>NC_054381.1:15188616-15516949 GCF_017654675.1 Xenopus laevis | reverse complement strand
TGTGTGTCATTTCCCTATGGGACCAGAATGTAAATTATATCCTTATATACACAAGAGCCATGAATTTCCTGTAAATTATATCCTTATAAACGGTGAGTTCTGATGTCATCAGTTATAAACGGTGAGTTCTGATGTCATTTCTGTCACATGACTCACTGAAACTTGTGTATTATAATAAATAAAGTACCCCCTGTTGCAAAATATGAGGATATTAGAAGTAACCTCGGAGTTCCATGACCTGTATAAAAACACTCGGCCTTCGGCCTCGTGTTTTTATATGGTCATGAAACTCCTCAGTAACTTATAATATCCTTATATTTTACAAGAGGGGGTACTTTATTCACTATATAAACGGAACGTTCCGAAGTCAGTCCCGGCCGGTGAATTTGACGCCGCCGCATTCAAATTGAACGCCGGCGCGCCTGAATTGGATGCCGGGCGCCCAATTTGGACGCCGACCCCTCCCCCGACATTTCACACAAAATGTAGATTATAATGCATAATGTACCCCCCTACTGAAATTTATAAAGATATTAGAAGTCACCTCGGAGTTATGTGACACATGGTCACATAACTCCTCTGTGACTAATAATATCTTTATAAATTACAGTAGGGGGTATATTATCCACTATATATACACATTTTTACATATAAATATATACACATTTATTATGTATGTCTGAAGGACATTGGGACAGATTTAAATAAAAGCAGTGTTTCCCCTTTACCTGTGAAACCTCTGCTGGAAAGTCGCAGCGTGTTTGGGCTCTTTAAAAGTGGCTATGGCTTTTCGCTGATGAGGAAGCATTTCGAAACTCTGCAAAGAGAAGAAACCGGCTATTAATTATTAAGCAAACATTCGCTCTCTCTCAATTCATCAGAAGAGACGAGTATAAATAGGAAAAGACATGATTTCGGTGACAGTGTTGTGACTGCCGGAGAGATGGGCTTGCCATTTCCAGCACAGGCATGTTCTCGGGGTAACGTTGAAAAGCAAAGGAAGGAAAACAATTAGCAAAATATGATGAGGCGATGTAAAAGTCACACATGTCTAGTATAGTCGTGGTAAATAGGAACATAAAAAGGTCAGCATCTGACATGGAACAGCAGCCTGATTAATAAATGTGTATTACTTCGCAATTAGACTTACAGAAACCTCATTCCAAGACAAGAGAGAGAGTACAGGTATGGGACCTGTTATCCGGAAACTCGTTATCCAGAAAGCTCCAAATTATAGAAAGGCAGTCTCCCATAGACTCCATTTTATCCAAATAAACAACAATTTCCTTTTTCTCAATAATAATAAAACAGTAGCTTGTACTTAATCCCAACTAAGATATAATTAATACTTATTGGAAGCAAAACCAGCTATCTATAATATAGTGCAATCTGTATCTACATTTTTTGGACTGTACAACATGTGACCGTTTTTTAGGTTCAGAGTATTCATCATATAGAGATTCCCTAAACCAACATCTTGCGGCTCAGGTTTACACAGAAGGAGTTTATTATACAGAAGGTTAAACCAGGAAGTAGTTGATTAACTGCCCTTTCCCACTCTAAAGTGCCAGGAAGCTACACTTTCGTTTTCTGCAGCGATATTTCCAAATAAAAATAAAATCTAATTCTCACTGTTGAAAGTATGTACAACAAAGGCAATGCAGTTTAAAGGTGACCTGTCACCCAGACATAAAAAGCTGTATAATAAAAGTTGTTTTCAAATTAAACATGAAACCAAAGTTCTTTTTTTTCTTAAAGCATTCGTAGCTGTTTGTAAAGTATTTAAAAATTTCACCTGTCAATCAAATATTACCTGCCCCTCCTCTATGCCTTAGGCATTTACTTTCACTTTCCATTCAGCACTTCCTAGATGTCACTGCTCTCCCCACATTCCCCCAGTTCTCTTTATTATTTAATTGTGTAGCCAGGGCATGGGGATGGACATCAGGTCCCCCATTCTCTTCACCATTTAATTGTGTAGCCAGGGCATGGGGATGGACATCAGGTCCCCCATTCTCTTCACCATTTAATTGTGTAGCCAGTGCATGGGGATGGACATCAGGTCCCCCATTCTCTTCACCATTTAATTGTGTAACCAGGACATGGGGATGGACATCAGGTCCCCCGTTCTCTTCACCATTTAATTGTGTAACCAGGGCATGGGGATGGACATCAGGTCCCCCATTCTGGTGCACAAACAAGATTCTGAGATGATGCAAGGCTTGTCTTAATAACAGTGTCCACAAAATGGCTCCTGCCTGCTTGCTATAATTATTAATTCCCAGACCAAAGGAGACCAGATTTAAAACATTTTCATAGTGTAATTAAAGTTTATTTGGCTTGACTAACATAATAAGCAAGGATTTGGAATTATTTTTTCAGGTGACAGGTCCCCTTTAAGGCAGGAACAAGGCTGCACATTTATTGTTATTGCTACTTTTTAATACATTTCTTTTTAAAACCAGTGCATGGTTGCTAGGGTCATGTAGACCCTAGGAAACCAAATTGCTGAAATTGCAATCTGAAGGGCTGCTGAAAAAAAGCTAAATAACTCAAAAACCATAAACAATAAAAAACAATCAAAATTTGTCTTAGACTGTCCCTCTATACATCATACTGAAATTTAACATTCAGTAAACAGAGACACACGCTCAGATTCGGGGAATCTTCTCTACTTCGGGGCGACTAATCTCACCAAACTGCCTCCGGCCGGCTAGAATTTAGGTTGCCTGCGGGATGGCAATTGGTGCACTTCTTTTTCCAAAGCCGCCCAAAGCTGCCTGAGGAGACTTCGGAAAACGAATAGCTTCGAGTGCCATCCCGCAGGAGCCGGAGGGAGGCAGTTTGAGGAGATTAGTCGCCCCGAAAAAGAATCGATTTATCGCCAGGCGACTAAATCTCCCCCCGAATCTGAGTGTGTCTCTGCCCTAAAGAGAAGGGAGTATATTTTCAGTTCTGATTGACAGAGTGTAGACCGACTCCCTAATCCCCTACTAGCCAGTGATATAAATAGATATGGTCAATTATTAGGGATCAGAGGGCTGAAATTTGACCCCTACTTACGGTCTACCACCCGTGCAATGTCTGGGGGTATTGAGCTAGTAGGAAAGAAAAATACATTATGGTACATACTCATATACAAAAGCTCTAAAATAATAAAACAAGGAAATAAATACCATTGTTTGGAGGTCTCTCTACTGCACCGCAATCCAGCACGTTATTTGCCAACTAAAATGTTATAAAAACAAATCAGTGTTCATTTCAGATAGGATATTGCATTTATTACAACTACAGATCAGTTTATAGAGACTGATTGTGATGTTCCATTTAAAATAAACAAAAAAAAAAAAAAACGTAAGGATGGGAAGTTGTAAATGAGTGTATTTTAGAGCTTGTGTATAAGATTCCTGCAGGTACCTTATTACTGTATATATTTGCAAGAAAAAGCCAGCGCTGATGTCAATTTGGCCAAATCCTTGTGCCTGGCAAAACCAAATGCTAATTTGCATATGCAAATTAGGGCCGGGAAGGAAAATCACACAAGTTTTTGTTACAAATCAAGAGAGTAAAAAAACATTTTTTCTACTTTTTCCATTCATTACTCTAATTTGCATATGCAAATTAGGATTCGTTCAGTATTTGCCCGAATGAAGAGTAATAACTGGGTGCTTGGTTTGTGTAATGAGCTAAAAGGGCGCCTTAACAAATACCGGGGTCATTCAGTTTAAAATTCATTCACCAAAACAATCCTATAATATTGGGGATTGGTCAGTAGAGGAGAGCAGCAATGTGCTGAGGCTGTCATTCCCCATTGGGATTTTGGAACTGTCCAGATGTTGGTCAGCCAAGACATTGTTAGGGCCCAATAAATGGACCAATAAGCTTCCATGTATGGGCAGAGTGTGCAGCTTTTATTGGCCTGTGTGTGTGACCTTAAAGGAGAAAGAAAGGCTTCAAACACTTGATGGTGCCTAACATTTGGATTGTATTGACTTACCTGATATACCAGTGAGCACCACGGAGCGATCTGCTTCAGACTTCTTCTTTCTTCAAATTCCCCGGGGCAAACGTATGCGCAGTTGAACTAAATAGCCGACTTTTTAGTTATAGTTTGGCTTGTCGTTCTACTGCACACGCACAGCCGCGCAAAGAAAGCGGAGGACGGAAGAGGACCTCTCTGTGGTGCTCACTGGTATAACCCCAGGTCGGTGCAGTTTTCTGCTGATAGGAGCACCAGCCCGGGGTTTCAGGTAAGTCAATACTTACATAACATTTGGCACCCATAAGTGTTTGAAGCCTTTCCTACTTGGGGCTAGTGCAAAGCCCAGCAGTGACCAACAGATCTCACAGCACCCACAGAAAAAAAAGAGTGGGAGCACACATTGGTCACTTGTCTTGACAAACATAGAACAGGTTGTGACAAGAAGCATTCCTTGTTCTTTACACTTGGGCTACACGATATTCCCCTCTCTCAACTTAAAGTGATACTGACACTAAAAAAATGAACATTAATGTACATTAAAAGTTACCTATAGCTCACGTTGATCATTTTTCATTGATAGGTTTAGGAACTTCAAGTAACAATTAATTACAAAAACAGACCTGACTGTTTTGCCAACCCGACTGTCCCTTCTCAACATGCCAGTTAGAATTTCTAATTCTGACAAATTACTGAAGCTCAAATATGGCAGCCCCCTCATAGAGGAACATGGGGAATCAGATGTGTAATGTAAAAACATCTGTAAATTCTTTTATGGCAAAATTAGAGATAGCATGCAAACACAATGTTATGATAGATGTAAAAAAGGGTTTCATTTTTGGTGTCAGTATCTCTTTAACCTCCATGTCCTGCACAGGAGCATGAGTAGTATTCTACGCCACAGCTCTGACCATTCTGTGTTGCACCGTTAGCCCTCCCCCACAAAGTTTTTGAGATTTATTATGTCGTGAAGCTGCTTAAAGCTTGAATCAGAAAATACTCCAGCTAAAACCGGTCGAGGTCACATCAAATCCAATGGCAGAGGTCCCTTTAACCATTTTAAGATGCTTTTTGACGTCCTGATTTTTGGGGTTTTTTATGCTGGTTTGTGCTCCAACACTTGATAAATTCTAGGTTTTTATCTTATAAACTAGATTAATTTGAAGTATTTGAGTTTTCCCCCAATTGCATTCAATCGAGTTTTAAGCAAACATTCAAGTTGTGAGTTTATTCGAGGTAGAAAGAACGTTTAACAAAATCAGCAAAAGACATTCACAGACCTGTTTGCTGTATATCATAGAAGAACGTGCAGTTCTATAGCGCCATTATCCCGTAAGATACAGGAGGTCACACGGGTGACATTTGTAGGGCCGGTTGTGAGCGGGTGGTAGGGCAGACAGCCTAGTTATTGCAATGCCACCGCCAAAGTCCTTTGAAGGGTTGAATTCCGGAACCAACAAGTATATATTTTTTAGTTGTATTATCGGTGTGTAGGAGCCATCTCAGGTCATTTGATTTCAGAAAGAGCCAGTGCTGCACTATGGAACTGCTTTCAGACAAGCTGTTGTTTCTTCTACCCAATATGTAACTGTAGGAGTCGCAGTAAGACTTGGATTTTTACTATTGAGTGCTATTCTCATATCTACCAGGCAGCTGTTATATTGTTTCAGGGAGCTGCTATCTGGTTACCTTCCCATTGTTCTGTTGTTAGGCTGCTGGGGGTGATATCACTCCAACTTGCAGTACAGCAGTTAAGAGTGACTGAAGTTTATCAGAGCAAAAGTCACATGACTGGGGGCACCTGGGAAATGAACATGTTTAGCCCCATGTCAGATTTCAAAATTAAATATAAAAAGATCGGTTTGCTCTTTTTCAAAACAGATTCAGTAGAGAATTCTGCTGAAAAAAAAAATTTCCTGTGACAGTATCTCTAACAATGGTTACAGTTTAATAGAGGGGTTCATGCATTGCTCTGCAGCACAGGAGAAATGGCAGCAACAAATTGTAAAAGTTAAGAAAGCTGACGACACAGGCCTACCACTCAATTAAGCAAAGTGAAATACTGAAAATATCAAATAAAAAGAAAGAGGAAAAAAAAAAAAAGTCATGAGTTGGGGGTGTGCGATTTGAAAACAATATATGATGGTGAGTTGCCTCCTTGTTGTTCAAAATTCTGGCTATACACAAAGATTTGCTTGTTTGGCAAAGTTGCAAATTGAGAGGATATTTGCCGTATTTTGCCACCTACATGCTGGGCAAAATCAAGCTGATTGTTTGGTCACTTATAGTCACCCATTATGGAAAAAATGAACATAACGGCCACACTCATTAAACACTAACGGGGTTATGCAATTAAAGGCACTGTTTGCCCAGGAGCAGTAATCCATAGCAACCAATCAGCAGGCAACATTTACTGGTCACTTGTTTAAAAGCAAACATCTCATTGGTTGTTATGGGCTACCATTCCTTGGCAAACTTAGTGCCTTTTATTACATATAGGGGATAAAAGCTTAATGGGCATAGCCCAATTTAAATACCTTACTTATCTGGAAACCCGTTATTCACAGAGTTCTGAGTTACAGGAAGGTCATAGGCCATAGACTCAATTTTAATCAACTATTCCACATTTGGAATAGTTGACTCCCCTTTTCTCTGAAAATAAAGCAGTAGCTTGTGCTTTAACACCAACTAAGATAAAATTAATCCTTATTGGAAGCAGAACCAGCCTATTGGGTTTATTTAATGTTTACATGATTTTCTAGTGGACTTATGCTTAAGGAATGAAGATTACAATTATAGAAAGACCCATTATGCAGAAAACCCCAGTGCATTCTGGATAACAGGTCCCATTCCTGTAGAGGATTTGGTGCATCATAAAATGGTTCAGATCATTGGTTTCCACACAATATGAGCTCGTCAGAATGTGGATTTTGTTGGAGTCCAGAGTTAAAGGGCACTGTCCTACTTTCTAAGGCCATTGTCCAGTCAGGGCAACAAGTTGGGCTGGGTACAAAAGTAAAGGATTTCTGTTGAGGGTCTGGTTACACATAGGATGAAGGTCCACTCAATCAGACCAAACCAACTATGGATAAAATGGCTTTTGAAGGCATAAAGCAAAACAAAAGCAACTCACATATTTGAAGGTTCAATGAAAAGATATTTCAGAAATTTAGTCTGTGGGTCAAGTGTAACACAAATTAAACACAAATAAAAAGTAATGCTTTCAAATAAGTAAACTTTATTTTTCTGAAATTGTCCATTAACAAACCGTAGGCAGTATAGTGCTGAAATACAATGACAAATACGGACAATGCCCATGGGGTTATTTGCCATGAAATACATGTATAGAAGTAACTTCATTCAACAGTAAGTCATCCCTGGTGTCATAGAAGGTGGTTACGCGTGTGCAGGTTTGTATGGTGGGCTCAGCCAACACACATTAAGCACTCAATGCAGCCAGGGGTGGTCTCTCCAGATTCCACTAGAGAAGAGCAAATCCACCTGCTGAGCCCAATATGTGTCCAAATGGGCAGCCTCCTGCTCCAGCGACTACACTTTTTAGTTTACAGGGGTCAGTTTCTGACCCCCTTGGTCGGGGTCTAATACTTTCTGTCATTTTTATAAATGGTTTGAGTCCAACCCAACTGAAAACACTGATTGCAATAGTTTTTTTTTCCCAACAAACTTTTTAAGGAAACAAAAAAAAAAATTTGAAAAATCTGTTAATTTCTCCTTAATTAATTCCGCCTCTTTTTTTTTTGTTAAAGGGGAACTATTGTGAAAATAAAAATGTAATATAAGCATCCTCATACTGAAATAAGAGACTTTCTAAATACAATCAATTAAAAATTCTGCATCGTTTCTGAAATAATCACGTTTATGTTCAATTTCCCTCTCTCAGCATCTGCTTCTCTTCATTCTCTCTTCATGCAGCAGTTGGGTGTCAGATATTCATTGACAGTTAAGCTGGCCATAGACTCAAAGATCCGCTCGTTTGGCGACATCGCCAAACGAGCGGATCTTTCCCCGATATGCCACTAACGGCATGGCTTTATCGGGGGTAATCTGAACGTTCGGCCATATGGTCGGCAGCGCTGGATACGCTAGGCGGGCGCACAGGCTACCCACAGAGCGGCTGGGCGGCATGCCGCCCCCAAAAATGTGCCGCCCAAGGCCCTGGCCTATGTGGCCTCGCCACAAATCCGGGCCTGATGGTTGGATGATTGGATTATGATATTCCGACGGGTCGGTCGGAAGCTCCCATACACGGGCAGATAAGCTGTCAAATTGGTTTAAACGTCCGATATCGGCAGCTTTATCTGCCCGTGTATGGCTACCTTTAGATCCAACATATCTTATAGGGGGGTTCCCATTCCTAGCAGATGTATTAGAGCTCATTCAAATAACTGATTCCAGTATGAACAAAATCTAACAAAATAACTGCCTTTTGCACAAATTCTGCATGTAGAGAGACATGATGTCTGGTGATTTTAATAGAGTGAGCTCTAATGCATCTTCTAGGCAAAATGACCCCCCCTATAAGATATATTGGATCATTCATCCGACGCCCAACCGTTGCATGAAGACAGAATGAGGAGAAACAGATGCTGAGAGAGGAAAAGTGAATATAAACTTGATTATTTCAGAAACTGTACAGAGTTTTTGATTGATTGTATTGAGAAAGTTTCTTATTTCAGTATCATGATGCTTATATTAAATTTTCATTTTCGCGATAGTTCCCCTTTGAACCTTTTCATAAATGACTTTCCCTTTCATGGCATGCCAACAATAGGGAAGGCAGTCAACGTTAAAGGATTATAGTATCCGCATTTGTTGATCTTAAATGGCCGCCTGCATTTTCCTAGCAGCTGCCATTTAAGTCTTGTTGGCATTTTCATAAGTTTCATTGGCATTGGCCGCTGCAGTGGGTTTCATCATAAGAACCTCAAATGAGTGACGAGCAACCAATCACAGCTCCCCGGCAAGATACAATTAAACATCTAACAAATACTATATTGGGATGGATTTTGTTCTCCATACATTTAACCGAAAATTCGGTTATTAACACAACAGATGAGGAAGCTGCTTCTGATGAAAACTGAAGTTAAACCAACAAATTTCTTGTATTTGTAGGTTGAAAAAAATATATATATTGATGTCCATCCTCCAAAAATCCATACACTGCCAGGTGTGCAGCCAAAAAGAAGCGCACATTCCTTCCAGCAGGGGGCAGAGCCCCATAAGCAGCGACTGCCGAAACGAGTCTTTCGTCTGCTCCTTCCTCAATTCGCTAAAAATTGATCCTCACAACAATATTCGCCTCACAGGTCTCGGCATTGACTAGGTCTGCCCTGTGTCCGTATGTCTTAAACTCCAGCTGCCTGTCAGTCCCAGGGGAGGAAAGGGTTTATCTATTAGATCGTCATCAGGGAAATATTTAAAATGAACCTGCCGTGAATGAGATGATTAGCGGATTTCATAGGGATGATTAAAATATGAATCTGAACAAAGAACGCGTGAGTGTGTAAAGCTTCCCTTCCAGCAAACACGGCTGGGGCTTTGGGAATGAACATTTTATTATTTTGTAGCTTTTCTTTTTGGCATTTAAAGTGCTTTAAAGAGGTGGTTCACCTTTCAGTTACCTTTTATTATGTTATAGAATAGCCAAATCTAGGCCACTTTGCAATTGGTCTTCATTATTTATTTTTTTTCATTTTTTTTTTTTTTTTAATGATTTGCCTATATTCTTAGGATTGTTTCCAGCTTTCAAATGGGGGTCACTGACCCCATCTACAAACAAATACTCTATAAGGGTCAAGGCACACAGGCAGATTCGGGGAGATTAGTCGCCCGGCGACAAATCTTTTCTTCGGGGTGACTAATCTCCCCAAACTACCTCCCCACCAGCTAAAATGTAAATCGCCAGCAGGATGGCACTCAGAGATTCATTTTCCGAAGTCGCCACTTCGGAAAACGAATCGATCAGAGTGCCATCCCGCTGGCGATTTACATTTTAACCGTCAGGAAGGCAGTTTGGGGAGAAAAGCCCCCCCCCCCCCGAAGAAGAGGAGATTTGTCGCCGGGCGCCTAATCCCCCCCAAATATGCCTGTGTGCCCTGACCCTAAAGCTACAAATTTGTTGTTATTGCTACTTTTTATTATATCAGATCTTCTCCTATTCATATTCCAGTCTCTTATTCAAATCAGTGCATGGTTGCTAGGGTAATTGTTACCCTAACAACCAGGTTGTTAAAACTAACAAACTAATAAAAAGCTAAATAACTCAAAAACCACAAATAATAAAAAATGAAAACCGATTGCAAATTGTCTCAGAACATCACTCTCTACATCATACTAAAAGCTAATTTAAAGGTGAACAACCCCTTTAAGGGATACAGACAATCAGATTGGCTATTAGTAAGGCAATTTGAACAAAAAGTTGAAAAGAAATGGACTTCCTCAAAACAAATTCATTTGTTCAGATTGCTCGTGAGCACTTTTGCAAATTACATATTACATATTTTTATAGCTTCCAAGATATTAGCATTTTTTTACCCTTCTCGTATAAAGAATCGAAAACAAGAGAGTTGGCAGAAAATTACGTTAGTGAGAAGAGGAAAGCCCCGTGAGACACGACTCTTTTCTGCTCATTAACTTCATTTTCTGAGCAGAGCAAAATCACAAGAATTTATTTATTTAACTTCCAGTTGCAACTAGTTGGCCAAAATGAACAGCAGGTGGAGCTGTTGCAACAAATCCATGATAATAGCAGTGTAAAAATGCTAATATCTTGAAAACTATATATATATATAGGATGTAAACTGTGGAAGTGTTTGAAAGAGTGCCTTGGCAATTTTACACAAACTTCTTTTGAGGGCAAGCGGTACTGAAAACCTCAGAAACAATTGAAACCAACTGAAATGCTTCTCAGATTAGTTCCATCTACAAAATACAGACTTAAATTAGTGAGAGCTGGAAGGGGAAATTAATAGCAGGCACTCTACCAGCCAAGTCTTTTTCTGTTTCATTAAAAGCATCTGCAACAGGTTCATTTTAAGATTAAAACAGCCTCAACACCATATAAATAAACGGTAATAAAAACAGATGTTTATAAAGTCTATTTTAGAAATGGTCTTTACTATTTTTGTGTAGTTTTGGATATAATTAAAAGGCCAATAACACAATCAAATGTAAATGAAGCATTTGGATTGACACAAGTTATTTCTATGCTATACAGGTATGAACCCATTATCCAGAACGCTCGGGACCTGGGGTTTTCTGTATAAGCGGTCATTCCGTAATTAGGATTGTCATACCTTAAATCTACTAGAAAATCATTGAAACATCAAATAAAACCAATGGGTTTGCTTTGCCTTCATTATCTTCGTTGGGGTCAAGTACAGGTATGGGACCTGTTATCCAGAATCCTCAGGACCTGGGGTTTTCCAGATAACAGATGTTTCTGTAATTTGGATCTTCATACCTTAAGTCTACTATAAAATCATGTAACTATTAAATAAACCCAATAGGCTGGTTTTGCTTCCAATAAGGATTAGTTATATCTTAGTTGGGATCAAGTACAAGCTACTGTTTTATTATTACAGAGAAAAAGGAAATCATTTTTAAACATTTTAATTATTTGCTTAAAATGGAATCTATGGGAGACGGCCTTTCAGTAATTTCGGAGCTTTCTGGATAACTGGTTTCCAGATAAGGAATACCATACCTGTATTTCAATAAACTAAGGCAAAAATAACAAAGCCTATTTGAGAAACAGAAGATCTATCTCCATTTGCCCTTTAAAGCAGAAGTACCTCAATATATATTGTGTGATGAAGAAGAAAATATTGCTGTAAATCAGGTATTTCTTGTAGCTTGGCTTTCCCAGTACATCCTGGTTGTTGCATGGAGCTGCAGGGACTTTTTTTTTGACAGAGGAGTAACCAGAGACCCCTCAACAGTGTGACTGTGGGATAGCAGGTATAGTAGGGAGAGATGGTGCCTCTAATAACAGTGGATAATAGTCTCTGGGAAGGGAGTGTGACTGTGGGATAGCAGGTATAGTAGGGAGAGATGGTGCCTATAGTAACAGTGGGATAATAGTCTCTGGGAAGGGAGTGTGACTGTGGGATAGCAGGTATAGTAGGGAGAGATGGTGCCTATAGTAACAGTGGATAATAGTCTCTGGGAAGGGAGTGTGACTGTGGGATAGCAGGTATAGTAGGGAGAGATGGTGCCTATAGTAACAGTGGGATAATAGTCTCTGGGAAGGGAGTGTGACTGTGGGATAGCAGGTATAGTAGGGAGAGACGGTGTCTATAGTAACAGTGGGATAGTAGTCTCTGGAAAGGGAGTGTAACTGTGGGATAGCAGGTATATGTAGGGAGAGATGGAGCCTATAGTAACAGTGGGATAATAGTCTCTGGAAGGGAGTATGACTGTGGGATAGCAGGTATAGTAGGGAGAGATGGTGCCTATAGTAACAGTGGATAATAGTCTCTGGGAAGGGAGTGTGACTGTGGGATAGCAGGTATAGTAGGGAGAGATGGTGCCTATAGTAAACAGTGGATAATAGTCTCTGGGAAGGGAGTGTGACTGTGGGATAGCAGGTATAGTAGGGAGAGATGGTGTCTATAGTAACAGTGGATAATAGTCTCTGGGAAGGGAGTGTGACTGTGGGATAGCAGGTATAGTAAGGGAGAGATGGTGCCTATAGTAACAGTGGGTAATAGTCTCTGGGAAGGGAGTGTGACTGTGGGATAGCAGGTATAGTAGGAGAGATGGTGTCTATAGTAACAGTGGATAATAGTCTCTGGGAAGGGAGTGTGACTGTGGGATAGGCAGGTATAGTAGGGGAAAGATGGTGCCTATATAACAGTGGATAATAGTCTCTGGGAAGGGAGTGTGACTGTGGGATAGCAGGTATAGTAGGGAGAGATGGTGTCTATAGTAACAGTGGGATAATAGGTCTCTGGGAAGGGAGTGGATGACTGTAGGGGGATAGCAGGTATAGTACGGGAGGGAGGACTGTGGTAGCAGGTATAGTAGGAAGTCTATAGAAACATGGGATAATAAGTCTTGGGAAGGGAGTGTGACTGTGGATAGCAGGTATAGTAGGGAGAGATGGTGTCTATAGTAACAGTGGATAATAGTCTCTGGGAAGGGAGTGTGACTGTGGGATAGCAGGTATAGTAGGGAGAGATGGTGCCTATAGTAACAGTGGATAATAGTCTCTGGGAAGGGAGTGTGACTGTGGGATAGCAGGTATAGTAGGGAGAGATGGTGCCTATAGTAACAGTGGATAATAGTCTCTGGGAAGGGAGTGTGACTGTGGGATAGCAGGTATAGTAGGGAGAGAGACGGTGTCTATAGTAACAGTGGGATAGTAGTCTCTGGAAAGGGAGTGTAACTGTGGGATAGCAGGTATAGTAGGGATAGATGGAGCCTATAGTAACAGTGGGATAATAGTCTCTGGAAAGGGAGTGTAACTGTGGGATAGCAGGTATAGTAGGGAGAGATGGAGCCTATAGTAACAGTGGGATAATAGTCTCTGGGAAGGGAGTATGACTGTGGGATAGCAGGTATAGTAGGGAGAGATGGTGCCTATAGTAACAGTGGATAATAGTCTCTGGGAAGGGAGTGTGACTGTGGGATAGCAGGTATAGTAGGGAGAGATGGTGCTATAGTAACAGTGGATAATAGTCTCTGGGAAGGGAGTGTGACTGTGGGATAGCAGGTATAGTAGGTAGAGATGGTGTCTATAGTAACAGTGGATAATAGTCTCTGGGAAGGGAGTGTGACTGTGGGATAGCAGGTATAGTAGGGAGAGATGGTGCCTATAGTAACAGTGGGTAATAGTCTCTGGGAAGGGAGTGTGACTGTGGGATAGCAGGTATAGTAGGGAGAGATGGTGTCTATAGTAATAGTGGATAATAGTCTCTGGGAAGGGAGTGTGACTGTGGGATAGCAGGTATAGTAGGGAAAGATGGTGCCTATAATAACAGTGGATAATAGTCTCTGGGAAGGGAGTGTGACTGTGGGATAGCAGGTATAGTAGGGAGAGATGGTGTCTATAGTAACAGTGGATAATAGTCTCTGGGAAGGGAGTGTGACTGTGGGATAGCAGGTATAGTAGGGAGAGATGGTGCCTATAGTAACAGTGGATAATAGTCTCTGGGAAGGGAGTGTGACTGTGGATAGCAGGTATAGTAGGGAGAGATGGTATCTATAGTAACAGTGGGATAATAGTCTCTGGGAAGGGAGTATGACTGTGGGATAGCAGGTATAGTAGGGAGAGATGGTGCCTATAGTAACAGTGGATAATAGTCTCTGGGAAGGGAGTGTGACAGTGGGATAGCAGGTATAGTAGGGAGAGATGGTGTCTATAGTAACAGTGGATAATAGTCTCTGGGAAGGGAGTGTGACTGTGGGATAGCAGGTATAGTAGGGAGAGATGGTGCCTATAGTAACAGTGGATAATAGTCTCTGGGAAGGGAGTGTGACTGTGGGATAGCAGGTATAGTAGGGAGAGATGGTGCCTATAGTAACAGTGGATAATAGTCTCTGGGAAGGGAGTGTGACTGTGGGATAGCAGGTATAGTAGGGAGAGACGGTGTCTATAGTAACAGTGGGATAGTAGTCTCTGGAAAGGGAGTGTAACTGTGGGATAGCAGGTATAGTAGGGAGAGATGGAGCCTATAGTAACAGTGGGATAATAGTCTCTGGAAAGGGAGTGTAACTGTGGGATAGCAGGTATAGTAGGGAGAGATGGAGCCTATAGTAACAGTGGGATAATAGTCTCTGGGAAGGGAGTGTGACTGTGGGATAGCAGGTATAGTAGGGAGAGATGGTGCCTATAGTAACAGTGGATAATAGTCTCCGGGAAGGGAGTGTGACTGTGGGATAGCAGGTATAGTAGGGAGAGATGGTGCCTATAGTAACAGTGGATAATAGTCTCTGGGAAGGGAGTGTGGCTGTGGGATAGCAGGTATAGTAGGGAGAGATGGTGCCTATAGTAACAGTGGATAATAGTCTCTGGGAAGGGAGTGTGACTGTGGGATAGCAGGTATAGTAGGGAGAGATGGTGCCTATAGTAACAGTGGATAATAGTCTCTGGGAAGGGAGTGTGACTGTGGGATAGCAGGTATAGTAGGGAGAGATGGTGTCTATAGTAACAGTGGATAATAGTCTCTGGGAAGGGAGTGTGACTGTGGGATAGCAGGTATAGTAGGGAGAGATGGTGCCTATAGTAACAGTGGGTAATAGTCTCTGGGAAGGGAGTGTGACTGTGGGATAGCAGGTATAGTAGGGAGAGATGGTGTCTATAGTAATAGTGGATAATAGTCTCTGGGAAGGGAGTGTGACTGTGGGATAGCAGGTATAGTAGGGAAAGATGGTGCCTATAATAACAGTGGATAATAGTCTCTGGGAAGGGAGTGTGACTGTGGGATAGCAGGTATAGTAGGGAGAGATGGTGTCTATATTAACAGTGGATAATAGTCTCTGGGAAGGGAGTGTGACTGTGGGATAGCAGGTATAGTAGGGAGAGATGGTGCCTATAGTAACAGTGGATAATAGTCTCTGGGAAGGGAGTGTGACTGTGGGATAGCAGGTATAGTAGGGAGAGATGGTGTCTATAGTAACAGTGGGATAATAGTCTCTGGGAAGGGAGTATGACTGTGGGATAGCAGGTATAGTAGGGAGAGATGGTGCCTATAGTAACAGTGGATAATAGTCTCTGGGAAGGGAGTGTGACAGTGGGATAGCAGGTATAGTAGGGAGAGATGGTGTCTATAGTAACAGTGGATAATAGTCTCTGGGAAGGGAGTGTGACTGTGGGATAGCAGGTATAGTAGGGAGAGATGGTGCCTATAGTAACAGTGGATAATAGTCTCTGGGAAGGGAGTGTGACTGTGGGATAGCAGGTATAGTAGGGAGAGATGGTGCCTATAGTAACAGTGGATAATAGTCTCTGGGAAGGGAGTGTGACTGTGGGATAGCAGGTATAGTAGGGAGAGACGGTGTCTATAGTAACAGTGGGATAGTAGTCTCTGGAAAGGGAGTGTAACTGTGGGATAGCAGGTATAGTAGGGAGAGATGGAGCCTATAGTAACAGTGGGATAATAGTCTCTGGAAAGGGAGTGTAACTGTGGGATAGCAGGTATAGTAGGGAGAGATGGAGCCTATAGTAACAGTGGGATAATAGTCTCTGGGAAGGGAGTATGACTGTGGGATAGCAGGTATAGTAGGGAGAGATGGTGCCTATAGTAACAGTGGATAATAGTCTCTGGGAAGGGAGTGTGACTGTGGGATAGCAGGTATAGTAGGGAGAGATGGTGCCTAAAGTAACAGTGGATAATAGTCTCTGGGAAGGGAGTGTGACTGTGGGATAGCAGGTATAGTAGGGAGAGATGGTGTCTATAGTAACAGTGGATAATAGTCTCTGGGAAGGGAGTGTGACTGTGGGATAGGCAGGTATAGTAGGGAGAGATGGTGCCTATAGTAACAGTGGGTAATAGTCTCTGGGAAGGGAGTGTGACTGTGGGATAGCAGGTATTGTAGGGAGAGATGGTGTCTATAGTAATAGTGGATAATAGTCTCTGGGAAGGGAGTGTGACTGTGGGATAGCAGGTATAGTAGGGAGAGATGGTGTCTATAGTAACAGTGGATAATAGTCTCTGGGAAGGGAGTGTGACTGTGGGATAGCAGGTATAGTAGGGAGAGATGGTGCCTATAGTAACAGTGGATAATAGTCTCTGGGAAGGGAGTGTGACTGTGGGATAGCAGGTATAGTAGGGAGAGATGGTGTCTATAGTAACAGTGGGATAATAGTCTCTGGGAAGGGAGTATGACTGTGGGATAGCAGGTATAGTAGGGAGAGATGGTGCCTATAGTAACAGTGGATAATAGTCTCTGGGAAGGGAGTGTGACTGTGGGATAGCAGGTATAGTAGGGAGAGATGGTGTCTATAGTAACAGTGGATAATAGTCTCTGGGAAGGGAGTGTGACTGTGGGATAGCAGGTATAGTAGGGAGAGATGGTGCCTATAGTAACAGTGGATAATAGTCTCTGGGAAGGGAGTGTGACTGTGGGATAGCAGGTATAGTAGGGAGAGATGGTGCCTATAGTAACAGTGGATAATAGTCTCTGGGAAGGGAGTGTGACTGTGGGATAGCAGGTATAGTAGGGAGAGATGGTGCCAATAATAACAGTGGGGATAATAGCTCTCCAGTTTGCAATTTTTGCTATCTGGTTGCTAGGTTCCAAATTACCCTAGCAACCATGCATTGATTTGAATAAGAGACTGGAATATGAATAGGAGAGGCCTGAATGGAAAAATGAGAAATAAAAAGTAGCAATAACTATACATTTGTAGCCTTATAAGGCATTTGTTTTTTTAGATGAGGTCAGTGAACACTATTTGAAAGCTGGGAAGAGAAGAAGAGGAGGGCAAATAATTTAAAATTTATATAAAAAGGCCAACGGAAAAGTTGCTTAGAATTAGCCATTCTATAACATACTAAAAGTTAACAAAGGTGAGCCACCCCTTTTAAGATTAGGGCTCCCTTGAAGCCATTCTAACTAACACACACAATATATATATAGAAATAAAGGCTGACCCAACAGGACATTAGCTCAGCTACAGAAGAAAGTACTGCTGCTTTAATGAGGGTGTATAAATTAAAAAATGCAGTTGACTGGGAGACTGACTGCTGACAATTTAATTAGGATATGCATGATGCATATCAATCCAAAGAAATTAATATCACAGTAATTGCTATCCAACTCATCTGACATTTCCTTCTAATTAAGTCTAAGAAGATTAAGTATTTAAGTTACCCCAGACTTTAGATACTTAGGGACTGATGAGAAAGGAACACAGAACCGCAATGTTCTGGTCCCTTATATTAGCCCATTAGATATGATGTCAACATTCATTTTAATGCATTAGATTTCTGATACCCGACAATTACACGCTAACTAGATTTGTGCGTGATTAAAATATATCATTCAATCCTTTATTAGGCAAAGTAATGCAAAACAGCTTGATTTGGGAACAGTTTTTTTTTTTTAAATATGATTCTATTAGTAGCAAAAGATTTACAGTGAAAAATGGATCAGCTTATAATTGGGTCTATAACAATTTTATAAAAACTTTCATTTTCTGTTACTATAGGCACCATCTCTCCCTACTATACCTGCTATCCCACAGTCACACTCCCTTCCCGGAGACTATTATCCACTGTTACTATAGGCACCATCTCTCCCTACTATACCTGCTATCCCACAGTCACACTCCCTTCCCAGAGACTATTATCCACTGTTACTATAGGCACCATCTCTCCCTACTATACCTGCTATCCCACAGTCACACTCCCTTCCCAGGACTATTATCCACTGTTACTATAGGCACCATCTCTCCCTACTATACCTGCTATCCCACAGTCACACTCCCTTCCCAGAGACTATTATCCACTGTTACTATAGACACCATCTCTCCCTACTATACCTGCTATCCCACAGTCACACTCCCTTCCCAGAGACTATTATCCACTGTTACTATAGGCACCATCTCTCCCTACTATACCTGCTATCCCACAGCCACACTCCCTTCCAGAGACTATTATCCACTGTTACTATAGGCACCATCTCTCCCTACTATACCTGCTATCCCACAGTCACACTCCCTTCCCAGAGACTATTATCCCACTGTTACTATAGACACCATCTCTCTCCCTACTATACCTGCTATCCCACAGTCACACTCCCTTCCCAGAGACTATTATCCCACTGTTACTATAGGCACCATATCTCCCTACTATACCTGCTATCCCACAGTCACACTCCCTTCCCAGAGACTATTATCCCACTGTTACTATAGACACCATCTCTCTCCCTACTATACCTGCTATCCACAGTCACACTCCCTTCCCAGAGACTATTATCCCACTGTTACTATAGGACACCATCTCCCCTACTATACCTGCTATCCCACAGTCACACTCCCTTCCCAGAGACTATTATCCCACTGTTACTATAGACCCATCTCTCCCTATATACCTGCTATCCCACAGTCACACTCCCTTCCCAGAGACTATTATCCCACTGTTACTATAGACACCATCTCTCCCTACTATACCTGCTATCCCACAGTCACACTCCCTTCCCAGAGACTATTATCCACTGTTACTATAGACACCATCTCTCCCTACTATACCTGCTATCCCACAGTCACACTCCCTTCCCAGAGACTATTATCCACTGTTACTATAGACACCATCTCTCCCTACTATACCTGCTATCCCACAGTCACACTCCCTTCCCAGAGACTATTATCCACTGTTACTATAGACACCATCTCTCCCTACTATACCTGCTATCCCACAGTCACACTCCCTTCCCAGAGACTATTATCCCACTGTTACTATAGACACCATCTCTCCCTACTATACCTGCTATCCCACAGTCACACTCCCTTCCCAGAGACTATTATCCACTGTTACTATAGACACCATCTCTCCCTACTATACCTGCTATCCCACAGTCACACTCCCTTCCCAGAGACTATTATCCCACTATTACTATAGACACCATCTCTCTCTACTATACCTGCTATCCCACAGTCACACTCCCTTCCCAGAGACTATTATCCCACTGTTACTATAGGCACCATCTCTCCCTACTATACCTGCTATCCCACAGTCACACTCCCTTCCCAGAGACTATTATCCACTGTTACTATAGGCACCATCTCTCCCTACCATACCTGCTATTTCACAGTCACAGTCCCTTCCCAAAGATTTTTATGCTCAAAGTGCAAGAGCAAACACACCATTGCATAAGGCAGAAACATGAGTGGTTGGGAGACATGTGATGTGCAAAGTTGCAAGATGAAGGGATTATATTTATTTTTCTGCTGTAGATTTCAAAAAAACCTCACAGGATTGAAATGATAGTCACTGCACAAACATAGGTAACGGTGTAAAAAGAACAACAAAGAAAATATAAAATCAGTCTTTGCAAAGTAGCTTTAGGCCCTCCCTGATCCTATAAATCACTTTAGGCCTAAGGATCAAGGCATAAGAGTGGAGGGGACATGAAAGGATAAAATTGCTTTACTCGGTTTACTATTAAACCTTAAGAGTAGGACTATGATAAAAATATCCAAAATGTATTTTGAAAATAAAATCTTGTCAAAAAAAAAAAAAAAAAAGATGAGGGGAGGGTTGACCCTAAAATTACTTTGCATATGAAAACATTTGAAGACCGATGGAAAACGATACACTTACTTCACCAATGTCTGACTTTTGGATGCAACATACACGTGCTATAAAAGTACAACATTTAGTTACCCGTCTGAAACACAAGGTTCTATACAATTCATCTGATACAAACACAACACAAAAGAACAGATTCTCCAGCAGGCAGAGGTATGGGGACCTGTTATCCAGAATGCTTGGGGACTTGGGAACTTTCTATAATTAGGATCTCCATATCTAAAGTCTACGAAAAAAATGATTTCAACGTTAAATTAATCCAATAAGGATTACTTATAAATTTAATTTGTATCAAGTACAGGTATAGGATCCCTTATCTGGAAACCCGATATCCAGAAAGCTCCAAATTACGGAATGGCTCCCATAGACTCCATTTTATCCAAATAATCCAAATTTTTAAAAAAGATTTCCTTTTTCTCTGTAATAATAAAACAGTAGCTTGTACTTGATCCCAACTAAGATATAATTAATCTTTATTGGAAGCAAACCCAGCCTATTGGGTTTATTTAATGTTTAAATTAATTTCTAGTAGACTTAAGGCATGAAGACCCAAATTACGGAAAGATCCGTTATCCGGAAAACCCCAGGTCCCGAGCATTCTGGATAACAGGTCCCATACCTGTACAAGATACTGTTTTATTTTTACCAAGAAAAAGGAAATCAGTTTTTAATTTATTGTATTATTTGATTACAATGAAGTCTATAGCAGATGGCCTAATTCGGAGCTTTCCGGATAACAGGTTTCTGGATAGCGGTAAAGGGGAAGCAATTATCTAGTCATTAGGCTCTACAGGATTGCATGGAAGCGGCCATGACTATTTTTAGAGCTGAATACTAACATATGTAAGACTGATGTGCGACTGGCACATTAGAAACTGGCACTTGCATTCTGCAGATATGTGCATGGCTTCTGTGGCTTTGGGCCCCTTGAGTGCGTCAGTAATTTCCATCGAGCGCCATGGTGTAGATCACACCTCCATAATAAAATTGTAGGTATCCGACGGACCAGCTGTCACCGCTGAGTCGCAGGATTTGCCAACTGGCAGCTCTGCCTGGCACTTTATAGATCAGCATCTCACTAGAGCAAAGGCAATCTCTCTTAGACCCAGTGCAAGTCATGCACAGCTTGTATGGGGAAAGTACACATTTACACAGGTTCAAGATTGTTATGGGCTGCCAGTTAGTAGTACCATAACTATTATAGATAGGGCAATTTTGGTATTAAAGGTTCACCTTTAAATTAACTTTTAGTATGAAGTAGACAGGGATATTCTGAGACAATTTTGAATTGGTTTTCATCTTTTATTATTTGTGGTTTTTGAGTTATTTAGCTTTTTATTCAGCAGCTCTCCAGTTTGCATTTTCAGCAGACTGGTTGCTAGGGTCCAAATTACCTTAGCAACCATGCATTGATTTGAATAAGAGACTGGAATATGAATAGGAGAGGGCCTGGATAGAAAAAAAATAATAAAAAAGAGCACTAAAAAGTGGCAATAACAATACATTGGTAGCCTTACAGAGCATTTGTTTTTAGTTGGGGTCAGTGACCCCCATCTGAAAGCTGGAAAGAGTTGGCAGAAAAACTATAAAAAAAATAAAATAAAAAGTTTATTAGCCATACTATAACATACTAAAAGATAATTTAAAGGTGAACCACCCATTTAATGCCCAATATACTTTTGGAGCCAATAATATAATAAGGGTAATGGCACACAGGTAACTTTCAGCATGGAGCACCCCTTGTGACATGCACAAGAATCAACTGCATGAAGTCTGCATTTTTAGGCTCCTATCAGTGCTTGAAGGAAATTTCATTGCAAGTTAATGGAGGTGCTTTTGGGCACTTTGAAGCGGCACTTTTGCACTAGTTGATTTAACTTTTACTACACTGTAGAGTGATATTCTGAGACAAACTTGCAATAATTTGTGTTTTTTTAATTATTTTTTATTCAGCAGCTCTCCAGTTTGCAATTTCAGCAACCTGGTTCCTAGGGTCTAAATTACCCTAGCGACCATACATTGATTGGAATAATAGACTAGAATATGAATAGGAGAGGACTGAATAGGAATATAAGTAGTAAAAAATAGCAATAACAATACATTTGTAGCCTTAAAGAGCAATTGTTTTTTTTTTTTGATGGGGTCAGTGCCCCCCATTTGAAAGCTGGAAAGTGTCAGAAGATAATTAAAAAAACTATAAATAATAAACTATAAAAACTATAAAAACATGAAGGCCAATTCATCAGTTGCTTAGAATTGTCCTTAATAGAACATACTAAATGTTAATTTGAAGGTAAACCATCCCTTTAAATATGAATCGTTCAAAATGACACCAGATTATGGATATTTTTTCAGGGCCATGGCCCTAATGGGCAACATTCATTTGTATTCAACAGTAACAGTAGCCCAATAAAGTGTATAAAACAATCTATTTTTAAGAAAAGACGTAGGAGTGCAGTATGATCTCTAGAAGGGACACATACATATATTATATATATATATATATATAAACCTTCCGAAAAATGGTCGGTATGGGGAATCCCTTAAAGTGGACCTGTCCCCTAGACATAAAAATCTGTACAATAAAAGTCCTTTTCATATTAAAGGGATACTGTCATCGGAAAACATGTTTTTTTCAAAACACATCAGTTAATAGTGCTACTCCAGCAGAATTCCGCACTGAAATCCATTTCTCAAAAGAACAAACAGATTTTTTTATATTCAATTTTGAAATCTGACATGGGGCTAGACATTTTGTCAATTTCCCAGCTGCCCCTGGTCATGTGACTTGTGCCTGCACTTTAGGAGAGAAATGCTTTCTGGCAGGCTGCCGTTTTTCCTTCTCAATATAACTGAATGTGTCTCAGTGGGACATGGATTTTTACTATTGAGTGTTGTTTTTAGATCTACCAGGCAGTTGTTATCTTGTGTTAGGGAGCTGCTATCTGGTTACCTTCCCATTGTTCTTTTGTTTGGCTGCTGGGGGGGAAAGGGAGGGGGTGGTATCACTCCAACTTGCAGTACAGCAGTAAAGAGTGATTGAAGTTTATCAGAGCACAAGTCACATGACTTGGGGCAGCTGGGAAATTGACAAAATGTCTAGCCCCATGTCAGATTTCAAAACTGAATATAAAAAAATCTGTTTGCTCTTTTGAGAAATTCTGCTGGAGCAGCACTATTAACTATTTTTTTTTTCCCGTGACAGTATCCCTTTAAACATGAAATCCAGGGCACATCCCCGTTTAAACTTTAAGGTGTTACAGGCGCCGGCTTCTGGGGGAGGCCTTGCTTTACCTAACCTTAAACTATACTTCCTTGCGGCCCAGTTGGTCTATGCCCACTGGTGGATTGTCCCTGATAGAAGCAACTCAGCGGTGGTGTTAGAGGCAGCAATACTAGGCTCCTTTGAGGCCCTTGCCAAACTCCCTTACCGTGGTGTCTCCCCATATCACGTGACCACCACCCCTATGCAAACAGTGGTAAAAGCATTTCAGAAATCCGTAGAACTGGTCCGAGGATCCTCCACCACCTGGTCCCCCCATACCCCGCTATGGGGGAATATTCACCTCCCTCACTTATACTCACTCCCAGGTATCGTCCGGTGGGCACAACTTGGGATTAAAACTCTTGGTGATCTCGTCACGGAGGGGGACTGTAAGAGCTTTGACACACTCCAACAGGAATGTCACCCTCACCCAGTTATGTTGTTTCGGTATCTCCAATTACGTCATGCTTTCAATGTGCAATTCCCAATAAAGCCTGTGGCCTTGAAGGTATCGTCCCTTGAGACCTACCTGCGCAGGTTGGACTTGCCAAAACCCCTATCCTGGTTGTATACGATACTATCTACCGCAGGTCCCTCTCCCCTTGAAAGAGTTAAGAGCAAATGGCAAGCAGACATTTCTGACCTGGATGATGAAAAGTGGAAGGACGCACTACAGCTTGTACCAGTACTTTCAATATCGATGAGAGACAGGCTTATACAAATTAAATTTTTAAATAGAGCTTACTTAACCCAATACCGCCTGGCTAAGATATATGATACGGTATCGGACCTGTGCCCTAAGTGCAGAGTGGAACCTGGTACTCTGTTTCATGTGTTTTGGTCCTGTCCATTAATTCAGAGGTTTTGGAGTGCAGTCCTCCAGTACTTGAATGAAAAGCTTGCACTCCCCAGCATACGGTCGCCAGAAACCTGTCTGTTGGGGATAGTAGGGGACTTGCAGCTGCACCCGTATACTAGATTATGTTATTTACAGCTCCTGTATTATGCTAAGAAAGCTATATTAATGCACTGGAAATCGCTCAACCCTCCCACGGTACAATATTGGAGAACTCTGGTAAATGACTCTCTTTCGAGTCAAAAACTGACCTCTCTCGAGAGAGAGAGGATGCCCCGCGAAATTTGAAGCAATGTGGGGTACTTGGTTGACTGTCCAAGATGATTGCATGCCTATACGCTAATTTACTGGATGTAACATTCTATACCTTACCCCCCTCCCCTCTCTCTTTCTCTTAACTTTCTCCCTGCTCTGTCTCTTTATTGTTCTTAACTCTGTTATGTTTAAAATTCTAAATAAAAAACTTTTTAAAAAAAAAAAACATGAAATCCAAATTCTTTTTTATATTAAAGCATTCATAACTGTTGTAAGCTCTTTTTAAAATCTCAGCTGTCAATCAAATATTGTCCTCTATGCCTTAGGCAATTACTTTCACTTTCCATTCAGCACTTCCTAGATGTCACTGCTCTCCCCACATTACCCCCCTATTCTCTTCACCATTTAATTGTGTAGCCAGGGCATGGGGATGGACATCAGGTCCCCCACTCTCTTCACCATTTAATTGTGTAGCCAGTGCATGGGGATGGACATCAGGTCCCCCATTCTCTTCACCATTTAATTGTGTAGCCAGGGCATGTGGATGGACATCAGGTCCCCCACTCTCTTCACCATTTAATTGTGTAGCCAGTGCGTGGGGATGGACATCAGGTCCCCCATTCTGGTGCACAAACAAGATTCTGAGATGATACAAGACTTGTCTTAATAACAGTGTCCACAAAATGGCTCCTGCCTGTTTGTTATAATTATGAATTCCCAGACTGAAGAAAACAAGATTCAAATAATGTATACAGTGTAATTAAAGTTCATTTTGCTTGACTAATGCGATAGAATAATATTTGGAATATATATTTTTTTGGGTGACGGGTCCCCTTTAAGCAGGAATATCACTACACATTCATGTTGAATTAAATACATTAGACAGACTGTACATACATATATGTATAAATATATTCCAGGCAAGAAACCTCCCCCAGGCCAGTGATGCTGAAGCCCCGAGGAGCCTCATATCAATTGGCATCTACAGTCTGAATGGCTGGAGGCCACGTATATATGTTGCTGACCCTATCACTTTCAAAGCAGACAAGACGTATTTGAGTATTCTGGCAAAGCAGCAATTTTCAGCTGCGAGACATTGACTGGAGAAGACTACATGTGCACGTTACAGGCTGAGGTGAACAGAAAAGCATCAAAATGGCCAAGAAATTCTTCATAGATTCTCATGATCAACTCTGGGTATTAAATGGAGCGGAGGCTCATTTTATGTTCTCATCTGCCAATGTACCATGTCGCACTTACAGATAAAACTTTCAGTTTGGACAAATAGAGGTCTAATTACCCTCCCCAACCTTAACACTCAGAGTTAGAGCTGCCAGGACCCCGTAATACCCCAGACTAAAAACTTCGGCTTAAAGGAGAAGGAAAGGCTAAAACTAAGTAATCTTTATCAGAAAGATCTATATCGATACACCAGTAAACCCTCAAAGTAATGTTGCTCTGAGTCCTCTGTCAAAAGAAACACCACATTTCTTTCCTTCTATTGTGTATTCATGGGCTTCTGTATCAGACTTCCTGTTTTCAGCTTAAACCTCCAAGGCTAGGGCTTGAGCATGCTCAGTTTGCTCCTCTCCCCCTCCCTGTCATAATCTGAGCCCAGAGTTATGAGTGAGCAGGGAAAGACTCAGGCAGGAAGTGATGTCACACCAAGCTAATATGGCAGCTGCTATCCTAAACAAACAGAGAGAGCTTCTAGAGCTGTTTACTCAGGTATGGTAAAGCATTCCGCAGAATAAATATAGTGTTACAGCTTGCACTATAGTGGCTAATCTATTGGCAATAAACTGCTTTGGTAGCTTTCCTTCTCCTTTAAGTTACACAAGGCGATTAATGGCAGCAACCTGTAGAAGCAGCCCTCATGTCCAACTATCACTCTCCCTCTGTGTGTACATTACCAAGCGACCTGTGGAGCTAACATATCAAACATGCAAGCATATTATTTCTAGTGCTTAGGGCCTAATTTAGTCATTTCCGTAGTACACCGTATAAATGAACTTCACTATGGCACACGGGGTGTTTGAACGCTGCTGGAGGAACAGAGTGGCAGTCAGAAAGCCCCTTCCCTAATCTGCTTTTAACTGATTTCTAGAGAGATATATTGGACACCTCTTCCACTGGCACACCCTAGCCCCAACCTTTATCCACTACTACTTTGCATCAGGGAACAATGCAACGGTGAGGGAATTTTCTATGAACTCTCACAGCCTTGCAAGAGTTACCATGACATCATTTCCGTGACCCGGTATCAGTAATAAGGTCTTATAATGGCCGGCAAGTAACCTGATAACAACTGTACAGTTTTACAAGGGAAATTCAAACTGGCCCAGATATGTATGGAGTAAACAACTAAACCCATTCCTCACACAAAGCGGTTTCAAGTACCCTTTAAAGGAAAGTAAGCTTTTTATTTTGAAATCTGCTAAAATTACTCTACACAGCCCCCAGAATAACATACCTTTTCCCCTCCATTTAGTTTTATTTTGTTTCTCTGATACAAGCAGCTGAACTGCAGCCTTTTTAGCTACTTCCTTGTCTAGCGTGAAGCTCCACCCCCTAAGCGTTTATCTCTTCAACTATGAAAACCTCAAAGAGGTGCCTACTGGGCAGGCTTGATTGATTTCTATTGGAGCAGAGGCAGTGAGCATGCCCAGTATGCACCTCTCTGAGGCCTTCATAGTCAGAGTGAAGAGGGCTCAGGGGGTGGAGCTTCACACTAGACAAGGAAGTAGCTAAAAGAGCTGCAGTTCAGCTGCTTGTATCAGAGAAACAAAACTTAAACTAAATGGAGGGAGAAAGGTTATTTTGGGGGCTGTGGGTAATTTTAAAGAGAGAAAACAAATAAAGGGATTCTGTCATGATTTTTATACTGTAGTTTTTTTCTAAATTACAATATTTACACGGCAAATAATTCACTCTACAATGTAAAATTTTATTCCTGAACCAGCAAGTGTATTTTTTTTTAATTTCTAATATTAGTGTAGGCACGTTCTCAGGTCATATTGCTTTGTCATGTGCTTTCAGAAAGAGCCAGCACTTTAGGATGGAACTGCTTTCTGGCAGGCTGTTGTTTCTCCTACTCAATGTAACTCAATATGTCTCAGTGGGACTTGGATTTTACTTTTGAGTGCAGTTCTTAGATCTACCAGGCAGCTGTTATCTTGTGTTAGGGAGCGGCTATCTGGTTACTTTCCTATTGTTCTGTTAGGCTGCTGGGGGAGGAGTGATATCACTCCAACTTGCAGTACAGCAGTAAAGAGTGGCTTTAGTTTATCAACGCACAAGTCACGTGACTGGGGGCAGCTGAGAAACTGACAATATGTCTAGCCACAAGTCAGATTTCAAAATTAAATGTGCTTGCTTTTTTGAGAAACAGATTTCAGTGCAGAATTTTGCTGGAGCAGCACGATTTACGGATGTAGTTTGGAAAAAAAACACGTTTTCCCATGACAGTATCCCTTTGTTTAACAAAATATTATAATACTTTCATAGCAACGCAGTCCTGCTAAGAAACCCCATTATTTAAAATGCCCGTTCTAGATTTCTTTTTGGTTTTTAGCCACTAAAATATTATCAACTCTTTGGATGAAAACTTTTGAAAAATGACCTACCTGAATGGGTCCGACTGACATCAGCATGTTTCTCAACTGGCTATCGGTAGTCGACGAAGAAAGCCCTTCAACAGCCACAGCACACGGCTGAGGCTGAGGCTTGCACTCCACTACGCGCAGGTTCTGTTTATTTGGCATCATGCGTCCTCGGCCCATCTGTCCTCCTACTCCTCTGCCTCTTCCACGCATAATCACCTGCCAAGATGGAAACTTTATGAAGTCAATTTGCCCTTTCCCAAATCTAAACACAAGCACCTGTTTCATCACTTGCCACACAGCGTGCAGAAATTTTGGGATTACCTTGTTGGGCTGGTGATGTCCCTGAACACTATTCATAAACCGAGGGCCTGCAGACACCGGGTGAGAATGGAAGAATTGTGCGTGACCCTGAAAAGGTGGAGGCGGAGTGAGACCATGAAACTGATGTTGTTGCGGCTGCTGAGCAGTTCCTTTTGCTATTGTCACTTTTCGCACGGGCCTTTGTTGCTGCTGCTGCTGCAGTCTTTGTTGAAATGGTGGTCTCTGCTGTGGGTTTGGTCTCTGCTGTGGGTTTGTTTTCTGCTGAAGAGATTGTACAGGGAAATTTCCCTCTGTTGATAAATTGCCATTGTCTCCTCCCTGGTGACAAAAAGAAAAAAAACAATGAATAAAACTGTGCATCATACAACACTCTTTTAGGTAGAAATGCATCCAGGGCTTCTTCATTTCAGGTGTTACTCCGTACCGTCCATTTAAAGGGTCTGTTCACCTTTAAATTACCATTTAGTATGATGTAGAGAGTGCAGATTATCTCAAATATCAATTTGTTTTCATTTGGTTTTTGAGTTATTTAGCTTTTTACTAAGCAGCTCTCCAGTTTGCAATTTCAGCAATCTGGTAGCTAGGGTCCAAATTACCTTAGCAACCGTGCATTGGTTTAAACTAGATAATGGAATATGAATAAAAGAGGCCTGAATAGAAAGAGGTGTAGTCAAATTTAACAATAAAAATACATTTGCAGCTTTACGGGGGAAATTGTTTTTTTTAGATGGGGTCAGTGACTCCCATTTGAAAGCTGAAAAGAGTCAGAAGGCAAATAATTAAACAAGAAAAAAGAAAAAATGAAGGCCAATTAAAAAAAATGCTTAGAATTCTATAAGATACTAAAAATGTAAAGGTGAACAACCCCTTTAACAGCAATAACAAGGAAATATATACATAAGCATGAATGGGAGCAGCCATGTTTGACTAAAGCGCACTCCACAGAGTAGTGACAAGCAGATTTTATTTAAAAAGAAAAACAAACAAAAAAAAAAACCGCATGAGATCTGTTATCCGGAAACCCGATATCCAGAAAGATCTAAATTATGGGTAGGGGCATCTCTCAGAGACTGCATTTTAATCAAATAATTGACATTTTTAAAATGTTTTTCCTTTTTTCACTGTAATAATAAAACAGTAGCTTGTACTTGATCCCAACGAAGATATAATTAATCTTTATTCGAGGCAAAACCAGCCTATTGGGTTTATTTCATGTTTAAATTACTTCTTTAGCAGATTTAAGATCAAACTTACAGAAAGATTGCTTTTCCGGAAAACCCTAGGTCCCAAACATTCTGGATAACAGGTCTCATAGACGTGTTAAAGGAAAACATGAGCTCCAGTCCAGGGAGGGGAGGGGCAAATGTTAGGGAACCCCCCAAGGATTAGAATGACTTAACGGATAGCCTGGGCAGCGGCCTAGGGCAGTTGTGAGTGAGCTAGCCTCTTCCTTTCTTCTGTTTGCATAGGTGCACATGTGCAGTAGAATTAAAAGCTGAACTTTAATAAAAAATCCGGCTGTTTATGCTCTACTCTATGTCGGCTGCTTTGAAGAAAGAATAAAGGAGGTTCAATCATGTGCAAGTGCCCCAGCCCTGTGCAGTTATCTGCTAACAGGGACACCACCTGGGGTATCAGTTAAGTAGTTGCAGTCCTTGGGGGGTGCCCTAACATTTGGCACCCCCCATCAACTGGAGCTTACCTTATCCTTTAAAGGAGAACTAAACCCTAAAAATTTATATAGCTAAAAATGACATTTTTATATAATGAACTTGTTGCACCAGCCTAAAGTTTCAGCTTGTCAATAGCAGCAATGATCCAGGACTTCAAACTTGTCACAGGGGGTCACCATCTTGCAAAGTGTCTGTGACACTCACATGCTCAGTGGGCTCTGATTGGCTGTTGAGAAGCTAAGCTTAGGGCTCGTCACTAATTATCCAGCAGAAAATGAGCTTCCCCTGTAATATAAGCTGATGCTACAGGTTTGCTGATTATTAAATTCTGATACTAATTGCACTGGTTTCTGTGCAGCCATGTAGTAATTATCTGTATTAATTACTAATCAGCCTTATATTGTGACATTTCTATTCTATGTGTACTGTATATTGTGAGTGGCTCCCTAAGCTCAGTAAGTGACAGCAGCACAGAGCATGTGCAGTGAATCAGCAGAAAGAAAAGATGGGGAGCTACTGGGGCATCTTTGGAGACACAGATCTTTACTGCTAAAGGGCTGTGGTTGCCTTGGGCTGGTACAGAAGCACAAAACATAATGAACAACATTTCTAGCTACTTCTTTAGTTAGGCTTTAGTTCTCCTTTAATGAGAGGAGCCACACTACATTGTGGTTTCCCTTGATACCCACGTGTCTGACCAATCAGCCCCAAGCAAAAGTTCTATTTGGCATCCATGGGCCCGGTTGGGTGCGGGTCTTGATGAGTTGGGTGCAAGTCGAGAATTCTGACACAGAAGCCCATGAGTACACAATAGAAGGAAAGAATTGTGGTGTTTCTTTTGACAGAGGACTCAGAGCAGCATTACTTTGAGGGTTTACTGGTGTATTTATATAGACCTTTCTGATAAAGCTTACTTAATTTTAGCCTTTCCTTCTCCTTTAAGTCTACTAGAAAATCATATAATATAAAATAGGCTGGTTTTGCTTCCAATAAGTATCAATTATATCTTAGTTGGGATCAAGTTCCAGCTATTGTTTTAATATTACAGAGAAAAAGGAAATCATTTAGTTTGGATGATTTAGATACTATGGGGTCTATGGGAGATGACTTTTCCTTACTTAAGAGCTTTCTGGATAATAGGTTTCCGGATAACGGATGCCATACCTGTACCAAGAAGATAATTATGATTAATGTGTTAATGTCGGTACAACATGGTTCATGTCTGTGTTTCACAGCCCCTCCTGGCCTCTAATGTGACACTTTAATGGAACTGATCTGTATTGTGGATGAATCGATCTTATGGAGAGTTTATAAAGTAGCTGCACAATAGGGAAGATATCAAAACCACGTCTTTATAAAAAAAAAAAAAATTCGATTGCTAACATAATGGGGTATTTAGGATGAATTGTGCTGCACAATGAAGATGAAGTAGGCAGTCAGCCTATTTGAGAGATCAAATCTTACTCTCTTCCTCGGAACCCAAGAAGGGACCCTGCTTCAGACTCCCATTCAGCGCAGAGCAAATTGATTAATCCCTCTCAGCAGAAATCTCATCTCTTGATTACGAGCGGGAGACGTTAAGCAGCATTATTGTGAAGTGACAACACTTGACGAATTCGCTAAACCGTCTCACTGGGCCCTTTTGTGGTGCTGTTAGCCGGTAATAACCACAATAAAAATTAATTTCCCTTATCTTCTCCTAAGCCCCGAAATCCAAATCCTCCAAACAGGCAACTCTTTTCTGTCAAGGTATTATGAAAACCTCAGGAAGATTAATTGTGCGTCTTCAGTTGACATTAAATGAATTTCTGGGCTGGTGACAGACATTTCATATGATATATTATAGGATAGTGTATATTATAGAATAGTGTATATTATAGGATTGCGTATATTATAGGATTGCGTATATTATAGGATAGTGATATTATAGGATAGTGATATTATAGGATAGCGTATATTATAGGATAGTGATATTATAGGATAGTGATATTATAGGATAGTGATATTATAGGATAGCGTGTATTATAGGATAGCGTATATTATAGGATAGTGTATAGTATAGGATAGTGTATAGTATAGGATAGTGTATAGGATAGGATAGTGTATAGGATAGGATAGTGTATAGGATAGGATAGTGTATAGGATAGGATAGTGTATAGGATAGGATAGTGTATAGGATAGGATAGTGTATAGGATAGTGTGTATTATAGGATAGTGTGTATTATAGGATAGTGTGTATTATAGGATAGTGTGTATTATAGGATAGTGTGTATTATAGGATAGTGTGTATTATAGGATAGTGTGTATTATAGGATAGTGTGTATTATAGGATAGTGTGTATTATAGGATAGTGTGTATTATAGGATAGTGTGTATTATAGGATAGTGTGTATTATAGGATAGTGTGTATTATAGGATAGTGTGTATTATAGGATAGTGTGTATTATAGGATAGTGTGTATTATAGGATTGTGTGTATTATATGATATATTGAGAAGGTAGATAACATTATCAGGGAACACAACAGGACAGCATCTTGTGAATTGCATGTTAAGGCCAATGCCTCTTTGTCATCGGTCCACTTAAGGTGGCCACAGACGTTAAAATTTTATTTTTTTGTTATTGTAAGACCAAGCATATCCTGAAACGATTGTTTAAATGTACAACTAGTTGTCCATCAGCTGAGATCTTTCAAGCAATATCATCTAGTTGAAGCCAGGAGAACTGTGGGTAGATGCCTGCTTGGTCCTGCAGACAATTGGACAAATTTAACCGTAAACGATAATTTTCTAACCTGGCCGATCAATTTTCGAAAAATCATTAGATGCATGATCTTTCCGTGCCCACTAACCTCACAATAGTTTGACGGATGTCGTATTGCACTAAAATTGGTCATTTAACGTCTGTGGCCACCTTTACTCGCCTGCCATCTTGCAAATATAAGCATGACGCATTATATTCAAGTTAACAACAACACGAGCATTGCAAAAAAAAAAAAAAAAAACACATCCTACCCAAAGTAACATGGAGGATGCACAGGACACTGAGCTTATAAAAATGATTTTGGCTTAGAGGCTCCTCGATAAAAGTCCTTCACAAAATGGTGGTCATTAAAGGGGAACTATCGCGAAAATGACAATTTAATATAAGCTTCATCAAATTCTAGCTGTAACTGCGAGGCTGCCGAAGAAATTGCCCCCACCAATAGATTTCATGTTCCCTGTGTGTGAAAAAACAATGATCCACGTGTGTGTTTTTTTGTTTTCAAATACAAGAGTCCTCTGCACTCAACCCATTATCAATATATTTAAGACAGCGACATTTTGTGCATACTGCTACTAAAAAATGCCTTACCCTTTAAACAAAACAGGGATTGTTTGTCCATATATTGCAATATATTTAAGCTGGCCAACTACGTCAAAGTCATCCCATATCTGGCCAGTCCTATGCTCAATTTTATCTGATTCATTAAGAATTCTATTGCTTCATTATACATTTTACAAAGGGACTAGGTATTACCTGCAACTTAACTTGCTGCTTTCAAAGTAAACCTCCATACTTGGCTGCCCTTTTATTAGACACCAGTGGGATCACCTGACTATAGCTGGGAAGGGTGGTGAGCACAACTTTCCCTTGTTTGTTATAGTTTATACAGGAGCAGTGACCAGCTCCATGTTGTAGCTCCCACCCTTCCCAGCTATAGTCAGGTGATCCCACTGGTGTCTAATAAAAGGGCAGCCAAGTATGGAGGTTTACTTTGAAAGCAGCAAGTTAAGTTGCAGGTAATACCTAGTCCCTTTGTAAAATGTATAATGAAGCAATAGAATTCTTAATGAATCAGATAAAACTGAGCATAGGACTGGCCAGATATGGGATGACTTTGACGTAGTTGGCCAGCTTAAATATATTGCAATATATGGACAAACAATCCCTGTTTTGTTTAAAGGGTAAGGCATTTTTTAGTAGCAGTATGCACAAAATGTCGCTGTCTTAAGTATATTGATAATGGGTTGAGTGCAGAGGACTCTTGTATTTGACTATATGTATTTTGTGGTCACAGCCTCATTGAACCCGCGCCTAATGGTTTTAAAAAATAGTGGTGAGCACAACTTTCCCTTGTTTGTTATGTTTTTTTGTTTTTACATAAATGAACATGCAGTACATAAGAAAAAACATTCAAATAAATGAATGCTCTTCTGTGCAATTCTGCAAATTTTTTACTTTCTCGTTTTCAACGTATTCGCAGTATTTTCACTTCTAATATAATGAATCTGTAAACAATGCCACCTGCTGGCCATTTTGTAATGTTCTTTGCGATGACCAGAGAAATGTCCGATGAGTTTTCTTTATAATTGTAGTCACTGCAGGGGCAACCTCCCCCCCCCCCCCAAAAAAAAACAAATCAAAAGCTAAAAGCTTTGTTTGGATGTATTAATGTGAAATTTACCATGAAAGAAATGCACAAATAAATGTTTTAAGCAAGATACTATGCATGTTTCTAATTTATATGCAACATGTGGTAGTGGACCCATGCACAGTTCTTGCTACTCAAATAGACCAAAACTAATCTGTTTCTATGGTTTCCTGGATAATCGATCTTTCCGTAATTTGGATCTTAATACCTTAAACGGTTTGATCACCTTTGAATTAACTTTTATTATGATGTAGAGAGTGATGTTCCAAGACAATTTGCAATTGTTTTTCATTTTTGTTTTTTACCATTTGTGGTTTTTGTGTTATTCAGCTTTTTATTCAGCAGTTCTCCAGTTTGCAATTTCAGCCATCTGGTTGCTAGGGGCCAAATTACCTTTGCAACCATGCACTGATTTGTATAAGAGACTGGAATATAAGGTCCTAAATAGAAATCAGAATAGTAGAAAGTAGCAATAACAATAAATGAGTAGCCTTACAGAGCATTTGTTTTTAGATGGGGTCAGTAACCCCATTTGAAAGCTGGAAAGAGTCAGAAGAAGGAGGCAAATAATTAAAAAAAACTACAAAAAATAAATAACACCAATTGAAAAGTTCCTTAGAATAGGCCATTCTATAACATACTTAATTTAAAGGTGAACCACCCCTTATGTCTAATAGAAGATTGTTTAAACATGAAAAAAAAACCAAATAGGCTGGTTTTGCTTCCAATAAGGATTAATTATATCTTAGTTGGAATCAAGTCACACTTGAAAAAGGGCATATGTTGCCCGAAACATGTTGTGTGGACAATAAATTTGCACATCAGCAGTAAGTCTGCTTCAGCGTCCTTTCTGTTCTCAATCTTCGTGAAACCATTGGGATCAAGTTATTAATGACCTGGAGGTGGGCATTGAAAGTTCTGTTTCTATTTTTGCAGATGATACTAAATTGTGCAGAACTATAGGTTCCATGCAGGATGCTGCCAAACTGGAAAATGAGGTTCAATGTTGATAAATACAGGTTATGCACTTTGGTAAAAATAATATAAATGCAAGTTATACACTAAATGGCAGCGTGTTGGGAGTTTCCTTAAATGAGAAGGATCTTGGGGTCTTTGTAGATAACACGTTGTCTAATTCTGGGCAGTGTCATTCTGTGGCTACTAAAGCAAATAAAGTTCTGTCTTGTATAAAAAAGGGCTTTAACTCAAGGGATGAAAACATAATTATGCCTCTTTATAGGTCCCTGGTGAGGCCTCATCTGGAGTATGGGGGCAGTTTTGGACTCAAGTCCTTAAAGGGATACTGTCATGGGAAAAGGGATACAAGTCATGTGACTTGTGCTCTGATAAACTTCAATCACTCTTTACTGCTGTACTGCAAGTTAAGGTGGCCATACACGGATAGATCCGCTCGTTTGGCGATGTCGCCAAACGAGCGGATCTCCCTCCGATATGCCCACCTTGAGGTGGGCAATATCGGGCTGATCCGATCGTGGGCCCTAGGGCCCAACGATCGGATCCTAGCGTTCGCCAAACGGGCGGTCGGATCGCGGGACCGCATCAACGAACAGATGCGGCCGCGATCCGACGGGATTTTTAACCCCATCCGATCGAGATCTGGCCGACTTTCGGCCAGATCTCGATCGGGGAAGCCCGTCGGGGGCCCCCATACACGGGCCAATAAGCTGCCGACTTGGTCTGTCGGCAGCTTTTATCGGCCCGTGTATGGCCACCTTAGAGTGATATCACCCCCTCCCTTTTCCCCCCAGCAGCCAAACAAAAGACCAATGGGAAGGTAACCAGATAACAGCTCCCTAACACAAGATAACAGCTGCCTGGTAGATCTAAGAACAACACTCAATAGTAAAAACCCATGTCCCACTGAGACACATTCAGTTACATTGAGAAGGAAAAACAACAGCCTGCCAGAAAGCATTTCTCTCCTAAAGTGCAGGCACAAGTCACATGACCAGGGGCAGCTGGGAAATTGACAATATGTCTAGCCCCATGTCAGATTTCAAAATTGAATATAAAAAAATCTGATTGCTCTTTTGAGAAATGGATTTCAGTGCAGAATTCTGCTGGAGCAGCACTATTAACTGATGCATTTTGAAATTTTTTTTTTCCCCATGACAGTATCCCTTTAAGAGGGATATAAATGAGCTGGAGAGAGTGCAGAGACTAAGTGCAACTAAACTGGTTAGAGGGAGGGAAGAGTTAAATTATGAGGGGAGACTGTCAAGGTTGGGGTTGTTTTCTCTGGAAAAAAGGCGCTTGCGAGGGGACATGATTAGACTTTACAAGTACATTAGAGGACATTATAGACAAATAGCAGGGGACCTTTTTACCCATAAAGTGGATCACCGCACCAGAGCCCTCCCCTTCAGACTAGAAGAAAAGAACTTTAATTTGAAGCAACGTAGGGGGTTCTTCACAGTCAGGACAGTGAGGTTGTGGAATGCACTGCCGGGTGATGTTGTGATGCTGATTCAGTTAATGACTATAAGAATGGCTTGGATGATTTCTTGGACAGACATAATATCAAAGGCTATTGTGATACTAAGCTCTATAGTTGGTATAGATATGGGTATATAGAATTTATGTGAAAGTAGGGAGGGGTGTGTGTATAGATGCTGGGTTTTCATTTGGAGGGGTTGAACTTAATGGACTTTGTCTTTTTTCAACCCGATTTAACTATGATACTATGTAACTATAAGCGATTGTTTTATTATTACAGAGAAAAAGGAAATTATTTTTAAAAATTTGGATTTAGATAAAACAGAGTCTATGGGAGACGGCCTTTCCATAATTTGTAACATAACGGTTTTCCGGATAACGTATCGCATAACTGTACCATGTTTAAATTAACAGGAACCACAGGCAGAGACAAAAATAAACATATTTCAGCCTCCTATTGAACCCAATAGAATGTTGTGTCTGCTAAATCATATGCAGGAGAACGAACAGCACCAGTGTGAAACAGATGGGGGGAGAAGAATGCCTATTAAATAAGCAAATTAATGTTTCACAGAAAAAGAAAAACTCGATAAGCCAGAACAATGTGCCAAGTGGCCTTTACAGTGTGAAATCGGCTCAATGAAGCAAATATAATATATCAATCTGAGACACGCTAATGCCTACTGGCCTTAAGAAGCAAGCTCTTGGGGTTTCCATGATAAAGAGCATTTTTTTCTTCTCCCACCAAAACAATTAAAATCAGCAATCAAACTCTTAACTTTAACCTGGGGGATGGGGAAAGAAAAAGCAAATGACTTAAAAGTGGTTTTGTTGATAGGGATTTTTATTGTGTGCTCCTATCTGACAGTTTTTTCTCAGTTGTCCTATCACTGCAACCATATGGGTGATCAATCTAAACCTTTGGAGTCCAGTGACACCCTCAAGCAGCACACACACAATTAAAACCCAATCTATCTGCCAACATGGCTTTTCCACTCGCGCCCCACTAGCAACTGTCACAATCCTTGCAATTTCATTGGCTGCCAAGTGCCCTCTGTTTTGACCATATCCAACTGTCACCCATCGGTGCAGCTGCCTATGTTTGTCTGAATTGTAAAAGAGGAAAAATTCTGTGGGAAAATAGTGTGCAAATGAACATTCTGATGGCCTTAACAGCTAAACTGACTATTTATAAAGCAGGATCCATGATCCGGAATGCTTGGAACCTAGATAAGGGGTCTGTGTAATTCAGATCACCATACATTACCCCTGCTAAAAATCATTTAAACATGAAATAAACCCAACAGGCTGGTTTTGCCTCCAATAAGGATTAATTATATTTTAGTTGAGATCAAGTACAGGAATGGAACCTGTAATCCAGAATGCTTGGGACCTGGGGGTTTTCAAGATAAGGGATCTTTCCATAATTTGGATCTTTATACTTTAAATCTAGTAGAATTTTTTTTTAAATATTAAATAAACCCAATAGGCTGGTTTTGCCTCCAATAAGGATTAATTGTATCTTAGTTGAGATCTAGTACAGGTGTGGAACCGGTTATCCAGAATGCTTGGGACCTGCGGTTTTCTGGATAACGGATCTTTTCATTATTTGGACCTTCATATGTTAAATCATTTAAATGAACCCAATAGACTGGTTTTGTTTCAAATGAGGATTCGTTATATCTTAGTGTGGATCAAGAACAAGATACTGTTTTATTATTACAGAGAAAAAGGAAATCATTTTGAAAAATCTGGATTATTTGGATAAAATGGAGTCTATGAGAGACGGCCTTCCGAAATTCGGAGCTTTCTGGATAATGGGTTTCCGGATAATGGATCCCATACCTGTACAAGGTACGGTTTTATTATTACAGACAAAAAGGAAATCATTTTTAAATAATGTATTGCATTTTTTTTGCTTAAAAATCGGAGATGACCATTCTGTAATATGGAGCCTTTCTGGTTAACGGGTTTCCGGGTTAAGTGCATGAAGGCTGGCAAGACATACTTAGTGGAGCTCATTTATAAACACTGGGCAAATTTGCACCTGGGCAGTAACCAATCAGTGATCAGTTTTTTTCAGCCAGCTGCAGGTTGAGCACTGAAAGCAGTCATCCGATTGGTTTCCATGGGTTACTGCCCAAGTGCAAATTTGCCCAGTGTTTATAAATTACACTGATGCACCCCCAACAAATGCCAGAGAAAACAAGTGGGATTCAAAAACAGAAAGAAAAGCAGAAGAACCGACGTCGCTTGTAATGTATCTCGTATAAAAAGCCTCTTTCCTGGTATGATAACGTTATGGTTTATACATAGTAAAAAGGCAGCAATTTGTCACAGTCCTGCATCCCTCAGGATTTCACTAGTTATTACACTATCGACAGCAATCAGAGCTGGTAGTTATGGGTCACTGCACTAGTTGCTGTAATTACAATAAGCTGACATTTGCCCCATGTCATTAGAAACCTGAAAAGATGTACAGCACAATTATAAGAAGGGGCAGCTTCCTTTAAAGGAGAAGGAAAGCTACGGTGGCATTTTATTGCCAATAGATTAGCTGCAATAGTGCAAGCTAGAATGCTATATTTATTCTGTAGAATGTTTTACCATACCTGAGTAAACAGCTCTAGAAACTCTCTGTTTGTTTAGGATAGGAGCTGCAGTATTAATTTGGTGTGACATCACTTCCTGCCTGAGTCTCTCCCTGCTCTGGGCTCAGATTAAAGTAGAGAAGGGGGGGGGGAAGAGGAGCAAACTGAGCATGCTCACGCCCAGGGCAATGAAGTTTAAGATGAAGGCAGGAAGTCTGATACAGAAGCCCATGTGTACACAATAGAAGGAAAGAAATGCAGTGTTTCTTTTGACAGGGGACCTAGAGCAGTATTACTTTGGGGGTTTACTGGAATATTTAGATGGACCTTTCTGATAAGGCTTACTTAGTTTTAACCTTTCCTTCTCCTTTAAAATGTACAGGAAGAAGCATGAAAAGGAACCCAGACCCATAAGGGTCAAGACACATGCTCAGATTCGGGGAGATTAGTCGCCTGGCGACAAATCTCCTCTTCTTCAGGACGACTAATCTCTTAGAACTGACACCCGTCGCCTAGAATGTAAATGACCGGCTGGATGAGGCAACTCGAGCGACTTCGGAAAACTAAGTGACCAAAGTGCCATTCCGCCGGCGTTTTTCATTCTAGCCGGCAGGAGGCAGTTTGGGGATGTCGTCTTGGGGTTAAATCACCTCTTTTTCTGGGCGACTAAGCTCCCAGAACTGCCTCCCACCGGCTAGAATGTAAATCGACGGCAGGATGGCACTTGGAACACTTAGTTTTCCGAAGGAGCCTCATCCCACCGGCGAATTTCATTCTAGCGTGCGGGAGGCAGTTCTGGGAGATTAGTCGCCCAGAAGAAGAGGCAATTTAGCGCTAGGTGACTAAGGGCAGAGACAGACGAAAAGATTTGGGGAGATTTAGTGGCCAAACGACAAATCTCCTCTTCTTCAGGTCGACTAATCTCCCCGAACTGCCTCCCGCCGGCTAGAATTTAAATTGCCAGCGGGATGGCACTGGGAGCGCTTCGTTTTCCGAAGTTGCCCGAAGATTCCTCGTGAGCCAACTTCGGAAAACTAAGCGCTCCAAGTGCCATCCCGCCATCGATTTGAATTCTAGCCGGCGGGAGGCAGTTTGGGGAGATTAGTCGCCCCGAAGAAGAGGAGATTTGTCGCCGGGCAACTAATCTCCCCGAATCTGAGCGTGTGTCCTGACCCTAAGAGGACGAAGCCTTTGGATCAAGGGAGTATGCTCAATAAATCTATTTCTGTTGCATGAACATACCAATTGCAGACACTTCCATTCAGACCACCTCTGGATTTTGTCTCACCCAATGGAAACATGTTTTATTTAAAGGGGGTGTTCACCTTTAAATTATTTTTTAGTATGATGTAGAGAGTGATATTCCGAGACAATTTGCATTTGGTTTTCATTTTTTATTATTTGTGGTTTTGGGTTATTTAGCTTTTTATTCAGCAGCTTTCCAGTTTGCACTTTCTGCAGTTTGGTTGCTTGGATAATTTGGACCCAAGCAACCAAATTACAGAAATTTCAAACTGGAAATTGCATTGACTTGACTAAAAGATTCAGATATGAATAAGAGAGGACCTGAATAGAAAGAGGAGTAAAAAAATATTAACAATAACAATTTTTAGCCTTACACAACATTTGTTTTTAGATGGGGTTAGTGACCCCCATTTGAAAGCTGGAGAGTCAGAAGGAGGCAAATAATGCAAAAAAATATACAAAATAAAAAATGAAGGCCAATTCAAAAGTTGCTTAGAATTAGCCATTCTATAACATACTAAAACTTAACTTAAAGGGGAACTATCGTGAAAATGAAAATGTAATATTAGCTTCAGCATACTGAATCAAATCAAAACTTTAAACAAAATTGAAACTTTCTAAATACAATCAATTAAAAATTGTTTCTGAAATAATCAAATCTTCACTATTCCTCTCTCAGCATCAGTTTCTCTTCATTCTGTCTTCATGCAGCAGTTGGGTGTCAGATATTCATTGACAGTTAGATCCAATATATAAGGGATGCACTGAATCCGGGATTCGGCCTTTTTAAGCAGGATCCGGATTCGGCTGAATCCTTCTGCCCAGTAGAACCGAATCTGAATATGCATATGCAAATTAGGATTCGGTTCGGTATTCGGTTGAATCTTTCGCGAAGAATTTGGGGGTTTGGCCGAATCCACATAATGAATTTGGTGCATCCCTACAATATATCTTATGGGGGGGGGGGGGGGCGCTTCCTTTGTTAGCAGATGTATTAGAGCTCATTCAAATAACCGATTCCAGTATAAACAAAATCACTGCCTTTGGCACCAATTCTGCATGTAGAGACAGGATTTCTGGTAATTTTAATAGAGTGAGCTCTAATACATCTTCTGGGCAAAAGGAAGCCCCCCTATAAGATATATTGGATCTAGCTGCCAAAGATTATCTGACAACCAACTGCTGAATGAAGACAGAATGAAGAGAAACAGATGCTGAGAGAGGGATAGTGAAGTTAAACTTGATTATTTCAGGAACGGTACAGAATATTTAATTGATTGTATTTAGAAAACTTCTTATTTCAGTATGGCGAAGCTTATATTAATCTTTTAATTTTGTGATAGTTCCCATTTAAAGGTGAACCGCCCCCTTATAAAGGGATAACTGTCATTAACCTGCATTTGTTATGTACGTATCAAGTGATCCTATTTTTGCAAAGAAAAACAGATAACAGATAACATACAAAATTTTGCACTTACCACTGCTGATAACTTGATGACGCGCACTTTGGCGGGTGTAGGTGTAGCTTCTCCGCTTGCACTGTTTGACCTCTGCATAACTGTCCTCTTAGTGGCAGTTGGTCTGGCCGCCTGCAGCTGTCCCTGCACAGAGGCCACTTTTGTTATCTGTTGTGGCCGTAACTGTGCGTTATTAACAGCAGGTCGAACTTGTACTTTCTGACCTGCATTATCAGTCATTACCCTATTGGGCACAGTCTTCTTTACAATCTTCTTTGGTTGTCCCTGAACAGGGGTTTTGGTTCCAGTTGACAGTTGCAACGGAGGGATTTTCTGGGGTACATTTGCTGGCAGTGTGTCTGGCTTCTGAGCTAGCAGTCTATTTTTCACATTTGGACGTACTTGTGTGCCAGTGTGGGGTGGTATCGGGTTGATGTTATTCGCAACAGGGCTTGTTTTTAGTTCCTGCTCAGCTGGGCCTTGCTGTGGCCCTGGAGGAGTCTGTTGTTGTTGCTGCTGTTGTTGTTGTTGTTGCTGCTGCTGTTGTTGTTGTTGCTGCTGCTGCTGGTGTTGTTGTTGCTGCTGCTGTTGCTGCTGGTGCGAGAGTCTTTCCAGCAATTCCCTTTTCCTAGCTCCGGCTTGTTGCTGACGACGCAACTCCTTCTGTTTTAATATTGCTTCTCTTAATCGCTTCTGTTCTTCTATCTTTAAACGATAGTTTCTGGTCTCCTCATCTTCATCGGGAAGCTAAAAAAAAAAAACAAAAAAAAAAACTGATTTTAAGTACAGTGAAACCTCGATTTTAAGTACTCTGATTTTAAGTTTCTCTGCATTTAACAAATGCAATTTATAATATATTTCTCTGATTTTAAGTAAGGTTTTCCCAGATTATACATCAACTTTTTGTCCCAATGTTCCCAAAAACTGCTTTTTTCCCTCTATGAATGTTATTTTTTGTGAAATAAAGAGGTTTAAAATACTAACCAGATATATATTTGCCATAGTTCAGACTGTAAATGGTCAATTGCAATCAGTCTGCCCCTTATACAGTCCTGCACCAATCACATTGCTTTAGGTTGTGTATGTGGCTGACAGAGAGTCTTGCACATGCCCCCCATAGTGTAACATTAACCCTGCAATGCTTTAGGGTCAGAGCACACGCTCAGGTTCATGGAGATTAGTTGCCCAGCAACAAATCTCTTCTTCAGGGCGACCAAACCCCCACGAACTGCCTTCCGCCGGCTAGAACGTAAATCGCTGACGGGATGGCAATTGGAGTGCTTCGTTTTTCTGAAGTCACCTCATCACGCTGGCCATTTACATTCTAGCTGGTTGGAGGCAGTTTGGGGAGATTAGTGGCCCCGGAGATTTGTCTGCGGGCGACTAATCACCCCAAATCTGAGCGTGTGACCTGACCCTAAAGGAGAAGGAAAGCTACTGAAGCAGTTTATTGCCAATTAGCCACAATAGTGCAAGCTTTAACATTATATTTATTCTGCAGAATGCTTCACCATACCTGAGTAAAAAGCTCTAGAAGCTGTTTGTTTAGGATAGCAGCTGCAGGGAGGGGAGGAGGGAGAGGAGCAAACTGAGCATGCTCACGCCCAAGCCCTGGAGGTTTAAGCTGAAAACAGGAAGTCTGATACAGAAGCCCATGAGTACACAATAGAAATGTGGTGTTTCTTTTGACAGAGGACTCAGAGCAACATTACTTTGAGGGTTTACTGATGTATTTATTTAGACCTTTCTGATAAAGCTTACTTAGTTTTAGCCTTGAAGAAAAAGTTACTGTAACACACTTCCCTAATTTTACATTTTCCCAGATATTACATAGTTTTTTCTTGGTCCCCTGAAAAACATAAAATAGGGGTTCTAGTGTATGAGGATTACTGATGCATATAAAGGCTGACATTCCCAGTCATGCTAAGGTTGGCCAACATATGAAATTGTGCCCCATATTCACAATTGCCAAACCAAAGATCCACCGCTGTTACACTTTTATCAGACCAACAAAAAGGGGAGTGAGGGAAATGACTTGAAAAGGTTTGATTAGAAGTATTGATTTTTCTTACACAATTTTAAAGCCTGATCTCAAAGCCATTTGTCACACAATAATTGCTAATAATGAACAGCGCCAGTCAGATGCTTGACCTTGAACTTGTGCACCCGTTAAAGCATCAACCGCAACGCCAGAATATTAATGTTATAGCAAAAGGACTTATTATTCTGTGTTCATGCCTTCTGAGGATTACAATAATAAGCATCAAATAACCTTTGCTCAGTCTCTTCACTTGCAATAAAACAGCAGAATGGCACAGTACTACTTTATAAATAGAAGTATCAAATGTAAATATCTCATGATTTTTTAAGACTACTCTAATGGGCATATTTATCAAGGGTCGAATTGAAAATTCGAATTTCCACATTTTTTTTATGGTCAAAACTGTCAAATTCAACTAGGGAGTTATTTGAATCGAGTTTTTAAAATTCGAATCGAATTTGATTTTTCAGGTCGATCCTATTCACCAGAGTTTAAAAAATTAAGAAATTAAGAAAATTCAATTGGACGAATTTTGAGTTCATGGGAGTTTATGGGAGATAAATGTGCACCTTAATTGGAGTGTAAGTCTCATACAAACTCCTTCATACTGATATGACTTGGATCAGAATCCTATAGTATGCATGCACCAGTGTGACTTAAGCTGGCCATACACAACAAAATCTACTCGTGAGGTCTGCAAACTATCTGATCTGCCCAGGGTCGGACTGGGCCAGCGGGTGACCGGGAAAAAACCCAGTGGGACCGGCCCTCGTGGGCCCCCTCCAGCCCAGACCTGACCCCGCTCAGCCAGAACCTGGAACTAAAAGAAAAAAAGACGTGTCGCAATATACAGGACTTCACGCATGCAGTAGGATTCCTCGCATGCACGGGACCCCCATGGTTTGGAACCCGGAGGGCCCCAAATGCACCAGTCCGACCCTGGACCTGCCCACCAATTTTCGGCTAAATATCTGCAGAGGGCTAATGGAGCACTTAGAGAACCTACCAATTTTAAATTCATTTAGAGATGACAAACAAACCCTTTCAAAAGATGATCATACCTGTTCTCGCTTTAATTCTCCCTGCATGTGGCTGCGGGCATTTGCTTGCTTTGTCACATGTGGATTACCAACAGCTCTTGCCTGTGGTGCAGTGGTACCTACTGGTTTCACTTGAGCAGCAGAGTTTGGTTTCACCCTGTTCCTGTCTAAAGAGGAAGGTGGTGCGATGGGTAACTCCCGCAAGTTGCTGTTCCTTGCGTGCATCATTTGCTGATTGCCTCCCATGTTCATATTTTGAGGAGGAACACCCTATAAACCAAAAATAAAAAAAAGAGGTTACATAAGCCGCTAGCGGTGCCTTATTTTACCTCCGTAACAACGTAATGTAATGCAATGTCTAAATACAGTAAATGTACTTTTAAGATCTAAAGTCTCCATTAAATGCAGCATTTTAAGGACAATTTCTACGTGACTGGTATTTTATAATAGAGGTTCCTGAATAATGTCAAAGCAGTGCAGGCCTGCCTTAAGATGAACAACTGACTTAAAGGGATACTGTCATGGGAAAACATGTTTTCTTTCCCCAAAACGCATCAGTTAATAGTGCTGCTCAAGCACAATTCTGCACTAAAATTCATTTCTCAAAAGAGCAAACTGATTTTTTTTTTATATTTAATTTTGAAATCTGACATAATGCTAGACATATTGTCAGTTTCCCAGCTGCCCCCAGTCATGTGACTTGTGCTCTGATAGACTCGTCACTCTTTATTGCTGTACTGCAAGTTGGACGGATATCACCCCCTCCCTTTCCCCCCCAGCAGCCTAACAACAGAACAATGATGCACAATAATGGAGTGCTCAATCTGTAAAGTTTCCACTTGTTGGAAGTGGTGGGTGCTCAACTAGAAGTCACCCTCCTTGCACGGGGACAGAGGTCAGTATAGAAAAAATCCAGAAGGACACCACAAAATGTTGCTTAGTGAAATAGGTGATTTATTTAACCCTTAAACATTCATAACTTTGGCAACGTTTCGGGCCCCTCCGGGCTTGAAAAATGGGCCCGGAGGTGCCCTAAACGTTGCCAATTTTGTGAATGTTTATGGATTAAATAAATCACCTATTTCACTAAGCAACATTTTTTTGTGTGCTTCTGGATTTTTTCTATAACAGAACAATGGGAAGGTAACCAGATAGCAGCTCCCTAACACAAGATAACAGCTGCCTGGTAGATCTAAGAACAGCACTCAATAGTAAAATCCAGGTCCCACTGAGACACATTCAGTTACATTGAGTAGGAGAAACAACAGCCTGCCAGAAAGCAGTTCCATCCTAAAGTGCTGGCTCTTTCTGAAAGCACATGACCAGGCAAAATGACCTGAGATGCACCTACACACCAATATTACAATTAAAAAATACACTTGTTGGTTCAGGAATGACATTTTATATTGTAAAGTAAATTATTTGCTGTGTAAACAGTGTAATTTAGAAATAAAAACCACATCATTAAAATCATGACAGAATCCCTTTAACCTGGTCATGGAAGCAAAGATAAAGTGGATTTTCCTGACATTTTTTCGTACCATGGCGATCAGTCAGGTTACAAGATTTCTGTCGGCTAACGATAATATCTTTGCATGTATTGTCTATCTGACGATATCAATGGGTGACGGTCACTACTATTTGTCGGACGTAACTTTCATACGATTGCCGAAATGAGCAGAACATTATCTGATTTGTTCTTTTACTACTTTATTTAATATGAATGGTTAGTTGTCAGATACCCTATAAATTTTTAATACAAAAGAAGAACATGATAAAATGAAAACAGTGTTTTGTTTTTTTTAAAGGAGAAGGAAAGCTACCAAAGCAGTTTATTGCCAATAGATTAACCACAATAGTGGAAGCTATAACACGATATTTATTCTGTAGAATACTTTACTATACCTTAGTAAACAGCTCTATACATTATGTTTGTATTGTATTGTTTAGCACAGCAGCTGCCATATTAGTTTGGTGTGAAATCACTTCATCCCTGAGTCTCTCCTGCTCACTCATAGCTCTGGGCTCAGATTACAATAGGGAGGGGGAGAGGAGCAAACTGAGCATGCTCAAGCCCTAGCCCTGGAGGTTTAAGCTGAAAACAGGAAGTCTGATACAGAAGCCCATGAGTACACAATAGAAGGTAAGAAATGCTGTGTTTCTTTTGACAGAGGACTCAGAGCAGCATTACTTTGAGGGTTTACTGGTGTATTTATATAGACCTTTCTGATAAGGCTTACTTAATTTTAGCCTTTCCTTCTCCTTTAAGTCTACTAGAAAATAATATTCACTTATTGTGGCAGCTTTCCTGACTTTCTTTAGAAAATCTTACACATTGCTGCTGAGGAAAACATACCTGTCTCGGTTTAGGTGGACGAAATCTGTTGTTTGAAGACATTTGTGGGCTTTGTTGATGTTGTCTGAATGGCTGCTGTGGTATGGGCATGGGAGGTTTGGGTGGTCCTGGAGTATGGTGAGGCTGGTGTGGAGGTGGCATTGGTGCTTGCATAGGTCCCTAAAAAAAACGAAAAACAACCAGAAACATGTGAACCTTAAGGGGTCTTCCAATAACATGGCCTCACAGGCTGTAAAAATTACAGACGCTCCAAATGCATAATATTTTTTAGTATTTTCTGCAAATTCAAATCTGAGAATGATGAAACATCCCCATTCGTTTACAGCATATGTCCCATGACCTGTATGACATTTACATTGTGGCTATCCAAAAAAGCAAAACAGGTGAAAATGCTAGTCACTTTGTCCCATAGCCAAACTTAAAAAACAGCCATGATTGTGAACACAATAAGACCTGTGATGCATGACCTCCACTCAAACACGTGCACACAGTTGCCTTAATTTAGCACCATCTGAATTTAATGAGCGAATGAAAGTGAAATCGCTAAAAAAAATATTGTACTTAATTTTTATTTTCCCTTTTAGGAAGACATATACAAACCTGAAGATTTGGTTGGACATGAGGCATAAACGGCTGGCCTGGACCTGGTGGAAACTGCGGTCGCGGAGGAGGAAAATGTCTGTTTGGAGAGTTCTGATTAAATGGAGGAATTCCCATGGGACCTGGAGATGGTGTGTTGAGTCTAACTGGACGCTCTCTTGAAAATCCTGACTGGTTGAATGATGGTTGTGGTAAAGGGCCTTGTTGATTAAAACCTGAACCAGGTGCTGGCGGGCTGAAAGTTGGCCCCACATTTGGAGGCTGGTTGAATCCTGGTTGGTTCAGTCCTTGCTGGTTAAACCCGGGCTGAGGACCAACCTGGTTAAACCCAGGTTGAGGGCCAAGTTGACCAAAACCAGGCTGGTTAAACAAAGGCTGATGTCCTGGTTGATTAAATCCAGGCTGAGGACCAGGTTGGTTAAACCCAGGTTGTGGGCCTGGTTGGCTAAACCCAGGCTGATTAAAGCCTGGTGGTGGGCCAGACTGGTTAAAATTCTGCTGAGGACCATGTCCTGGCTGAGGAAATCCAGGCTGAGGGCCAGGGTGGTTGAAATTTTGCTGTGGGCCTGGTTGATTGAACCTTGGTTGTTGACTGGGTTGATTAAAGCCCGGCCCAGGTTGATTGAACGGATGTTGTCCTTGGTTCGGAAGTGTGTGGTTATTATTTAATAATGGAGGAGGGGGGCCTGGAGGTGGGTTTCGTTGGTCAAACAGATGTTGGTTTGGAAATCTTGGTTCTGAAAACAAAGATAAATTAATCTGACTGAAATCATGCTTGAATAATGTTAAAGCATAATATGAAATATAGGCCACCTAAAGACTGAACATCAAAAGTGATACTCACCCTTAAAGTGGAGGCTGTCTGAAGTGAATAAGGACCACCATACCATGATTTTTTACTTGCTCCATGGAATTTCCAAATATAATAATTAGCAGCTACAACTATATTATTTTGTTTCTCTAAGATTCAGTGGCACTTGGTTAGACCACCACTGTGTTACTGGCAGACTGGGCACAAGCTCCATATCACCTCCCATCAAGATGCTATTATTATCATTATTAAAAAAAGGCACAAACTGGGTTGATGCAGCATCGGGGTGTGTGATGGCATTGAGAAGTGGCAAGCAGATTTAGGTACACTGTATAGCATCAAGGACAACTCCTATGGTGTACACACCCGCCTGCAGCACAATTCTGCTGAAATAGTGTCCTTTAGCAGTCCTATTTACATACCAATATAATTATAATTTTTAAAAGGATACTACGGTTAGTATGCTGTAGTGATGCGCTTGGGTGGAGTTGCCCTTGATCCGCCCCCTCTATTTATAGACTGCCCCGTCACAAAAGAGGTGGGACATGCGCAAATCTATAAATTCAGGGAACGAAGGCGGCACTTCCAGGTTGCGCGCTCCCTTCTGCTGTGCTGGCTTACGTTCCCTGAATTTATAGATTTGCTCCTGCCCCGAAAATGCCCACGACCTGAAGATTTTTTTTTTCTGTAACAACAATGGCTTCTAAGGGAGAGAAAACTCCAGTGTTCCGAGAATGGACACATGGAATGCTGAGTTATATCCAGATGACAATGTTGAATAAGTTACCTCCTAGAAAGAATGGTTCCCTCTCTGGTTGGGGTGGTGGATTTCGCCATGGCTCCTGTAGTCTGGGGGGTGGGTTAAAGTTGCCGGGAGCAGGGTGTGGAAACTCTGGCATTCCCTGAAACAAAAAAAACATAGCTCAGAGATGGTGCAGTCATAGCAAAACCAAATGTCTGCTTTGAAGTTACAGTAAATGTATTAACGAGATGTTATAAATTAGAACGACTGGTTGCCAAATGCCATAGATCACTTAAAAAAAAAAATCTGTTCACCAAGCAGACATGGTCTATCAGTTGCTCCTGGGGTGACCGATATGGTGATCATATACCAATAGAAGGTGGTAGTGCCACCTAAGGAACAGATTTCTGGTATTTGTCTGCAGCAACTTTTCCTGCTCAAAATGGGCATCAAATAGCTCCAAACTGCACTTGATGTCTGGTAATGGGAATCATGGGAACATGCCAGCACAGAAGGTTCTGATGTAATTCCCTATGGCAGCTATTTTGGGTATTCTGAGCATGGGGAGCAAAAAAAAAAAAAGAGGGTTCTGTGGAGTCCGCATCGGATTTTAAAGGCTCAATAAGCAATCCAATTTACCCTCTGAACAATAAAAGATAAGGCAACTTTAATCCTTTTAAAGAATTAAACACTATTTTGCCAATTCTTTTATCCCCTTAAATATCCATCGAGTTAAGAAATTAACATTCACTCTCGCACAATCACGACACAAATTATTCTTTACATTCCCACATCTTGTGTTAATTACATGATGTTATCTGTAATAATCTATTCATGAAACACTGATAACTTGCCCTGGCAGTGAAAGAAGGGAAATTTAGCATAAATTGCTTAATACAAAGTTAATCTTTGAAAAGAAATAATAATAAAAAAAAAAAAAAAGAATAAAGGGGGGATCTAAGCTCCATTGTGTGACTTACCAGCTCCACAGCAAGGGGCACTCATACTTTAATAAGACTAATTAAATATGTTTGAGTCATTGTAACTTCATGAATCTGCCCGTAAATTACTTCCAACGTCTACAACATGTTTTCATTTATTAATTTTGCTTGATAGGAGAGTGTTCTATTAGAATCCTAATGATGGTTAAGCAGGGTCACTTAACAATAGAGCAAGAGCACAGAAATACAGCCAGGCACGTAAATGCTAAGCAGTAAAACTATTAACACTAAATGAAATATTACCGGCTTTCTCCGGGCTTGGTAAATGAAAAATATGCTTGAAATAAGAGGCTATGGCTTATCCTGAGCACAAATGAATTTCTTTGCTGCCCATTTGCATTTATACATAGGAATAACAAATCGCCCACACTGCATATTTACCAAACAGAGCAGGGGTGCCCCAAAATCTTCCACTAACCAATCAAACCGCCTCCCATGGACAACAAGGGGCAGATTTAATAAGGGTCGAATTTAAAATTCAAATTTTCGAGTTTTTTTTATGGTCAAATTTGACTAGGAAGTTATTCAAATTTCATAAGAGTTTTTCAAAAAATTAGAATTTTGAGATTTAGCATACTCTGGCCCTTTAAGAACTCAAATTCTTCTATTCCCCACCTGTAACCCGCCGAATTGCTGTTTAGGTCAATGGGAGACATCCAGGGATCAATTTAGAGTTTTTAAAATTGGAATCGATTTAGATTCGAATTTGATTCCAGTTTACGGGCCAATCCTATTCACCCGAGTTTAAAAAATTCGATTTTTATAATAAATTTTGATTGCTCGAATTTCGAGTTTATGGGAGTTTAAAAAAAAAAAAACTGACGGGTGACGGGGGTCTGACGATAGAAAAAAATCGACAAAATTAGAAAAAGAAAGGTAAGTACCCCACCAGCAGCCACTAATTAACTAATAACCAATGGTTACCCACCAATCAAGTCGTAATCGTGGGTTTATTGCAAAACCATCAAAAAAATAAATAAATAAATCACTTTGACACCATTGAATTCCTAATCATGTAAAAGTGCAGTGCAGACTAATTAGTTCATACAATAAATATTTTTAATCTAGGCCCGTCAATTGCCAACCAATTAATTAATTATAAAGTGCTACTGATTGCATATATATCCTCGTTATCCAATTCATCACTAATATTTAATTCAATATCCAATCAAGTTCATAATTAGACATGAATGGAAGGAGAGGGATCCACAATGTATTAAGTACAGGTATTGGACCTAATATCCGATATCATCGGGACCTGGGGCTTTCCGTATAACGGGTCTTTCCGTAATTTGGATAATTTTAGAAAATCACGTAAACATTAAATAAGCCCAATAGGCTGGTTTTACTTCCAATAAGGATTAATTATATCTTAGTTGGGATCAAGTACAAGCTACTTTTTTATTATTTTATTATATATTTTATTTTTATTTTATTTGTCTATATGTCTTTCCCATAATTCGGGTTTCCAGATAATGGATCTCATAGCTGTATTTGGGTCTACTAAAAAATCAATAAAACATTAAATAGACCCCAGGTTTTGCCTCCAATAAGGATTAATTATATCTTAGTTGGGATCAAGTACAAGCGACTGTTTTATTATTACAGAGAAAAAGGAAATCATTTTTAACATTTTGGATTGTTTGATTATAATGGAGTCGATGGGAGACGGCCTTTCGGAACTTTCTGGATAACGGGTTTCTGGATAACGGATTCCATACCTGTACTACTAAAACATCAAAAATTAAAGTGCATTTACTAGGTTGAACCATTCAAACAATTCATATGGTAAGGTGCCGTGCAATAAATAAATTGATTAGCTAGATGTAAATTCATTAGAAGAATTGTTGTTTTTTTTTGACCAGGAGTTAGGATAATTCAAGGAACCCCAATGCTACAGACATTTCAGGAGGTGGAAAATCAGAAAAAATAGTTGGTGGAGTTGTCCCCAAAACTTCCTGCCTGATATTTTACTAAGATGGGACACCACAAAGAGGGAGGCAGGACAGGGTAACCGGGACTGTGGCCTCGTTAGTTAGCTTTCCCTAATCTCAGTAAGAACTGTTCTCACCCGGAAAAGCCACAAACCCACGGCCCCTTAAAACAGAAGGAAGAGTCAGAGGATTGAAAGAATAGTTGCACGTAGCAAAGGAGGTTCACCCCACCCCCTCTAATTGTAGACCAAAGTAAGATTTATTCCTGTATAGTGTTGAGCAAGAAGTCTACAGCCGCACTCTGATCCGGATTTCAATACCCTGTGGGTTCTGGATCAAATTTCTTTATACAAATTCTCAAATAGATCCGCACTCCAAGTGTTCAGTGAATCAAACAGTTTTTATTTTGTATATATTCATGTGTCCAACATTTCGACCCATCTTAGGCCTTTATCATGGATAAGTGAATATAGTGACATTAGTGCATTTATACCAACAGCTCCTCACAATTTCTGGCGCCAAATATGACATCACATATCTATATAGCTGTCTGGATAACAGATCCCATACATGTACTGGAAATCTGTCTTAATACACAGTGATTCTAAGCAAACATACGTCCGTAAAAGGGTAAGTAGCTCTTAACGGTGTGTGCTTAGTTATGTTGAGCAGTACCCAGAGCAGCAGGAATTCAATGGATATGATTAAATGTGATGGTTATGATAATGTCGAGTAATTGAAATGAATCGGATACCCAGTAGAAAACTGCAGAAGCTCAGTATTATGTAAGCTGCATTTTAAACAAGATTTGACAGCTCAAAGCACAACACACGCCAGAACCTAGACAACCACACACGCCAGAACCTAGACAACCACACACGCCAGAACCTACACAACAACACACGCCAGAACCTACACAACACACGCCAGAACCTGCACAACACACGCCAGAACCCTATACAACACACGCCAGAACCCTATACAACACAGGCCAGAACCCTATACAACACACGCCAGAACCCTATACAACACACACGCCAGAACCCTACACAACACACACACGCCAGAACCCTACACAACACACACACACGCCAGAACCTACACAACGCACACCAGAACCTACACAACGCACGCCAGAACCTACACAACGCACGCCAGAACCTACACAACGCACGCCAGAACCTACACAACGCACGCCAGAACCTACACAACGCACGCCAGAACCCACACAACGCACGCCAGAACCCTATACAACACACGCCAGAACCCTATACAACACACGCCAGAACCCTATACAACACACACCAGAACCCTATACAACACACACCAGAACCCTATACAACACACACCAGAACCCTATACAACACACACCAGAACCCTATACAACACACACCAGAACCCTATACAACACACACAAGAACTCTATACAACACACACCAGAACCCTATACAACACACACCAGAACCCTATACAACACACACCAGAACCCTATACAACACACACCAGAACCTACACAACACACACACAAAATACTAGGCTGCTACTTTATATGTTTACAAACCAAACCATTCCTGCTGGGCAAAATTGCAGTTTAAAAAAAATGATATATTAATGCACAGTTAATATGCAAAGTGCTTAATGACAGAGCCAAGTCTTATTGAGGACTAATTTCCATGAAATTCCATGTAAAGCATTAACCAAGCAATGTCACTCCACACCACCTGATGCCACAGCCAGTGTTTCACATGTTTATTCATGTGAAAGGATTTATACACCACTACTCCTCAAATTCCACTGGTACTTATATGAAATACACACACATACATTTTCATTTTAAAACGGTTGTTCGCCTTTAAATTAACTTTTAGTATGACGTAGAGAGTGATATTCCGAGACAATTTACTATTGGTTTTCATTATTTATAATTTGTAGCTTTTTATTCAGCAGCTCTCCAGTTTGCAGTTTTAGCAGTCTGGTGGCCAAGGTCCAAATTGCCCTAGCAACCATGCATTGATTTGAATAAGAGACTGGAATATAAATAGGAGAGGCCTGAATAGAAAGATAAGAAATAAAAAGTAGCAATAAAGTAGCCTTACAGAGCATTTGTATTTAGATGGGGTCAGTGACTACCATTTAAAAGCTGGAAAAAAAATCAGAAGAAAAAATTCCAAGAGTTGCAGAATAGAAGGCAGAAAACTATTCAAATGCCCCCCCCCCCCAAATTACGGGAAGGCCGTCTCTCATAGACGCCATTTTATCCAAATAATACAAATTTTTCAAAATGATTTCCTTCTTGTCTGTAATAATAAAACAGTATCTTGTACTTGATCCCAACTAAGATATAATTAATCCTTATTGGAAGCAAAACCAGCCTATTGGGTTTATTTAATTTTTAGATAATTTCCTAGTAGATTTAACGTATGAAAATCCCAAATTATGGAAAGATTCGGGAAAACCCCAGGTCCCGAGCATTCAGGACAACGGGTCCCATAGCTGTAGAGCAGGGGTCCCCAACCTTTTTTACTTGTGAGCCACATTAAAATGTAAAAAGAGTTGGGGAGCAACACAAGCGTGAAAAAGTCCCTTGGGGTGACAAACAAGTGCTATGATTGGCTATTTGGTCGCCCCTATGTGGACTGGCAGCCTTCAAAAGACTCTACTTGGCACTAGACTTAGTTTTTAATCCATTAAAACTTGCCTCCAAGCCAGGAATTCAAAAATAAGCACCTGCTTTGAGGACCCTGAGAGCAACATCCAAGGGGTTGGAGAGCAACATGTTGCTCACGAGCTACTGGTTGGGGATCACTGCTGTAGAGTGTATTTTAGCGAGGATTCCCAGATTATGTTTGCGATTTAGCCCAAATTTGAACCTTTTTTTCCTGGCTTTTTGCACATGTATATTCGGATTCATATTAAGTTCCGGATTTAACGAATTGGTGCTTGTAATTAGGGATGCACCGAATCCACTATTTTGGATTCGGCCGAACCCCCAAATCCTTTGCGAAAGATTCGGCCGAATACTGAACCGAATCCTAATTTGTATATGCAAATTAGGGGTGGGAAGGGGAAAACATTTTGTTACTTTCCTGTTTTGTGACTAAAAGTCATGTGATTGCCCTGCGAAGACCTAATTTGCATATACAAATTAGGATTCGGCTTCGGTTCGGCCAGGCAGAAGGATTCGGCCGAATCTGAATCCCAAACCAAATTCTGGATACGGTGCATCCCTACTTGTAATAGTGATGTCATCCGTTTCCCATTCTCTTTTTCCTGCCAATAATAATGCAGGCATAATGAAATTGCTTAATTGCGCTGCCTTAATAAACCAAAAGGCCATAGAGCAGGTTGAATCCAGTGGATGTGTGATTCACTATAGACACGATCTTGTTTTAACTTGTGGAAAATGGGAGAAAACCAGTAAGTTTCAGAAGTTGTTATGAAAGTAGTGAAGTGCGCTTCTCACAGTAACCTCTGGTGAGCACATTTTTGTTTGTTTCCGTCTCTGCTCTGGGCTAATTGAACATGCACTTTCATGAGTTTGATTTTCAAAATGTTCTGTTTTTCCTTCTTGTGTCTGATTCCTCCCCAAAGCGGTTCCTATCATGCACCAACTGCTTCTGTTAGTTAGCGAGCGCCTACAGGCTGTGTGTAATGGGTGGCTCTTTAGCGAGCCTTTGAGTGAAGCAATACATTTCTACATATATTTCCCATGGGAGACCAACTGCCTCTTAAAGGGATATCAAAGCAAACAATTATGGCTTCAGAAAACAACAAACACTCTGTTCTGGGGTTAAAAAAAAACATCCCTAAAAGTGGTGCATCAGAAGACACACCGGAGGCTGTAGCCTTTACAGTGCTGAGAATAATTAATACAGATATGTGACCTGTTATCCAGAATTCTCAAGGGACCTGGGGTTTGCTGGATTGCTGTAGTTTAAGCCTACTTAAAAAATCCTTTAAACATAAAATAAAACAAATAGGATTATTTTGGCCCCAATAAGGATTAATTATATCTTAGTTGGGATCCAGTACAAGGTACTGTTTTATTATTACAAGGAAAAAGGAAATAATTAGGGATGCACTGAATCCACTATTTTCGATTTGGCTGTATTCCTGAATCCTTTGCAAAAGATTTGGTAGAATACTGAAACAAACCCAAATTTGCATATGCAAATTAGGGGCGGGAAGGGGAAAACATTTTTTACTTCCTTGTTTTGTGACAAAAAGTCATGTGATTTCCCTCCTCGTCCCTAGTTTGAATATGCAAATTAGGATTCTGTTTGGACGAATCCTGCTGAAAAAGGCAGAATCCTGAACCGAATCCTTGAATCGTTGCATCCCTAGAAATAATTTTTAATTATTTGTTTAAAATGCAGTTGATGGGAGATGGCCTTCCCGTAATTTGGAAAATTCTGGATTACAGATCCCATACAGACCTAATATCTGGAATGCTTGGGAACTGGGGGTTTACCTCCAATAAGTTGACCACCATACCTTAACGGCAGAACTACACGAGTGCTCTTACCTGCGATAGCATCCGTTCCGACTCGATGAGATAAATCGCAGGCATCACGTCGGATACATAATAGGAATATTGGACGTTGAAGACGCAACATGCAGCATTCGCATCAGACAGCTGTGCCTTTTCGGATGCACGCAGCGACAATGTCCGACATTCCTATTACATACCTTTGATTTGGTGCATCTGACGTGAAGCCTGTAATTCATCTTAGGGCGTCGGGATGCTATCGCAGGTAAAATCGATTGTGTAGTTCTACCCTAAGGCTACTAAAAAAAATAAAAATAAAAAAGGATTAAAAAAATTAACCCAAAAGGATGGTTTTGCCATCAATATGGATTTATGCAGCATTCTGCGTATTTTTCATAATACGGCCACTGGAGGGCCCCATTTTATTTCATTCTCTGCACGCCATAATTATTTACCTTGTATGGCAATTCCCACACACACAACAACAAAAGGGTGCAGCAGTATAAGAATTTTATTTTGTGTGAAGTTTAAACACTTTTTAGTAGGCTTAAGATATACTGGGGATCATTTATAAACACTGGGCAAGTTTGCCCCTGGGCAGTTATCCATAGCAACCAATCAGTGATTTGCTTTTATTAGTCAGCTGCAGGTTGAACACTGAGAACAATCATCTGATTGGTTGCGATGTGTTACTACCAAGGAGCAAATTTGCCCAGTGTTTATTGGGGATTGACCAAATCCACTACCTGGGATTCGGATGAATACCCGAATTCTTGATGCAAGATTTGGCCGAATACCGAACCAAATCCTAATTTGCATATGCAAATTAGGGTCAGGAAAAGAAAAATTGGAAAAATTCTTCTTTTGCGACGAAAAGTCATGTGATTTCCTTACCTGCCCCAATTTACACATGCAAATTAGAATTCGTATTAAGTTCGGCCAGGCACAGGGATTCGGGTGAGTCCGAATCCTGCTGAAAAAGGCAGAAAACCGAACTGAATCCTGGATTCGGTGCATCCTTTCTGCACATAAATGAGCCCCACTGATTCCAATTACAGAATGTCTCCTTATCTAGAAAACACCAGGTCACAACAGATCTTGCTCCTTTAAAAGTCTTTATAATTCATGCAAATAGAACAAGGACAATGGATTCTGCATTTACAGTTGCATGTAAACACATAAGACGTTGATACTCACTGGAAACCTTGGTGGTCCAAGAGGTGGTCGAGGCTGGTTAGGGGCCGGTAAGAGGGGCACTAAAAAATTAAAAAACAAAAAAATTATTTTAAGATGGTAATGTTTTCCAAGACTTACAAAGATCTATAAAGCAATCTAATCTCTGTTTATATTAGCGATGCACTAAAAGCACTGTATTGGCATTCGGTCGAATCCTGAATCTTCCATGAAGGATTCGGCTGAACCTCAAACTGAACCCTGCAAATTAGAGCAAGAGTGCAGCACGTGGGGGAAATAAAATCTACATTTTCTAGTTTGTGTGATGTACGACAGAAGTCAATGAAACTGTTACTGTACTGTTAGACATTGCAGCAAAGGCAATTCTGAACATAGATTTAATTGTATGCGTATCCCTGAGAATACTTCTTAAGTAAAGTAGAAATAAGCACAACATCTAACCTTGAACAGGTGTAACATTGCCTTTAAAATGAGGATTTATGTGTATAGTTTTTGGTTGCTGCGATGTCGACACCAGAATTTTCCCACCCGTTCGTTGTTTCTCTTGCGGAGGAGGCGAGGTCATGGAATCAGAAGAAGGATTCCGGGAACGTGGCATGGGAAGAAGAGGATGAATCTGATTTTGGTGAAACAGGCTACGGATGGGTTGCTAAAAAAAAGAAAGCAATAATGACACCATTAGAGTAGTGACAATGATTCAGACGTTTAAAAGAAAACATTTTTCTAACAAGTTTGCCTCGTCCATGTCTATACTAAACAAAAGACCCACGTGAAACATTTCGAGCAGGGGTGCCCATACTTTAATGTGAGGTCTACTTTTAGTGATGTCTACATCCATAAAAGGTATAACTTTTAGTATGTTACAGAATGGCCAGTTCTAAGCAACTTTTCCATTAGTTTTCATTGTTTATTTTCTACAGTTTTATAATTATTTGCATTTTTCTACTGCTTTTTTCCAGCTTTATAATGAAAATGTAAGAGCTGCTGAATAAAAAGCTAAATAACTCAAAAACCTTAAATAATAAAAAATGAAAAGCAATTGCATATTGTCTCAGAATATCACTTTCTACATAATACTAAAAGTTAACTCAAAGGTGAACAACCCCTTTAGTTTTTATTACTCATCTTTCTATTCAGACCTCTCCTATTCATATTCCAGATATTAAATCAATGCATGGTTGCTAGGGTAATCTGGACACTAGCAACCAGATTGCTGAAATTGCAAACTGGAGAGCTGTGGGATAAAAAAGCAAAATAACTCAAAAAATAAATAAAATAAAACCAAATGCAAATTGTCTCAGAATATCCCTCTCTATGTCTTACTAATAGTTAATTTAAAGGTGAACAGCCCCTTTAACAGCATACAAGCAGTTTGTGTGACAGTTATAAGATGTGTGCAGCTCAGAGAATGTATTAGTCATTAGAGCAGTAACAGTAAACATAACTGCAAAAAGAAAAATATTCAGTTACCCCATGAGACGATCTCTGGTCCCTGATTCGCCTGTCATTGCAGTCGTGCCTCTGTTCTCCCATTCCTCGTTGCATTGAATTGTTGCCTCCGCGTCTCCCTCTTCTAGAGGCATATCGTCCCTTGCGCAGCCGCTCCATTTCCTCGAATTCCTGCAGAGAAGCTTTGGCTTCAGCAGAGAGCTCTATAGAAAATAAGACAATGTGTTCACACAGAGGAAACATAAAAAGGGGGAAACATCTCAGAGGTTGGGAGAATAAAGAAAGTTCTGACAAGATGATAATTATATCTGTTGCCTTACAATAAACATTACATTACTGTTATAGTCTTAATGTCAAACATTTGGCTTGACTGTTGCTATGGTAAAATACACATAGCAACAGCCAAATACAGTAGGAGAGGCCTGAGTAGAAAGATGAGTAATAAAAAGTAGCAAAAACAACAAATGTGTATGCAGCCTTACATTTGGTTTTAGATGGGGTCAGAGACCCCCATTTGAAAACTGAAAGTCAGATAAAAAAAAAGGCAAATATAATTAAGACCAATTGAAACCTTGCTTCGTAATAGCCATTCTATAACACACTAAAGTGAACCACCCTTTAATGTGTTGCTTTGCAATGACCCCTAAGGTTAGCTTCTCAGCAGCAGCTCGGAGCACACTGAGCATGTGCAATAGCACTGAGCTAATAAGATGCAGAGCAACTGGGGACAATTTTGAAGGCCCGGATCTGTTCCATATTACAGGGTTGCTGTACCTTTAGGCTGGTACAGTCAGTTCAGCATATAAAATACAGCATTGCTAGCCACATTCCTTTTTTAGATTTTAGCTCTCCATTCCAATGTATGCAGCACCTCCAAATATATCAATGTAAGGGACGTGGTGGCACGGTGCCAGGAATCTCCAGAATTCTCTTTCTAATGACTGTGATGGAAAAGCCTTGAGAGTAGCCCAGGGCCACCAATTATTGCATGAAAATGTGCACTGGTGATCAAAATGCCACAGCCCCAAAGGTTCCCATACAATGACAGAATGAAAAGACTCTACACTTGTTATGTGGGTCACTAAAAACCTGTTCCCTTATCAGCCATTGCAGGCAAATCTGGGCTGCAAGAACCACCTTCCTATGTTTTAGGACTGACTACTGCCCAGTCACAGCTTGACCTCCACCCACGGGATGGCCATCTCCCATAGACTCCATTATAATCACATTATTAAAAATTATTTCCCTTTTCTCTGTAATAATAAAACAGAACCTTGTACTTGATCCCAAGCAGAACTAGCCTATTGGGTTTAAGGTTTATTTTATGTAGACTTAAAGGGGCTGTTTGCCTTCCAAACACGTTCCATCTCCCATAGACTCCATTATAATCACATTATTAAAAATTATTTCCCTTTTCTCTGTAATAATAAAACAGAACCTTGTACTTGATCCCAAGCAGAACTAGCCTATCGGGTTTAAGGTTTATTTTTTGTAGACTTAAAGGGGTTGTTTGCCTTCCAAACACGTTCAGTTGTTTTCAGATTGTTCCCCAGAAATAAGGACTTTTTGCAATTATTTTCCATTATTTATTTTTTTACAGTTTTTCCAAAATCTAAGTTTAAAGTTGAATGTTCTTGTCTCCTGTGTTTGAGTCTGGCAGCTCAGTAATTCAGGTGGAGATTCTGGACTGTTACAATTTTGCAACATTGAGTTGATCCATTTCTCAGCAGCATCTCTGGAGTATTAGCAACTATTGTATCAATTCTAAAAGCTGCCTTTAAAGGGGTGGTTCACCATAGAATGGCTACTTTTAAGCAACTTTTCAATTGGTCTTCATTATTTTTTTTTTTATATAATTTTTGAAATATTTGCCACCTTCTTCTACCGCTTTCCAGCTTTCAAATGGGGGTCACTGACCCCATCTAAAAAACAAATGCTCTGTAAGGCTACACATTTACTGTTATTGCTACTTTTATAACTCGTCTTTCTATTCAGTCCTCTCCTATTCATATTCCAGCATCTTATTCAAATCATTGCATGGTTGCTAGTGTAATCTGGACCCTAGTTACCAGATGGCTGAAATTGCAAACTGGAGAGCTGCTGAATAAAAAGCTAAATAACTCAAAAACCACAAATAAAAAAGAAAAACAATTACAAATTGTCTCAGAATATCGCGCTCTACATAATACTAATAGTTAATTTAAAGGTGAACAACCACTTTAATGATTCTGCTCATCAGGGACAAAGATAAGAAATGTATCAACTAAATGTATCAATTTAGAACAGTTTACAGGGTCGGCGACCCCCCCATTCTGATTTAGAATGTGAAAATGACACTTTACACTGCAATATTAGAAAAACAGTGAGACAAAGAAAATAGAAAGTAATTAGAAAAAGTCGTTATTTCTGGTGATCTATCTGAAACCAACTAGTTGTTTGAAGATGAACCACACCTTTAAGGTATGGAGATCCAAATTACAGAAAGACCCCCTTATCTAGAAAACCGAGCGTTCTGGATAACGGGTCCCATACCTGCAGTAGAATCAGTAGAGTCTTGTAATAAGAATGTTGCACTAGACTAGAGGGCCAATGGAAGGTGATGAGGAAAGGCTGCGGCAAGCCTGATTGAGACAATGGAAGCTTTGGCATGAGTCCAAGCTGGTCCAGTAGTGTTAAAGGATAATTCAACCGTTTAGCCAAGTTGGAGCAACAACTGCTCATGTGGCGAAATTAACGGAAATTGCTGAAGCGCCGGAAGACACGAAAGGTGGCTGTTGTGAAGTCTGATGCCTGAATCTGCACCGAGGGGTAAGTATAAAGTAAGGGGCATTTCCCCGGGGGGGGTCTACGTGGGGTGGGGGTAGGGTTTTTTTTTTGGCTAAACTGTTGAATTTTAACGGAATACAGAGGGGCGTATGTATTAACATTGGAGACCATAACCACCGGTGATGTTACCCATAGCAACCAATCATATTGCTTTTATTTTCTAACTTGGATGACATGAACAGTGTTTTTGTCTCCAATGTTAATACCTACGCCCCTCTGTGTTGCGTTAACCCTACTGCTCCAGCTATGCCCCAGAGCGTATAAACAAAGCTGAAATATTTTTATTGAAATCCTGGATCATTGCTGCTATTGAGAAGCTGAAACTTTAGGCTGGTGTAACAAGTTCATTATATAAAATGTCATATATAAATGCTCACTGCTGGGGGGAGTGTGGAATAATAACGTCTTGAAAAGGATTCCAATAGGTGAAGCAAAAATGTAGGTAGGCAGATACATTAATAAAATAGATAGATTTTCTAAAAACTTCAGCTGATGGTGTGTGTGTGTTATGAGTGTGTGTGTTATGAGTGTGCGTGTTATGAGTGTGCGTGTTATGAGTGTGCGTGTTATGAGTGTGCGTGTTATGAGTGTGCGTGTTATGAGTGTGCGTGTTATGAGTGTGCGTGTTATGAGTGTGCGTGTTATGAGTGTGCGTGTTATGAGTGTGCGTGTTATGAGTGTGCGTGTTATGAGTGTGCGTGTTATGAGTGTGCGTGTTATGAGTGTGCGTGTTATGAGTGTGCGTGTGTGTGTTATGAGTGTGTGTGTGTGTGTTATGAGTGTGTGTGTGTTATGAGTGTGTGTGTGTGTTATGAGCGTGTGTGTGTTATGAGCGTGTGTGTGTGTTATGAGTGTGTTATGAGTGTGTGTTTCCACACACTTTATTGCCGTTACATCTTTAATACACAGATATCTCTCTCTGAAGGAATTAATATAGTTAATGGGGGTCTTCGCTTTGGACTGAAAGCAGTTAAAATAAACATTAAAAAAAAATGACATTAGAGAAAATGTAATTCTGACATTATGACCAGCATTTCCATTTATCCCAGCCGAACTTACACCGTTCCTCACCATTCAGAGCTAATGCAGTGAATCAGCAATTATTTTTCTACTGGCTCTTAGTGTCAAGATTAATTTCACCATCCCTAGTAATAAAATGGTTCCAAATGACATCTGTAATAAGCACATAAAAACACTCCCCTCCAATAGAGACAAGCTGTCAAAAAAGGTCACCAAAATGTGACAGGATGGAAATTGTGTTTGTAACTTCAACTGAAATGTTAATTCCTTATTTTTTTTCACCCTTCAGCTATTACCACATAGGAGAGCAGAATTACACAGGAATGACCCACGATAATTGCCTCTAACTGTTATTTAAACTAAAAATAAAGGTTCATCTCTTTTTTTATATTGTTTAAACTGCAAGTAAAGAACTGTTCACTCTCAGCTTTTGTGTTTACAATAGCTCTCTCTTCTGTATATGAGTAGAACTGCCATATTGCTTGCCTCTCTTAAAAGAATTGTTCAGTATAAAAATAAAAACTAGGTAAATAGACAGGCTGTGCAAAATAAAACATGTTTCTAATATAGTTAGTCAAAAATGTAATGTATAAAGGCTGGAGTGACTGGATGTCTAACATAACAGAACACTACTTCCTGCTTTTCAGCTCTCTTGGTTTCCACTGATTGGTTATCAGGCAGTAACCAATCAGTGACTTGAAGGGGGGGCACATGGGACATAACTGATGCTTTTGAATCTGAGCTGAATGCTGAGGATCAATTGCAAACTCACTGAACAGAAATGTACCATGTGGCTCCCCTTATAGTCACTGACTAACTCAGTTAGAGAGCTGAAAAGCAGGAAGTAGTGTTCTGGCTATTATGTTACACATCCACTCACTCCAGCCTTTATACATTATATTTTTGGCTAACTATATTAGAAACATTATTTATTTTGCACAGCGTATTTACCCAGTTTTTATTTTTATTTTTACATTTACATTGAACTGTTCCTTTAAATAATTTTCTTCTTTCCAAGTCCCTGCCTCAAAATACTACAAAACCCACAAATATTTTCATCATGCAAGCTTCTTTACAGCACACTAGAATCAACACCTAAAAAATAATAATTTGGAGGCGGCAAGCCATGGTAATTATGACTGCAGTCAAATTATACTATGGAAATCCAATCGCATAGAAAAAGTTTACAAACAAATTACCTACATTACAGATGTTTTTAGACCACCACATAAAAAACCTACAACGTTAATGTTTTTTTCTATGGAACACTGCAGGTGAAAGGAGGTAATCAATGGAGTAATGAAGGCTAACTGAAATATATTCTGGAATATCCAGATTAAAGGGGTTGTTCACCTTCCGACCACTTTTTTCAATTCAGTTGTTTTTAGATTGTTCCTCAGAAAAATTACTTTTTTTCAATTACTTTCCATTATTTATTTTTTACTGATTTTCCAAAATCTAAGTTTAAAGTTAGAGTCCCTGTCTCTGGTGTTTGAGTCTGGCAGCTCAGTAATTCAGGTGCAGACTCTAGACTGTTACAGTTTTGCAACATTTAGTTAATACATTTCTCAGCAGTATCTCTGGAGTATTAGCAACTATTGTATCAATTCTAACAACTAAATGTATCCATTTACATTTTACAGGGTCAGCAACCCCACCTCTCAGAGCTGCTTCAGAAAGTGAAAAATTATACTTTACACTTCAATATTAGAAAACCGATGACACATAGAAAATAGAGAGTTATTGGAAAAAGTCTTAAATTCAGGTGATCTATCTGAAAACAACTAGTTGTCTGAAGGTGAACCACCCCTTTAAAGGAGAAGTAAAGGTTAAAACTAAGTAAGCCTTATCAGAAAGGTCTATATAAATACACCAGTAAACCCTCAAAGTACTGCTGCTCTGAGTCCTCTGTCAAAAGAAACACAGCATTTCTTTCCTTCTATTGTGTACTCATGGGCTTCTGTATCAGACTTCCTGTTTTCAGCTTAAACCTCCAGGGCTAGGGCTTGAGCATGCTCAGTTTGCTCCTCTGTCCCTGTCCCTCCTGGCTTCAATGCTGTAATCTGAGCCCAGAGCTATGAGTGAGCAGGGAGATTCATACAGGAAGTGATGTCACACCAAGCTAATATGGCAGCTGCTATCCAAAACAAACAGAGAGAGCTATTAGAGCTGGTTACTGAGGTATGGTAAAGCATTCTGCACAATAAATATATAGTGTTATAGCTTGCACTATTGTGGCAATAAACTGCTTCGGTAGCTTTACTTCTCCTTTAAGGAATATGCAGTTAATTAGTTTAAAAGGAAAAGGGGGGTATATGCAGAACACTTTATAGATCAACAGCAGTTTGGCTAAACGCAGCCGTACCTAAAGTTTCTGGGATGTTTCTTCTTTCACGAGTTGAATCAGACAACCGAATAATCGTCCCTTCTTTACGTTCAGTTTTAAAACGTATGCGGCCGCCCCCTTCCTCCTCCTCATCATCTTCATCTGAATATTCTTTTGTTTCAGGGGCCATTTCTTGCGACTCAGCAGGAATCTAAAATAGGACGTATTGAAATATTTTTGGATTAACATAAAAGCAAATGACAAAACACTTCAATGCAAAATATATGTTAAAATCATCTTCATTTTTATGTGATTCTTTTAAAAGTAATCGTTATTCTATCAAACACTAACTATAGCCCAGATTGTACATGTACTAAAAACAAAAAAGTGGTACGGAGCATACACAACGCATCTTTGCACATCAGCCCATGCACATGTGTGTGATGCTAAGATTTACTGCATTATTAAAGGTAAAGTAAAGTCTAAGATAGAATAAGGCTAGAAATGCTGTGTTTTGTATACTAAACATAAACTAATCAAATAAATGATTTATGCTTTCAAAGTTGGCCACAGGGGGTTACGATCTTGTAACTTTGTTAAACATCTTTGCAAGACCAGGACTGTGCACGTGCTCAGTGTGGTCTGTGCTGCTTAGGGATCGTCATAAATGATCAAAACAGCACAAGTCAAATAATATCTGCCAGAAGCCGATACAGCAAGACTGATTAATAATCAGAATATACAGACTGCACTGGGCCCTGTGTTGTCATGTAATCTAATGTGGATTTTATAGTTTTTGTATTGTTTAATACAAACTTTTTCCAACTCTGCAGAACCAGTGGCTGCAGCAAAATAATCCTCCAAATAGAATCCCAGTTTATCTGTTTAAATTTGGCTCTGTGATCTTTTTCCCTGCAGCTGGAGTTGGAAACAGTAAAGGGGATGTAAAGGCAAAAATAAAATCCAATACAAATCTCTACACAGTCACCGAGTGCTCTACAGGGAAACAAACAAAGCTGCTTGAGTTCTGCATGGCTGGGAAGTAAGGCGCGGGCTCCCCCTGCTGTTCATAAGTATGATTGTTTCCCTGCCCAGCAGTTAGGGACTGTCTGACAAATCCTATCCACAGCAGTAAATAAAGGGAGAATTTCACTGCATACAATCAGGTTTCTTAAAAAGACGGTACACATTTTTCATTAAAGTATATTGGAGATGTTTCTTTTTCATTAAAGAAAGTAAAAATAGGATTTATTTTTTTTGCCTTAACATGCCCTTTAATAGGGCAGTACACCCCCTTTTTCAACATTAGTTTAATGAACAGGGTTTGCGTTGAACATGTTTTGTCTACTGTACGGTTATAAGAAATAGGTATTTTTTTTTTTTTGTTATTTCTTGCAGTTAAAAAGGCAAAACCTGAAGTTAAAAGTAAAAACCTCCTTTTTTGTACAAGCCCCCCAAAAATCAGTCCACTGAAAAACCATCCGGGTAAACAAACTACTCTATCCCACTGCTGTAACCTGTGAGGCTTGTGTTAGGCCAGGGCTTTTTTCCCAACTACATTAAAGATTATAAATGACATAATTGACTGTATGAGGTAATAATTGTAAGCAAAATCCAACTTCTAAATGTTAACGATGCAAAAATCATATTGCCTTTGTGTGCAGTGCAACTTCTAAGGCTTACGTCAACCAATGGCTTCTACTTGCAGCTCACTAGTATAGTTTTCATTTTTTCCCTCTAGTAGTATAATGTAACAAAATATGTTCACTAATAAATACCAACCAACCTCCAAGAGGATCTAGAGCAGGGATCCCCAAACTTTTGAACCCATGAGCAACATTCAGATGTAAAAGGAGTTGGGGAGCAACACTAGCATGAAATATGTTCTTGGGGTGCCAAATAAGGGATTCAATTGGCTATTGGTAGCCCCTATATGGACTGGCAGCCTACAGGAGACTCTGTTTGGCAATACACCTGGTTTTTAAACAACTAAAACTTGCCTCCAAGCCTGGAATTGAAAAATAAGCACCTGCTTTGAGGCCACTGAGAGCAACATCCAAGGGGTTGGAGAGCAACAAGTTTCTCACGAGCTACTGGTTGGGGATCACTGATCTAGGGGTTATTTTATTAGGTCTTAAGAAGAGGGAAACAACAGCACCTCTTCAGAGTCATTGGCTAGGTCTTGTGCTTCTATTGTTCCTTCAACTGTCTCTTCTACTGCTTCTTCCTCTTCTGGTTCTTCCACATTATCCGTGGCATATTCTGCTTCTCGCATCATTTTTTGCCTCTTGTATGACTGAGTGTAAACCTCCTCCTTTCAAGAAAGAAAAATGTATTTAAAAAACAAAAATGAAAAAAAAAAAACTAATGGTTGAGGACAAGGAAAGAAAACAATGACTAGGGAGCGACTATCTTTCATGCATCTACTAGCAGCTGTAGGATTTTGTTTTCTACTTGCTTTCTACTATTCCCAGGAGTCCCTCAAAGGGAGCTTGTGTTGGACAAATGCAAACTGGACTCATGCAAGGTAAATTCTTGGAAGATGTAAGTATTGTGTTTATTCCAAGGGACATGACTTGGGGCAGCTGGGAAATTGACAATATGTCTAGCCCCATGTCAGATTTCAAAATTGAATATAAAAAAATCTGTTTGCTCTTTCGAGAAATGGATTTCAGTGCAGAATTCTGCTGGAGCAGCACTATTAACTGATTCATTTTGAAAAATTGTTTTTTCCCATGACAGTATCCCTTTAAGGAAACAAGGAGTATCTGATAATTAGCCAAGATGAATATAGTAGGAGTGCTGCAAGAGTTACGGATACCGCAGTCAACAAGTTATAAGGAATTCATATTAAAGCCAGCAATCATTTCACATTTCATGGTATTGGTTATTGAAAGAGAAAGTAAATATTTTAGAACTTTGTAATTTATTTAAATTTTTTTTAATGAGCTGTTTTTAAGGAACAATATACTTGCCATTAGTGATGTGCGGGTCAGGGTTTCCCTGACCCGCCCTGCTAATACCCGCACCTGCTTCCGGGGGTCCTTTTATAGACCCGCGCCAACAACGTCACAATGACATCCCAAAAGGGGCGGGCCGACCAGACGCGGCACTATAAAACCGGAAGTCGGATGCAGGCATTTGAAGTTGGCGGGTGGGGAGAGCAGAAGAGCTCAAACCAGACCTGCCCACCATCCGCGAGGAGCACTGCGAGGTCGACCCGAACCCGCGGGTATCGGTCGGTCGGCCCGCACATCACTACTTGCCAACTAATTTAAGCTTACAGCTAAGTTCAAGCTATAAAAGGACAGTTAAGAAACTCAAGCATTTAAAAGGGGCAATGCAACTCATGAGTTAAATGAATAGTTCTGAACACATTTTCCCTATTGATTCTATTAAGAAACATCTATTTTTATGCCAAAAAGTACAATCTATAAAATTTCTCAGTGTTCTTTTCCAAGTTTCTGCTTAATACAAACACTATTAAAAGAGGAGACGGCAGTTAATGTAGTTATTCCCATTGAACAAAATTACTTCTCTGTGAAGCTACAGAAGTTAGAGTATGTGGAGCAGACACAGTAAGTACAATGGTATGATAAAGCTGCAACAAGGGGCACATTTATCCAATGTTGAAATTCGAATTTATTTGAATTTTTTTTCCACTAAAATCCGAATATACTCAAAACTCAAATGCGATCTTATTTAAGAAAAAACTTGAACGTCTAAAATTCGAGCTAACATTTCTGACCAGAAAACTCAAATCAAATTTGAAAGAAACGATTCCAGTTTTTCTAAAAAAAATCGAATGTTAGGAAGGCTATTAACAACTTTAAATGGGTCAACAGACCTCTGCCATTGACTTGCAAATGAATTCGGCAGGTTTTAGGTGGCGAATATTTGAATTAGAACTGTTTCCATGGTTGGGGTGTGATAATTTACACATTCGAATTGGTGCTTATAAATTTGAATTTGTGAGTTTTGAAACGAAAAAAAAAAAAAAAATTCAATTCAAATTTGAATATACTATTTGCACTATAATAAATCTGCCCCTTATTCTTATTTATTAATTTTTTTGCAGGATAACAAGTCAGAGGGATCTTTTCATGCTATGCATAGCAATATTTAGTTGCTCGAACACCCGGGACTATTTCTTTTTCCCCTTAATTCAAGAGTTACAGATAGGCATTCACCAAATCCAAGAATTCAGTTCGGGATTCTGCCTTTTTTTAGCAGGATTCGGCTGAATCCTTCTGTCAGTCCGGACCCTAATTTGCATATGCAAATTAGGGATGAGGAGGGAAATTATGGCACTTTTTATCACAAAACACGGAAGTAAACTGTTTTTCCCCTTCCCACCCAATTCGGTTTTGGACGAATCTTTTTCTAAGTATTTGGGGATTCAGCCGAATCCAAAATACTGGATTCGGTGCATCCCTAGTTACAGAGTTGTGGAACATATAAACATGATTATGCCTGATATAGGGTTATTATCTGATTGATTATAGGGTTATTAGAAATTTTAACAATAGTAATGAAAAGGCAACGATATTATGTAAGTGTTTCTATTGGTTTGACCTTATAAACACGAATAAAAATCCACAGTATAAAAAAAAGATTGTAGGTATTGCTGCTTTGTGAATATGACCTACAGTCCCCATCAGGGTGATCCTATATTTGCGCAAACATCCACAAATGACATGTAATTTCCTTCCCTCTAACTTCCTTCAATCTCTTCATTCACACCAGGACAGCTATTAGTTACAAAAAAAAAAATGACTGAAGAGCGCAATCAATCATTTCAGAGAGTGAGCACCCAAAAGATGTCTTTAGGAAGTCAATAATCTTTTAGCGGGAGACGACTTTATCAGATCTTGCTCAAAAGGCCAGATAATAGCTTTTGCATTAAACAGTTTGAACAATCGCGAGTGAATCCCACCGCACAAAGCACTTTCCTTACACAAGGATACAATTCTCAAGGTCACGATTCTCTGGAGCCTTCCAACACGACAAAAGAGCTTTACCTGCCGCCAAACAAGCTGTCAACACAAACTTTGTCACAATCTAGATAAAGAGACTGGCAGGCGCTGATAAAAGGTCTAATTTTCATCTTTCCCTTGGGAAGAGAATAGGTTTCAAATCAGGCTAAAACCTATAGCACAAGAACATTATCAAAAAAAAAAAAAAAAACCCTTACTTGAAATTCATCTAGAGGTTCATTGATCTCAAGGTCTAACACCTCATCAGTGGTCTCTTCTTCCATATACTCTGTAGGCTCTTCTGGCAGCTCATCGGCTTCTTCGTATCCATCTGCAAAATCCACAGCACAGGCTTCAGGCTCCTCAACTTCCTCGTACACGGCCTCATCCTCTCCCAACTCAGGCTCCTCAACTTCAGGGTCTTCGTTTACGCTCTTTGACAACTCAAATGAGTTCAAACCCCCAGCAGTAGCGTTTAAACTAAGAGCCACTCCTTGGCCACTGGGGTGAAAAGAAAAGAAATTATTTTTTAACAACTGTCCCAGCAGGTTATATCCTAGTGCTGATGCTTGCAAACTATTAAGAGATCTATGCACCAAGAGGCAGATTTATCAAGGGTCGAATTGAAAATTCTAAATTAAAATGTAAACATTTTTTTATGATCAAAACTGTCAAATTCGACTAGGGAATTATTCAAATTCCATTCGTTTTAAAAAAAAAAAAAAAAATTAGATTTTCGAGATTTATCATACTCTGGCCCTTTAAGAATTCGAATTCGACTATTCACCACCTAAAACCTGCCGAACTGCTGTTTGAGTCAATGGGAGACGTCCAGAGATCAATTTGGAGATGTTTGCAGCCTTCCTGACAGAAACTTTTCAGAGAAGTCTTTTAAAGGAGAATTCAACCCGTAATAATAAAAAAAAACCTCCCCCCCTACCCTGGGTAGACCCCCATCCCAACCCCCCCAGCCTACCTGACCCCCGGGCAAATGCCCCTAACTTTTTACTTACCCCTCTGTGCAGATTCTGGCCACAGGAGTTCACAGGCACCATCTTCTTTCTTACCGGTATGTCTTTTTTTGGAAGTTTCAGCACATGCGCAGTTGGAATATATTCCCAGTCCCGAACCACTGCGCATGCACCGAAAGTTACGAAAATTTCCCAAAAATTTCCGCGACTTTCGGCGCATGTGCAGTTGTTCGGGACCGGAAATTCATGCCAGAAAATGCTGTCAATACTCAAAGTTTACCAGAGAAGAAGAAGATGGCTGCCGTGAACTCCAAGGCCAGAATCTGCACGGAGGGGGGAGTAAAAAATTAGGGGCATTTGCCCAGGAAGGGGGGTCTACCCAGGGTGGGGGGGTTGTATACTCCTTTAAATTTTAATTGAATTAGATTCGAGTTTTCATGTCGATTTAAGTCATCCGAGTTTGAAAAATTCCATTTTTTTTTAATACATTTCAATGGGTCAAATTTTGACTTTAAGGGAGTTTTTAAAAACTCACCTGAATTCGAAATGCGACCTTTGATAAATGTGCCTATAAGCGTCAGAGAATTGCCCACATGTAAATCAATGGATTTGTATTTATCAATGGGATTTTCAGGTGGGTCACACCCTTGCTCTGTACACAGGGTCAATTCTCATCATTAAAATGGATAATGATTCAAAGCAATAGCCTGTATTCTCACAATAAGGCCTTTCTTTAGAAATGCAAAAAAAAAAAAAAAAAAAACCCTTAGGGTAAAGGTGGCCATACACAGGCAGATTAAAGCTGCTGATATCTGTCCTTTAGACCAATTCGGCAGCTTATCTGCCCATGTGTCGGCAAAAATTGGCCAGATATCGATCGGTCAAGTTTGATTTTTCGCATTATCCAGGACCACATCAACTAGTGTTTAGTGTGCCGCAGGGGGAAGCAGTTCGGGGAGATTAGCTGCCCCAAAGAAGATGTCCGAATCCCCGAGTGTGACATTACCCTTAGTCGCCGAGCGCCTAAATCTCTGTGAATCTCCTAGTGTGACATAACCCTTAGGATAGTGGAGCATGGGGTGTTTAGTTTGCCTTTGCCTTCCAGCAGACTTGTTATACAGAATACTCTTTCCGTAATTTGGATCTTCATAATTCTACTATAAAACCATGTAAACATTAAATAAACCCAATAGGCTGATTTTGCTTCCAGTAAGGATTAACTATATCTTAGTTGGGATCAAGTACAAGCTACTGTTTTATTATTACAGAGAAAAAGAAAATCATTTTTCAAAATTTGTATTATTTGGATAAAATGAAGACTATGGGAGAGAGCATTTCTGTAATTCAGAACTTTCTGGATAACAGATCGCATACCTATATTACAAAAGGAAGACGTCAAAAATTATCTTTATATCAGGAAGAAAGCCATTCGAGTGGCTGATCATTCACACAGCAAGCAGAAGAGGAGCCGACACGAAGGACTGAGTAACTACTCTGCACTGCAAGGTTAAACTACAGGAAAGAAAACTATTTTTAATTTTGTCTTAGGTTAGTATGTCCCTTTAATCTTCAGCCTCTGGGTCTGCAGCGGCTGCTAAACTACAACTACCACCAACAAAAATGTTATGTTAACGGTATCAGCTAGAGATAACGGTATCAGCTAGAGAGTCACTGTTTCAAGCTCTCTTCTAGAGGCAATAATCTGAGTTACAAAACACACGAGACTGTAGCTGGCCACAAATATGAACCATACCTGTAATTTGGCTCCTGCTCCTCTTCATCGCTTTGTAAAAGATCATCATTTAACTCTTCATCTGACAGATCTAGCGAACTCTGCAGTAAACATATTATAGGGGTTGGTCAGTTAGAACATCCACACTAGCGATGCCCAAATACATTCATTGCTTAGTGTCTGAATTATTTATTAAATAAACCAACATCTAACCTTTTTCCCCGGCAATACATCTTCCTCGAGCAGATCATCCTCCAGTTCGCTGGAAACAAAGCAAATATGTCAGATTTCATCTTTCCTTTGGACATCAAACGCAAACATACATAGAAATGTTATCTGAAACAACCAGGTTGCTTCAATGCAAAAGCAAGAGATCTCACAGAGGATACAACTTCACAGCAAGCCTGGATTATGCTTCAGGAAAGCAGACTGTACTTCTGGTTCAGAATTATGTTCAGTACGCAGAATAGAAACAGGTTCCAATGGGCTTTATCAGACTCCAAAGATACATTCAAATAGGAGATGCTTTCTTAACTGCTGATCACCCCGAGCACCAATCTTATGACTATTGTAACTTTTCTATAGATAAGTGTTAAACTATGTTGAAAAACATCCTACTTAAAATTGTTTGTTTTTGATTCATGTATTGCAATTAGTACTTCTTTCCTTTACTGTTAATCTAAGGGCACACATATCTGGGTACCCGAAGGCTTAGGGTGAGGTCACACGGGGTGTTTTTACCGTGCTTTTTTAAAAACAAGCGGTTGAAGGTAAATATGCACAAAATGAAGCCCTACTAAAAATAATGGAATATGCACTATAGCAATTCCCTCTGGGCGTCTGCGAGACAACATCTGTCATGTCACGCATTTTTCAGCAGAAATGCTAATACGCCAAGGAAACAACATGTTATCGAACTCTATGGGATCCACAGGTTTGGAAGTACACTTCACTGAAATACGCTGAGTTAGAGTTCTGCGCGGAAACAATTTCCAAGACCCGGACCCGACCCGAATATTTACCCACTTTGACCTGCTACCCGACTCCAGACGACCCGCAACTGCCTCATCAGCAACCCGACCTGCAACACGCCAACTACCATCAAACCGGAAGAGATGTTGCTGCAACCCAAAAGTGATGTTGCTGCAACCCGTGACATCGTCAAAAGTGCGCTGCTGGGAGAGAGCTGCAGCAAGAAGAAATCCACAACCCGACCCTCGGCCCACATATATACCCACACCCGAAAAGCCTACTCTCGTTCCGCAAGGTTACCCGTTTTTTTTTTTTTGCAGTTACCGGACCCGCTGCAGGACTCTACACTGTGTATTTTCAGAATGGCAGCCAAACGCTCGCATGATGGACTGCGCATATACGTATTTGCGGTGTTGTATGCTGGCGACGTAATTACATTTCTTATTGACGATCAGTCCGGCTGCATTTTAAGTTGCTTTTCTACTTGGCTTCTTTTCACAAAAGTTTACTAAAATACTTCCGAGTGGAGTTTATGGGAAAAGAGAAAAAGCAAAAATGCATGTTTGGAAAAGAAAACTACAGGCTGAAATACGCACATTATCATGCTCGTGTGATTTCATTGTCGTATTTGCGCTCAACCTTGTGCTTTTAAAAATGGAATGCAAAAAAACCCTTACCCTTATAGTCTCTAGATCACATGGCATCCGGACAAACAGATGAAAAATAGGTCCTTGACCCAGAAAGTCTGAAATCCAGAATCCCCACCCAAGCTAGGCTGAGGGGCAGGCAGGGGGTTCAGGTAAAAGCTTGCCTGGCTGTACAGCTGTCAGTGTGCTTTTTCCTATACAAAATTTTAGGCGTGGGAGGCTAGGTGCCTTTTATTACAGCTCAGTGAAATCAAATACAGACTATGCTTTCGCCAATATATCCTGATCCCTGTCTTAGCCTAAAGAAGAAATGTTAGAGAGCATTGAAGAAGCTCTGATATGTTGGTAAAGAAATCAGATTCTGCAGTTCCTTAGCACTGGCTGACATGCGCAACGTTAATATCTTCATTATTGGACAAGAAAAAACCTAGATTGGAATACAAAATGCTAAAGTGCTGAATAATGTAACTCAATGTACCAGGTTCAAGGAAAAAATAAAATAAAGAAATCTTAGTTACCTGTCCCACTCATCATCGACTGTTCTTCGTCTCCGAAATCGTTCTGCGCCAGGCTTATCAAACTGATCAAAGTCATCCTCTGCAAAAGAAAAGTGCCTTGTTTAAAAGGATCCAACAAGAATTGTAACGTATAGCATCGACTACAACACTTACACAATTAAGGGAACAAGTGTATCACATTATGAAACAGAGTTAAACAGTCCATGGCTGAAACGCTAGCGTCTACATCAGTTGACTTAGGCATTATTAAAAGGAAAATATATCCATTCTTTGTTTCATTCAATTGGGCTTATTTAGACTTAAACAAATATATCTAAATTTCTACAACGAAGATAAACACCTACCCGAATACAACCTGAAAGGAAGCAGTGTTGCACGTAAGAACCATTTTGCAATTTCCCCTTAGGCTCACAGTGTACCCCAGAGGGTCTGAAGTTTCTCTGCTTTCCATTGCGGGTGAGCAAGACTGAAAAGCCCTCTGCTTTTCAGTCTTGCTCACCCACTATGGAAAGCAGAGAAACTTCAGACCCTCTGGGGTACACTGTGAGCCTAAGGGGAAATTGCAAAATTTCAAGTCCCAAAATCCATCACCTCACAATGCAAGAAGGTGAGAGGTGGTTTGGTTAGAGGCTTATTTAGAAAATCTGCGTAAAAAAAAAAATCTGAATTTCTAAAATGAAGACACAGACATGCCCGACTGTAACCTGAAAGGAAACCATTTCTCAATTGCCCCTTAGGCTCAAAGTGTATTACAACCCAGAAGGACTGAAGTTTCTCTACTTTCCATAGTGGTTGGAGCAAGACTGAAAAGCAGATGGACTTCAAGTCCCAAAATCCATCACTTCACAATGCACCAAGGTGAGAGAGGGGTGTTTACAGAAAGGTCTGTATTAGAGATGCACCAAATCTACTATTTGGGATTCACCTGAACACCCGAATCCTTTGTGAAAGGTTGAGCCAAATACCAAACCTAATACTAAATTTGCATACGGCAGGAAAGGAAAAAGTGGAAAAAATTCTTCTTTTGTGATGAAAAGTCACATGGTTTCCCTACCCTCCCCACTTTATGAATGTAATTTAGGATTCAAATTTGTTTCGGCCAAGCACAAGGATTTGGGCGAATTGGAATCCTGCTGAAAAAGGCCAACTCCTGGATTCGGTGCATCCCTTGTTTGTACGAGTGACATCTTTCAGTCTGTAGCATGTGTGTCTGTGTTAAACCCAATAGGATTGTTTTGCTACCAATATGAATTAAGGCAGAGAAAAAGGAACGTTTTTAAAAACGTGAATTATTTAATTAAAATGGAATCTATGGGACATGGCCTTATTATGGATAGCAGGTGTCATGATAAGGGATTCCATACCTGTATTTATTTATTTGTATGTATTTTACATAACCCCAACTGAGTGAGCACATGTCCAAAAGAAGGTATATTCTCCCTTTAACATTTGTACAGGTATGGGACCTGTTATCCAGAATGCTCGGGACCTGGGGTTTTCCGGATAACGGAACTCTCTGTAATTTGGATCTTCATACCTTAGGTCTACTAGAAAATCATGTAAATAAATCCAATAGGCTGGCTTTGCTTCCAATTAGAATTCATTATCTCTTATGGCCATAGATGTCGGCAAATGAGCGGATCTCTCCCCGATATGCCCACATTGAAGTGGGCGATATTGGGCTGATCCGATCATTGAGCCCTATCATAATGCATCCGAAACGGGCGGTGGGATCGCATAAATGCACAGAAGTGGCCATGATCCAATGGGGTTTTTTAACCTGCCCGATCGAGATGTGGCTGACTTTCGGCCAGATCTCGATCGGGGAAGCCCGTCACACAGGCCAATAATCTGCCGACCGTCGGTCTGTTGGCCAGCTTTTATCAGCCCGTGTATCGAAGCCTTTAGTTGGGATCATGTACTAGGTACTGTTTTTTTTATCACATAGAAAAAGAAAAACGTTTTTAAAAATTTGGATTATTTTATACTAATGGATTCTATGGGATTCTATTGTCTTTCCGTAATTCAGAGCTTTCTGGATAACAGATTTCTAGATAATGGGTCTCATTCCTATACTGCACAGCACATCACGTTGCTTTATAATCAATTTTAAATAACTTGTATTCTGGGTATGTGTAAATCACTTGTGTGCGTCTTGAATGCTTTCATTATGTTTGTGCATAACTCCACAAAAACATTCTTCACATCAGTAGAGTGTGAGATTTTATGCACATCATCTAACCCCAACTTACTTCCAAGATTCTCATAGGATACTGAAAATAATAAAAATCATGTTCAAAAAAAAAAATAGAAAGGGGCTAGAAAGAAAGTGATTGTATCAAAGGAATAGAACCAGCTCTGGTCTGCTGGTCAATCCTCACTTAACATAATCAATCGGAGGAGCATCAGATCAGCTTAGAAAGCACTCGAAGTGTCAGATATTATTCAACTTCATTCTTTTCTTTGCCATCAATCAGTTGTCAGAAACTTGCTGTTATCTTTATAAGGGAAGACATTTGGGAAGCCGAGCAACCGAGCACCTTTTCTTCTTGAAAGTAATCTCTTTGTACAAGGCAGGCAGAGCACACTGTGTACGTACAAATGTTTATAGAGATATACAGAACAGAGAAGTCGCCCTAAGTTTCCGCGTGAGGCAACTTTGGAAAACGAAGCGCCGTGTGTGCTTTAGCGCAGGCAACTTTTTGTTATAGCGAACGGGAAGACACGGTAAGGCAGTTCGGGGAGATTGTCGCCTAGAAGAGGCGATTAGTCGCCAGGCGACTAAATCACCCCGAATCTGCTCGCGTGGACTAACCCTTAAGGAACAAGGGCTTCACGAAAGTCCTTGGCTGATCTTTATCTGATTTGGGCCCTTTACAGTTATGGGATCAGTTATCTGGAAACCCTTTCTACAGAAACCTCCGAATTACGAAAAGGCCATCTCCAATAGACTCCATTTTAACAGATTTTTTAAAATTGATTTCCTTTTTCTCTGTAATAAAAATCAGTAGCTTTTACTTGAACCCAACTAAAATATAAATCCTTTTTGGAAGCAAAACCTTTGGGTTTTTTTTTTTAATATTTACATGATTTTCTAGTAGACTAATGAAGGTATGAAGCTGCTGTGTAGCCATAGGGGCAGCCATTCAAGCACAGGATACACAGTAGATAACAGATAAGTACTACTATATTTTATATAAACAAGCTGCTGTGTAGCCATAGGGGCAGCCATTCAAGCACAGGATACACAGTAGATAACAGATAAGTACTACTATAGTTTATATAAACAAGCTGCTGTGTAGCCATAGGGGCAGCCATTCAAGCACAGGATACACAGTAGATAACAGATAAGTACTACTATATTTTATATAAACAAGCTGCTGTGTAGCCATAGGGGCAGCCATTCAAGCACAGGATACACAGTAGATAACAGATAAGTACTACTATAGTTTATATAAACAAGCTGTTGTGTAGCCATAGGGGCAGCCATTCAAGCACAGGATACACAGTAGATAACAGATAAGTACTACTATAGTTTATATAAACAAGCTGCTGTGTGATCATGAGGGCAGCCAGTCAAGCACAGGATACACAGTAGATAACAGATAAGTACTACTATAGTTTACATAAACAAGCTGCTTTGTGATCATGAGGGCAGCCATTCAAGAACAGGAGACAGTAGATAACACAAGAATACCATTGTATACTACAGAGCTTATCTAATGTGTATCCTGTGCCTTTTCTCCTTTTCCAGTTTGAATGGCTGCCCCCATGGCTACACAGATTATATAAACTATAGTAGTACTTATCTGTTATCTACTGTGTATCCTGTGCTTGAATGGCTGCCCCCATGGCTACACAGCAGCTTGTTTATATAAACTATAGTAGTACGTATCGGTTACCTACCGTGTATCCTGTGCTTGAATGGCTGCCCCCATGGCTACAAAGCAGTTTGTTTATATAAACTATAATAGTCTTTCTGAAGCAAACAGCACAGGTTTACCAGTGCAGGGCAGCACTACATTATTTACTCATTACTTAAAGGGCACCTGTTGGGTAAAAATGTTATCCCCAACCAAAGGTGCGGGCTAATAGAGCCTGCATTCCGGTTGGGGATAACAGTACTTTTTTTTTTTTTTTTTTTTTAAGAAACATGCACCCCGCCAGTACTACGCTAGCCACATCCGGTCACTCGCATGTGCATAATGAAAAACTGCCCTGAATTGCTCATTATGTGCATGCGATTGACCAGACATGGCCGTTCCCTCCCGGTACTGGCCCCCCCGCATTTTTCTTATAAAAAAAAAAAAATTTACTTTTATCCCCTACCGAAATAAGGGCTCTATTAGCTCGCACCTTTGGTTAGGGATAACATTTTTACCCAACAAGTTCCCATTCAAAATCACTTCATTTTTGTGATGTTACTGTTCCGTTAAAGGACCAGTAATATAAAAAACATTTGTTTCTACTTAACGAAAAAAATAAACCACCAAGACACTTTTAACTTTAAATTCACAAAGTCTTTATTAACAAAATATCTTACCAATTATACGCTTGCGCTCCTCTTCAGAAACAGCGACAATCCATCGTGCGGCACTCGATTTCTCCTCCCTGGCAAGGAGGAGAAATCAAACGCTGCACGATGGATCATCGCCCTGTCGCCATTTCTGTAGAGGAGCGAAAGTGGAGAACCGGCAAGTTATTTCTTAGCTTTGCAATTTTAAAGTTAAAAGTGTCTTGGTGTTTTTTTTTTCCGTTAAGTAGAAACTAATTTCCTTTGTCTTTTCCGGCTTTAACAAATCATGTTAGCAGCAATGTGTATTTGTAATACTATTTCTCAAAAAAAAAAAAAAAAAAAGGAAACAGACAAAACCAGTTTGATCCCATAACCACAGCCAATATGTGAATGGACACATTTAAATGAAATCAATCCCCCTGGACAACACTGCTGATGGATAACTGATTCGCTCTTATATCTTATAGTATCCATTTCCAAGGATTCCCTCTGGGGAAACGAAGGGGAGACTTTGATTTTCTGCAAGAAGCAGATAAAGGCCAGTCTTAGAACTGAAGAGGACTATACAATAAGATTTCGATTGAGTTGTCGTCCCTGCAAGGTTATATAGAGAAGAAGAAAAAACCCAATATGGCACTGGATGAACACCGAGCTCAGAACCCATCTTAATTTATTATTTCGGCTCATCTCATCGATTGCCCTTTGGTTCACATATGTACAAAAGCACGGGGAATATCTGCTGAAATCTACAGCGCTATTGACATTTGTATTTATAAGTACAACCCATGGCTTACACTCTAAGACAGGAACAATGGATGGAACGATATCTGACAGTTAAGATGCAATCGAAGAGATGTTTTTGGACGGCGATGTGTTGGGGGGGTAGTGGGAGCCGTGGCCAGTTATGTAGCCAATCATCTAAGGCAGGGATCCCCAACCTTTTGAACCCGTGAGCAACATTCAGAAGAAAAAAGAGTTGGGGAGCAACACAAGCATGAAAAATGTTATTGGGGTGCCAAATAGTGCTGTGATTGGCCATTTGGTAGCCCCTATGTGGACTGACAGCCTACATTGAGGCTCTGTTTGGCAGTGCACATGGTTTTTATACAACCAAAACTTGCCTCCAAGCCTGGAATTCAAAAATAAGCACCTGCTTTGAAGCCAATGGGAGCAACATCCAAGGGGCTGGAGAGCAACATGTTACTCACGAGCTACTGGTTGGGGATCACTGATCTAAGGGCTGATAAAGAAATAGAATTCCCAGGTGACATGAGGGTCTCTGTGATCATTTATTTCCATGGTACAACACTCGACAGCGACACAAGCCACAAATCTTCAAGCTGCCCACAAATGCAAAACTGTCATTGTTGTGTTATATAAACGCTGGCCAATTCAAACAACACAACCTTGAGTGACAGGTCTTCTAATTAAAGGGATGCGGCAGTGTCTAGAATGAACGGCCGTGTGCTCTCAACACACACTTCCTAATATAAGTATAGAATCCCTTATCTGTAACCCAATTACAGAAAGGCCGTCTCCCATAGACTCCATTTTATCCAAATTTTTATATATATATATATATATATATATATATATATATATATATATATATATATATATATAATATATATATATATATATATATATATTATATATATATATATATATAGCCGCCTTTTTCTCTGTTATAATAAAACAGAAGCTTGTACTTGATCCCGACTAAGATATAATTTAAGGTTTACATGATTTTCAAGTAGATTTAAGGTATGAAGATCCAAATTACGGAAAGATCCGTTATCTGAAAGGCACCAGGTCCCGAACATTCTGGATAACAGGTCCTATACCTGTACAAGCATTCAGTTCCTAGCTCTGGAAGGAGTAACACTATTAGTGTTACTGACTGTTTGTATGTGGCAGCTTCCCGGCCCTTAGACTTAAAGGAGAACTAAAGCCTAACTAAATAAGTAGCTAGAAATGTTGTACATAGTGTTTTGTGCTTCTGTACCAGCCCAAGGCAACCACAGCCCTTTAGCAGTAAAGATCTGTGTCTCCAAAGATGCCCCAGTAGCTCCCCATCTTCTTTTCTGCTGATTCACTGCACATGCTCTGTGCTGCTGTCACTTACTGAGCTTAGGGACCCACTCACAATATACAGTACACATAGAATAGAAATGTCCCACTATAAGGCTGATTAGTAATTAATACAGATAATTACTACATGGCAGCACAGAAACCAGTGCAATTAGCATCAGAATTTAATAATCATCCCTGTAGCATCAGCTTATATTACAGGGGAAGCTCATTTTCTGCTGGATAATTAGTGACGAGCCCTAAGCTTAGCTTCTCAACAGCCAATCAGAGCCCACTGAGCATGTGAGTGTCACAGACACTTTCCAAGATGGTGACCCCCTGTGACAAGTTTGAAGTCCTGGATCATTGCTGCTATTGACAAGCTCAAACTTTAGGCTGGTGCAATAAGTTCACTATATAAAATATGGCATTTTTAGCCTCATTCATTTAGTTTAAGGAGTTTAAGGATTCGTATTCTGTTCCGCCAATATTCGTATCCTCGGAAATAGGCTGAAAGCAAAACTGAATCCAGGATTAGGTGCATCCCCAGTTTTTAAAGCAAAACTGAATCCAGGATTAGGTGCATCCCCAGTTTTTAATATACAGCTGCTATAGGTAAACAGTACACAAATGTTTTCATTGCTGCTATTCATCAGTATATACCATCATCCAGCTCCTGCTGCCAATGCTACAAAACACGCTGCCACTGGTCCCACACTGTCCCCTCAGCACAAGGGGAGGAATCTGTTTTTTTGCTGGTCATGTATGTCATGGCCCATTAAAGGATCTCCTTTAAGGCTGGTGTGACAAGGTAAAATTCGGGGGAGATCAGTCGCCTAGCGACAAATCTTCTCTTTAGGCGACTAATCTCCCCGCAATGCCGTCCCGCCAGCAAGATCGTGAATCTCTGCCGGGATGGCACTCTGACCGCTTTATTTTCCGAAGTTGCCTCTTGAGGAAACTTTGGGCGACTTCGGAAAAATGAAGCGCTACATATGCCAACCGGCCGGCGATTCACATTCTTGCAGGTGGGAAGGCATTGCAGGGTGATTAGTCGCCCGAACAAGAGGAGATTTGACGCTAGGGGACTAATCTCACCCGAATCTTACCGTGCGCCACCAGCCTTAAAGGAGAACTAAACCCCCCTAGCAATGATGTCTTTCACCACCCCCTCACCTCTCCCTCCCTGCACTGTTTATTAGTTAGGTGGAGGGAGAGGTGAGGGGGGGGCTCTTGTTACTGAGGGGGTTTAGTTCTCCTTTAAGTGAACTTTCAGTATGTTCTAGAACGGCCAATTTTAAGCCACTTTTCATGGGTCTTAATTATTTATTATGTATAGTTTTTGAATTACTTGTCTCTTTCCGACAGGTTTCAGCTTTCAAAAGGGGGTCATTGACCCCATCTAAAAACAAATGCTCTGAAAGGCTACAAATGTATTGTTACTTTGTATTACTCATCTTTCTATTGTGACCCTCTCCTCATCATATTCCACTCTCTTGTTTGAATCAGTGCATGGTTGCTAGGGTAATTTTGACTAAAGCAACCAGATTGCTGAAATTACAAACTGGAGAGCTGCTGAAAAAGCTAAATAACTCAAAAACCACAAATAATATAAAATGTAAACCAATTTCAGATTGAATATCACTCTCTACATTATACTTTAAAAGTTAATTTAAAGGTAGCAAAAGTACAGCTAGATCAAGGCTAAGCTCACAGAGCTCTATATCCTCAGTATCAGGAGGCAAAGAATTCACCGCCGAAACAATATCAGATGCTCCCAATTGTTTTGTCCACAGATCAATGACAACACTTTGCATGACATTATCCATTTAGCAACATGATGCTAAGCTTTGCATACCAGAGCTTCCTTTTATTTGGCAGGCAAATTTTATATATTGTGCCTATGTATTAATCCCAAAGCAGCAATGATTAAACCACAGAGGTAAACTGTCAATTTTAGCTTTTTAAAGGAACAGGAACAACAAAAAATGTAAGTGTTTTGAAGTAATAAAACTATCATGTAGTGTTGCCCTGCGCTGGTAAAACTGATGTGTTTGCTTCAGAAACACTACTATAGTTCATATAAACAAGCTGCTGTGTAGCAATGGCGGAAATTGAAAAAAGTCTATATGGCACAGGTTAAATAGTGGATAACAGATAACACCATTATGTTCTACAGAGTTTATCTGCTGTGTAACCTGAGCATTTTCCCGTTTGAATGGCTGCCCCCATGGCTACACACCAGCTTATTTATATAAACTATAGTAGTGTTTCTGAAGCAAACACACCAGTTTTACCAGTGCAACGCAACACTGCATTATATTTTTATTACTTTTTATCACACAAACAAGGAAGCAAAGATTTCTTAAAGGAGAACTAAGCCCTAAAAATTAATATGACTAAAAGGTCATATTTTATATACTGAACTTATTGCACCAGCCTAAAGTTTCAGCTTCTCAAAAGCAGCAATGATCCAGGACTTCAAACTTGTCACAGGGGGTCACCATCTTGGAAAGTGTCTGTGACACTCACATGCTCAGTGGGCTCTGATTGGCTGTTGAGAAGCTAAGCTTAGGGCTCGTCACTAATTATCCAGCAGAAAATGAGCTTCCCCTGTAATATAAGCTGATGCTACAGGTTTGCTGATTATTAAATTCTGATGCTAATTGCACTGGTTTCTGTGCTGCCATGTAGTAATTATGTGTATTAATTACTAATCAGCCTTATATTGTGACATTTCTGTTCTATGTGTACTGTATATTGTGAGTGGGTCCCTAAGCTCAGTAAGTGACAGCAGCACAGAGCATGTGCAGTGAATCAGCAGAAAAGAAGATGGGGAGCTACTGGGGCATCTTTGGAGACACTGATCTTTACTGCTAAAGGGCTGTGGTTGCCATGGGCTGGTACAGAAGCACAAAACATAATGTACAACATTTCTAGCTATTTCTTTAGTTAAACTTTAGTTCTCCTTTAATGGTGATTCAAGGCAAAACTAGCAATGTTTTGTTACTTTAGTTCTCCTTTAAGCATGCACAGCACAAGGTCATCATTGGACCTTCCTTGAGCGGATTTGCATACGCAGATTAGAGTTCGGATTCAGTTCAGAATTCCGCCAAATCTTTTTACAGATAGTAATGGATAGTGGATTTGGTACATCCCTATTGAAAACACTGGTGAATCAGTCATTCAGCATTAGCTCCTAGTATAGCTAGAGTATTAAATAAGTATTCACCATAAATCTCCACCCCAAGATGAGCCAGGGCACACGCTCAGATACAGGGAGATTAGACGTCTGGCGACAAATCGCCTCTTCTTCAGGGCGACTAATCTCCCGAACTGACTCCCGCCGGCTAGAATGTAAATCACCGGCATATGGCACTCGGAGTAATTCTTTTCCGAAGTCGCCCGAAGTTTCCTAGTAGGGCAGCTTCGGAAAATTAAGCACTCCGAGTGCCACCCCGCTAGCGATTTACATTCTAGCCGACAGGAGGCAGTTCAGGAGATTAGTTGCCCCGAAGAAGAGGACATTTGTCGCCGGGGCGACTAATCTCTCCGAATCTGAGCGTGTGCCCTGACCCTTAGGTTATCCAGTCACTTATTAAATCATGTCACTTCCACCTAAGGAACATATCCAAAATACTATCATCCCCCAAGCATCACCCAAGATGCTGCCAAAAATCTTATTCAGTCTCTCATCATATCAGGTCTAGACTACCGTAACTCTCTTTTAATTGGCCTTCCACTCCAGAGACTGTCACCTCTCCAGTCCATAATGAACACTGCCGCGAGGCTTATCCACCTCAGCAACTGCTCCTCCTCTGCCTCCAAATCAGTCTGGTGACTGTTACCTGTAACCCTTCTGCATACAATTCGTCGGCTTCAATCCTTGTTAAGTACCTCCACCTGGGTACACTTCAAACTGGAACAATAAGATTTAGGCAAGGAAGAGCCTGAGAGGAAGAACAACTGCTCAAGTGAATTTATTTATGTTTCACACTACATGTTTCGAGCCTCCTGGCCCTTTGTCAAAGGGCCAGGAGGCTCGAAACATGTAGTGTGAAACATAAATAAATTCACTTGAGCAGTTGTTCTGCCTCTCAGGCTCTTCCTTGCCTAAATCTTATTCCTCCTCTGCCTCGCCATTCTGTCAATACCTGCACTGGCTTCCACTACTCTTCAGAATTAAATTCAAATTAATGACCCTGACATACAAAGCACTTCATAACTCTGCCCCACCCTACATCTCTGAACTCATCTCTATATACTCACCAAACCTCGTACTACGCTCCTCTACTGACCTGCTACTCAACTCTTCTCTCAATTACCTCCTCACATGCTCGCATTCAAAACTTTGCAAGGGCTGCACCCCTCCTCTGGAACGCTCTCCCACGGTCTGTCCGACTTTCTCCCAACCTTTCTGCTTTCAAGAAATCTCTTAAAACGCACTTATTTAGAGAAGCCTACCCTCACTCTTAACTACCAAATGCAATACAACATACAGTACCACATTTCTCACCCACTTATTTCTGATCTTGCCCACTCCCACACCTTGTGTATTATTTCCTTCCCTTTAGATTTAAAGCTGTTTCTGCACAGGACCTTCCTCAACTTTTGTACCTGTATTGATTGTGATGTATGTAACTCCATATGTTCTATGTATGTAATTCATAGGATTTAGGATCAATCTCCTGCTTCTGTTCATATGATTATAAATAGGTTTTGGCCTGTAAATAAGTAACTGGTGTGAAATCCATCTATTGAGTTACAACAACAACTCTGTCTGGGGACAAGTTCACACAGAAAAAAAACAACGAGTCCACAACAAAAAACTGAACAGCAAAGAGAAACCTCTGCAGGATGAGTGTGTTTCTTTACATTTCCTTTTAAAGGGAAACTAAAGCCTAAAATAATTAGGCAAGAAAGTTATGTTTTGGGGTTATGCACCAGGCCAAGGCCATTACATCTGTTTAGCAGTAAAGATCTGTAGGTGCTAATTTGTGGCACATGCTCTGCCTGCTACAGTATACATAATAAGTAAATACATCAAGTTCATTAGTAATGAATTCAGATTCACATTAAATGGCAGTTTAGGAACCAGTGCAATCTGCATTAGAACTGAATAATCAGCCTTGTAGCATCAGCTTTTATGACAGAAAAACCTCAGTTACTGCTTGATGATTTCAGACGACCCCCAATCTTAGATTCCCGACATCAGCCCAGAGCTCACTGAGCATGTGCAGTGCCACTGACACTCAACAGTGATGAGATCCTATGGACAACTTTAAAGTCCTGTATCATTACAATTACAGAATATATAGCTCTATTCCTTTTAGGCTTTAGTTAAAAAAAAATCACCCTTATCAGATAGGCAATGCTAAATAATATATTTTTTACTTTATTTTCTGCTAACAGGAACACTGATGGTATCTGGTAATCACGATCCATGGAGGGGTGACTAAAATTTGGAATTTGATTCAAACTTTCCTTCTCTTTAAAGTCCAGGTTTATGGCTAATAACATCTGCCATTTTTAGGGATATGTTACACAGTGGTTCCCGTTTCAGTTTCTTTTAGTATGTTATAGAGTGGCCAATTCTAAGCAACTTTTCAATTGGTGTTATTTATTTTTTATAGTTTTTTTTTTTTGTTTTTTTTTAATAATGCCTTAGTTAATTATGCCTCCATTTGACTCTTCACATCTATTGCTACTTTTTAATTACTCATCTTTCTACTCCTATCCATATTCCAGTCTCTTATTCAAATCAATGCATGGTTATTAGGGTTCCCCATAAATATATATATATATATATATATATATTTTTTTTTTTTTTAATAAAGTACCCCCTCTTGTAAATAATAAGGATATTATAAGTCACCAAGGAGTTTCATGACCATATAACGTACGAGGCCGCAGGCTGAGTGTTTTTATGCAGGTCATGGAACTCCGAGGTATTAAAAAAAAAAAAATACTTTATTAAAAAACAAATATCCTCATATTTTGCAACTGGGGGTACTTTATTTATTATAATACACAAGTTTCAGTGAGTCATGTGACAGAAATGACATCAGAACTCACCGTTTATAAGGATACAGGATATCCATGGCTTTTGTGTATTATAAATATATATATTACACAAGTTAATTAGGCACAGACTATAACTGATGACATCACTAAGCACCGTTTATAACAGACATCACTAAGCTCCGACTATAACTGATGACATCCCTAAGCTCCGACTAGAACTGATAACATCACTAAGCTGCGACTATAACGGATGACATCACTAAGCTGCGACTATAACGGATGAAATCACTAAGCTGCGACTATAACGGATGACATCACTAAGCTGCGATTATAACTGATGGCATCACTAAGCTACGATTATAACTGATGACATCACTAAGGTACGATTATAACGGTCGACATCACTAAGCTACGATTATAACGGTCGACATCACTAAGCTACGACTAGAACTGATGACATCACTAAGCTACGATTATAACTGATGACATCACTAAGCTCCTATTATAACTGATGACATCACTAAGCTCCAATTATAACTGATGACATCACTAAGCTCCAATTATAACTGATGACATCACTAAGCTCCAATTATAACTGGTGACATCACTAAGCTCCGATTATAACTGATGACATCACTAAGCTCCAATTATAACTGATGACATCACTAAGCTCCAATTATAACTGATGACATCACTAAGCTACGATTATAACTGATGACATCACTAAACTACGATTATAACTGATGACATCACTAAACTACGATTATAACGGATTACATCACTAAGATACGATTATAACGATTACATCACTAAAATACGATTATAACGGATTACATCACTAAGCTACGATTATAACTAATGACATAAATATAACTGATGACATCACTAAGCTATGATTATACCTGATGACATAGCTATGCACCGCTTATAAGTATACATTTTACAAGATATTCCTGGCTTGTATGGATTATATGTTTATACACAATGACACAAAATAGCCCTGCTCATTGGAGGCTTTGCATTTCTGTTATAATTCAGCAGCTGGAGGGCCACAGATTGTCTGTAACTTGCCACCTAAGGGGGGACATAGTGCCTATAGTTTAAGGCCACATATTGCCAACAGTAAACCAGCTTGGGGGTTGCCAAAGAAATTACCTTTACTAAAGCGAATGAAGTGGTGGGGGATGGGGCAGCCTGATTATAAAGCAGCAACTGGAGGGCCAATGACTGGTTTTACATGAACAAAATGAGGCCACGACAGCCACACAAGCAGAGATGGATCTGCAAAACAAGCCCCGCATCACAACAATAAACCGTAGGCCGCAGGGGGAGCACTAGGGCCTATCACCAGCGCAATATAAGCCATTTATACCTCCGAGTAACGCGGCCATGCTGCTCCCGGATTTCAGCGCTCTCTCCAGTAGCGCATTGGCGATATTCCTTCACCGATCTATTATACCGAATCTCCCTCCCGCGGCAATGGAACTCAGCGCAGAGAAGAACAGGAACGTCTAGGGGGAGGGAGCAGAATCGAAGGAAAACACGTCACAACATGGCCGCCAGCAGCTTCACTGCTCGTAGTGCATTGTGGGATAGATTGAAAGAGTGGGCGGGAACTAGGTGCCCAGACGGAAGGGAGGGCGGGGCGTGTAATCTCTGTAGGTCTAGTCGGGAGCGCGCGGGAGTTTGGTTCCTGTGACAAGTAAGTAAGGAACACGGTGACGGGGCCTCAGGCAGCTTTAGCCTAATGAGGGGAGATCCTTCATGATAAAATATGCGTGGCTCGTCGTCTATTCCATGTGTTTAATGTGCGAGAGTTGTCGTTTTACATTTGTGTTTTATTCTTGTTAAAGGGGTGGTTCACCTGTAGCTTAACTTTTAAAGGGGCTGTTCACCTTTGAGTTAACTGTTAATATGATGTAGAGAGTGATATTCTGATACAATTTGCAATTGGTTTTTATTATTTGTGGTTTTGAGTTATTTAGTTTTTTATTCAGCAGCTCTCCCGATTGTAATTTCAGCAATCTGGTTTCTAGGGTCCAAATTACCCTAGCAACCATGCACTGATTAGAATGAAGGTGGCCATACACGGGCAGATTAAAGGACCACTGACATCAAATTTTTTTTTTTTTTTTTAATTCATTACTATACAACAAAAACACCAAGGCAAATGAAACTTTAAAAATAGCAAAGCCTTTAGTAAGAAATAACTTACAGAAACTCCACTTCCCCTCCTCTTCAGAAAAGGCGACAGGGCGACCATCCATCCTGTGGCTTCCCTCTCCCTCGCTCCTCCAGCTCACGCTGCTCTCAGATGTGGCCACATTGACACTGCGGATCCGGTTTGTATTTGCCTCTTGAAAAATAATACTAAAATAACAGTTCATTTCCGGTTTGTTTTCTGTTTAATTTCTACAGTGTTAAGGACAAAGCCACAGCAAGTCGGGTCCCAGGGTGATTAGTCTGAGAGGCACCCACAGCATAAACCGCTCCTGTACTCCCCGTGACAGGGGAAAGAGAAGGACTGTGCGAGGAGAAAGAGTCTCCGCACTAATCCCAGCGGCAAATGACTTCAAATGTCTCGCATTCTGCGCTCTCCTACCTGGGAATCCCTAAATCTCTGTGTATGTGTCACTGCACTGTCTTCCACAGCGTTCTGTCAGGTCCCCGTGAAATACACATCCCATAATATTATCCTGCCCGACTGGACTCCAAGTCTTGCGCTACACTCGCCTCATTCCTGCTTCTGCCACATTCATAATTCTCTATAGACCAATATTATGGGATGTGTATTTCATGGGGACCTGACAGAACGCTGTGGAAGACAGTGCAGTGACAGATACACAGAGAATTAAGGATTTACAGATAGGAGAGTGCAGAATGCGAGACATTTGATGTCATTTGCCCCTTCTTTGCGCACGGACAGTAATTTCCAGCTGGGGCAGCTCAGAGCCAGACACTGACAGTGGGAAACGATTTAGCCGGCCTGGGTGGGATTAGTGCGGAGACTAATTCTCCTCGCACAGTTTTTCTCTTTCCCCTGTCATGGGAGGGGGTGGGCCGGAGCGGTTTATGCCGTCGGTGCCTCTCAGACTACTCACCCTGGGACCCGACTTCCTGTGGCTCCGCCCTTAACACTGTAGAAATTAAACAGCGGAATAAACCGTAAAATTAACTGTTATTTTACTATTATTTATCAAGAGGCAAATATAAAACTGGATCCGCAGTGTCAGTCTGGCCCCGTCTGAGAGCAGCATGAGCTGGAGGAGCCAGGGAGAGGGAAGCCAAGGAGGAGAAATCGAGCGCCGCAGGATGGATGGTCGCCCTGTCGCCTTTTCTGAAGAAGAGGGGAAGTGGAGTTTCTGCAAGTTATTTCTTAATAAAGGCTTTGCTATTTTAAAGTTTTATTTGTCTTGGTGTTTTTTTTTTGTATAGTAATGAATTTTTTAAAAAAATTTTTTTGATGTTACTGGTTCTTTAAAACTGTCCTTTAGACCGATTCGCCAGCTTATCTGTGTGGGGGCTCCCGACGTGTCCTCCCGATCAATATCAGGCCAAAAAATCAGCCAGATATCGATTGGTCAAGTTTGAATTTTTGTACGATCCAGGACCGCATGGGCTGGTTGATGTAGTCCTGCGACCCGTCGGAGCCCATTCGTAGTATTGTAATCCGATAGTTCGGATTCATCCGATATCAACCAGCCGTTAGTGGGCATATCGTGTTAAGATGGCAAGGTCACCAAACGAGCGGATCTTATAGTGTATGGCCACCTTAAGAGACTGGAATATGAATAAGAAAGGCCTGAATAGAAATATTAGTAATAAAAATTAGTAATAACCATGAATGTGTAGCCTTTCCCCATTTGAAAGCTGTTAAGGGGAATTCCCCTTGACAAAGGCTATAGTGCCGAAACGTTGGGGTATTCTCATTTTTGGCAAGTGTATCTGCTCGGTGTGGTTTGTCCCTTTTTGCCTTGATCTTGTTACTTGGTGGGATGTATGTATATTTCTGCTAATACTGTTGTATATAGTATACCAGTCTGTCTGATGTATATTTTTTTTGCTATTTACTATAAAAGAAAAAAAAATGTAATACCACCTTTGGTTATCAAGTGTTATTTTTCTCGTTGAGTGTGCATCCCCTCTCTATGTCGATATACTGTTCTGGGAAACTGACTGTGGGATTACCTGGGGTTATTTGCACCTCATATACCTAAAGAAAAGACCTTTTTCCCTTGTTAATATTGGGAGTGCCCTACACCTACTTATATTTGTATAACTTTCACAGAAGTTATATGGGCCAGCCAGAGAACTTCCAACTCAGGTTCCAAGTTTAGACTAGAGTCACTCGGAAGCCCCTAGCAAATAGACACCGATGCCAGAATCTGCAACGAGAAGTAAGTGTAAAGTATAGGGCATTTCCCCGGGGGGCACCGGCCCTGGGTTATTCCAGCGAGCACCACGGAGCGATCCACTTCCTGCTTCTTCTTTCTTCAAATTTCCTGGGGCAAACGCATGTGCAGTAGAACCAAATAAGCAACTTTTTAGTTAAAGTTTGGCTTTTCGCTCTACTGCGCAGGCACAACCGAGCGAAGATAGAAGGAGCAGGAAGGCGATAACTCTGTGGTGCTCGCTGGTATAACCCCGGGCTGGTGCAGTTTTCTGCTGATAAGAGCACAGGCCCGGGGTGTCAGGTAAGTAGATACAATCACTTGGGGGGCCTAAATTTTGGCACGCCCAAGTACATCATGCTTTTTTTTCTCCTTTAAAAGTGAACTGCCCTCTTCATTTGTGCTTGGTTTCGCCTTTAAGTTAAAGGAAAAGTAACACCAAAAAAATGAACATATACCGCTCGATCTTTATACTATTCGTTTCGTAGCAAGTTATAGCAATTTTTTTGGCTTGACTTTACTTGGTAATGCACACTGGGAGACTGGTCTTCATACTATTCAACAAGCCGGGCCCCAGATTGTAAAACCCTATTAAAACCCTATCAAAGGTGATCTACCCCTTTAAAAACAGGAACAGATGTTTTTTTTTTTCAAATGTAGCCTTTAGTTTCCTTAATCTGTGATTTGTATTTAATATAGAGCTTTTCTCTAATAAAAAAAAAAAAAGGCTAATGAAGTTTTCTTTCATCACTTGACAATAGTCTGCAGTTTTGAAGTAAAAATTTTGTGGGCACGTGTGTGGCCTTTATGCAGTGCCAAGTACATCTTTTTTGACATGGCACTTTGTCAGCAGTTTTGGTTGCCAAAGGTAACTTTGAGCTGACAGAAAGCAAACTGGGCTATGATCACCACATGTGCTCAGGCTGCTCCACATCTCAGTGCAGTGCCTGGAAGGAACCTGCATGAAACTTGCAATAACATGAAGTGAAATATGGAGAGAGCAAAACAAGGTTATAAAGGCCTAAAGAAAATATCAGGTAAAGTGTCACTGGAGAGATATGTAAAGAAGAAACTTTTTTTTTTTTTTTTTTAATTGAGTTCGTTGTCATATTATTTATTTTCCAAAACTTTAGTGTAGTTAGTTAAATAGATGTTCTTAAGGGAACCTATGTTAGATAATACAGACATTGTTTGTTAAAGGCCACCAAAACACAGGGTTTTAAACTGACCTATCAGCTGTGGTTGGCTCATTTGCATACCTCCCAACTGGCTCGTCTTTCTCTTCGATCTCCTGCACTGAACGGCCAGAAAGAGATACAAAGTTTCTAAAAACCTAATTGGCTTTTTGCAGAGAGCCCAGAATATGTGGCAGTTGCACTTACTTTTGTAACCATTTAAGATAAGCAAATAAACAATTGTAACTATTTAAGATAAGCAGGTCTCTTGTGACTTGCAGCTTAAGGGCTCTTACACACGGCCGTTCCGACCTGCGCTCCCCTGCGTTCCGTTTTTTGGCGTTCAGCCGCAGGGGAGCGCAGGAATAGACGCAAGTCATTATTTGAAATGGGGCTGTACTCACTCAGGCGTGTGTAGGCGCCGAACGCAGGTTCAGACGCAACATGCTGCATTTTTCCTGCGTTCGGCGCCTACAGGCGCCTGAGTGAGTACAGCCCAATTTCAAATAATGACTTGCGTCTATTCCTGCGCTCCCCTGCGGCTGAACGCCAAAAAACGGAACGCAGGGGAGCGCAGGTCAGAACGGCCGTGTGTAAGAGCCCTAAATGGCAATTCACCTTCATTAGCATAACTGAAATGAAAACCACAGAAATGTGTTCAAACTTTATGACCTGCCAAATTTTGAAAAACAAACACGATAATTAGGGGGGGGGGGGGGTATGGCCACAAAATAGGCATGGTCAAAAAAAAAATTCCCACAATCTGTGCTGCAAATCTTTTTGTCCCTCTTTCTATTTCCAAAATATTGGGGGTATGCAGTTTGAGCTCAGGGACCACTCTTAGCTAATAACAAGGTTAAATATCTAGTAAAATATTGATTTATGAGTTAATGAGCCACAGTTCAAGGAATATCTAGGTCTGTAAATAGGTTTTCATCCAAAGTCTCACCAAAACTGACCTTCAAACTGGGCTTTCAACTGTATACTACCAAATTCACTCCAAATCTCACCCTAACTGGCCATTAGGTTGAACACTACTGCTGCTCCAAAGTCCACCAGGAGCATTTTGGGAACCCCAAATCTCAACAAAACGCACCTTTAAGGCTTTCAGGTATATTTAGGAAAGCAAAAAGGCATTCTCGACATATATTGCCTTAACTGACCTTCAGACTGAGCCACTTCTCCAAGGTCCACCAGGGATTTAGCCCCACAATTTGGTAACCAATGTTCTAGATTCTAAAAGAAGAAGGTCCTTATGCATGCCTATTTTTGGGATGTAGAGATATAACTGCCCTACAAAAGCCAGCAGGGTCAGGGCCAACCAAATGTAATTAGCAATAGTTAACTTCAGGGATAATAGAAGAAGCAGCAAACCCCTACGTTCATTCAGAGCCTGTAACATACTTGTTATCGTTTGTATATCTGGATAAGGAGACATTCATGCTATTTAAAAATGTGAGTTTAGCTGAGGTTGAAAAAAACGCAAAAATTACACAGATTCAAATTTTTATAGGTAGGCCTCAAAGCAGAGCTGTTGAAGTCTGAAGCAATTTTGGGTATCTAGAGTCGAAGTCCCCAAAAATATTTTGACTCATATTAACTTTAAATTGCAATAAAATAAAATACAGTGTGCTATTTCACAGATAATAGTCATAATAGAGTAAAGCTTCATAAAATAAAATAGAGTTGTTGTTTTGCCCTATACATGTGCCCACTGTATAGTTTAGGTGCCATATGTTAGGAAATGTAGGGGGGAAGGAGGGTGCCCCCAAAAAAAATACGATCTTTTTCAGCCTATCACCCTTAAAAAAGGAAAAGACGCCAGCGTTTTTTGGGACTTAAAAAAAAATTTAAACTTTTTTTGAAGCAATCCCTATCTACTCTATTGCACTTCGCCTGGTCTCAGTTGGCGAAGGCAAGTCTGGCGCAAGAGTTAACGTTCATGAAAGTTAGTGAATTAGCGTAGTTTCGTCCCTTCACCATAGCGCAACTTCCCCTGGCATAAGGGTGAGAAGTAGCGCTAGAGTAGGTCCACTTCGCTAGCGAATTTACGCCAGCGCCCGTTAGTAAATCGGCGAAGTAACTAAATGACGTCACACTGGCAAATTTGCACTAGCGTTAGCCACTTCGTGCTTTAGTGAATTTGCCCCATAATATCCTTATACTTTACAATAAGGGGTACTTTATTCACTATATAATACACAAAAGCCATGAATATCTTGTAAATTATATCCTTATAAACGGTGAGTAGCAATGTCATCAGTTATAAACGGTGATTAGTGATGTAATTTCTGTCACATGACTCACTAAAATTTGTGTATTATAATTAATAAAGTACCCCCAGTTATAAAATATGAGGATATTATAAGTTACCTCAGAGTTCCATGACCTGTATAAAAACACTCAGCCTTCGGCCTCGTGTTTTTATATGGTCATGAAACTCCTCGGTAACTTATAATATCCTTATATTTTACAAGAGGGGGTACTTTATTCACTATATTATATATGTTATAGAATTGTGTCCTACTATTTTATAAATTGTTAATTTTTATAGCAGTATCTCATGTTCTTTTGTTTACTAAAATAGCATTTTTTTAAATAGATATTTCTGTGTTTTTAACTATCGATTGTGCTAGTCTATCGTGATAGGTAGAAATATCAGATATTATTGTATGATTTCACGTCCCTGTGTTGCTTCCAATGAAAAAGTGGACAGAGCAAGCCTCACATCTCAGAATAAGCGAATGCGTTGAAACACCGGTGTTTGTTCTGCTCCCTGGTTTTATGTTTCAAGGTTTTTTTTTCCCTGTGGAATTCCAGATGGGACATTCACATGCAAGCAGATAATACTTGGTTGGACTTCACTTGGAGCAGCTTACTTTTTTTTTTGCTTGCTCATTGGCACAGGTCACTGGCTGCTTGCTCATTGGCCTCTTCAGCTGTCAATCACCAAAACAAGCACATTCTCCAAAGCATCGTGGCAGGCCTAGGAGATACCACGTGAATGATTAATCAGCTCTTGCAACACCTGTATTTCTTGTATTTCTTTTTCAAGAGCTATAAATTGCCATCTAAGCAAGCAGGGTTTTCGAATCCTACAACGTGCTCTCAGAAAGCTCATTTGAGAGCCACATAAGGAGAGTAGATTTCTGTTTCCAGCTTAGAGTTCGAGGCAGCCCAGGTAAGCTTTCCAGTTCATTGTGTTTAAACAACATTAGCTTTCAGCATTTGTTACAGGACCTGGAGTGCAGCCTTAACCCCTAACATTACTCCTGTTTGGCGATCTGTAGAAATATCCTGTAAAGTTCCATATACTGTAAGTATGGGATACGTTATCCGGAAACCCATTATCCAGAAGGCTTTGAATTACAGAAAGACCATCTCCCATAGACTTCATTATAATCAAATAATCCAAATGTTTAAAAATGGTTTCCTTTTTCTCAGTAATAATAAAACAGTAGCTTGTACTTGATCCCAACTAAAATATAATGAATTGTTATTGTAGGCAAAACCAGCTATGTTTACATGATTTTCTAGCGGACTTAAGGTATGAAGATCCAAATTACAGGAAGATCCTGAAAACCCCAGGTCCCAAGCATTCTGGATAACATGTCCCATACCCGTATAAAAATATCCAAGGAATTTGACTACAATGACACCATATAAATAGTACTTTTGAGCTTCAGTTGACAATCCCTCGCCCCTTCATTACTAAAATACTTTTATAATGTAAATATGTTTTTTAAATGTTCTGTTTACTAATGACCCTTGTTAACATCTGGCATATGTGGAGCGATAATTATAAGTAAGAATTTCTCTTTTAAATGACCAAGGAAATACAGGTATGGGATCCATTATCCAGAATGGGAAGTGGGGTATTCTGGATAATGGATCTTTCTGTAAATTGGATCTTTACATCTTAAGTCTACTTGAAAATAATTTAATCATGAAATAAACCGAATAGGCTGGTTTTGCTTCCAATATGGATTAATTATATCTTATTTGAGATCAAGTACAAGCTACTGTTTTATTATTACAGAGAAAAGGGGAATCATTTTTAAAAATTTGGATTATTTGGATAAAATGGAGTCTATGGGAGACAGCCATCCCGTAATTTGGAGCTTTCTGGATAACGGATAATAGATCCCATACATGTACAAGGTATTTAAAAGTTGGTATAGCCATCCCGTAATTTGGAGCTTTCTGGATAACGGATAATAGATCCCATACATGTACAAGGTATTTAAAAGTTGGTATATACAGGTCATGGCCATTTTTTGGAGATGGTGACATAAAGTAGAAATGAAACCATATAGGATCTGTTATCTGTAATGCTTGGTACCTGGGTTTTTCTGGATGCTCAGTTTTTCAGTAATTTGGAGCACCAGGCCTTAAAGGAACAGTAACACCAAAAAATGAAAGTTTTAAAATTTAAAGTATTGAAAATATCATGTACTGTTGCCCTGCACTGGTAAAACTGCTGTTTGCTTCAGAAACACTACTATAGTTCATATAAATAAGCTGCTGTGTAGGCATGGCAGAAATTGAAAAAAGACTATACGGCACAGGTTAAATAGTGGATAACAGATAACACCATTATATTCTACAGAGCTTATCTGCTGTGTAACCTGAGCCTTTTCTACACAGCAGCTTATTTATATAAAACAAAAGTAGTGTTTCTGAAGCAAACACAGCAGTTTTATCAGTGCAGAGCAACACTGTGTTAAATTTTTATTACTTTAAAGGAATTGTTCAGTGTAACAATAAAAACTGGGTAAATAGATAGGCTGTGCAAAATAAAAAATGTTTCTAATATAGTTAGTTAGCCAAAAATGTATAACATGTCAGTCAGAACACTACTTCCTGCTTTTCAGCTCTCTTGGTTTACACTGACTGGTTACCAGGCAGTAACCAATCAGATACTTGAGGGGGGGGCCCCATGGCTCATAACTGTTGCTTCTGAATGCTGAGGATCAATTACAAACTCACTGAACAGAAATGTACCATGTGGCCCCCCTTCAAGTCGCTGACTAATTCAGAGTTAGAGCTGAAAAGCAGGAAGTTGGATTCTGGCTGTTTTATTAGACATCTGTTCACTCCAACCTTTATATATTAAATTTTTGGCTAACTAACTATATTAGAAACATTTTTTTATTTTGGCCAGTCTATCTATTTACACAGTTTTTATTTTCACACTGAACTATTCCTTTAAGGGTAAGGGCACACAGGCAGATTCGGGGAGAACTGCCTTCCTGCCGGCTAGAATGTAAATCGCTGGCAGGAGTTCCCCGTGAGGCAACTTTGGGCGATTTCGGAGAACGAATCGCTCCGAGTTCCATCCCGCTGGCAATTTTCATTCTAGCTGGTGGGGAGGCAGTTCTCCCCGAGGAGATTTGTTGCCGGGCGACTAATCTCTCAGAATCTGCCTGTGTGCCCTGACCCTAAAACACTTTAATTTTTTGATGTTACTGTTCCTTTGATGCTACCTAAAACACTTAAAAGACAAGGTACTGATCCACCATAATGTGCATGGATTGGCCTCAGTGTACTTACCTGAACTGTTAATTTTATTTTTACTATACCTGAGAAAACCGCAAAATAACTTTACTCTTTTATACAGTCGTGACGCCATTGTTGTTGCCGCAAAGACACTTCCCTCTGCCTCTTCTTTATACCACACATATTCAAGCTTGCGCCTCTTCTGACCCAAACTACCAATGATTACCTGTGAAACCAGGATACTATGAAGCTTGTGCAGGACTTAGGCTCAAGGTTTTGCACATGACCTGGGCCCAAGGCAGGGGCAGACTTGGGGTTGATAAGAAAAAGAAAGTGTTGTGACGTAGCCTAAGTCTAAATACCCTTGTCTTTTAAATATTAAGGAACGAACCCCCCCCCATGATAGGTTTGTTATAAATACAAAACAAATTCCTAAAAATGAAGAACTGCTGTGCTTATTGTCGTATTGTCCAGAGTTTTCTGGATATCGGGTTACCAAGTAATTGAGTCCATAACAGTAAAACCATGTAATGTAAAATCATTCGCTGGCGAATATTACATTGTGCCTTTTTACTAAGCAAAGGTTTAGCATTTGCACCTGCTCTTAAATATTCTGTCTCAAAAAAGGTTTTGCGGTTGGGTCCTGAAGAATAGACACTTTCTTCACTTTAAGACAGTTTATTTAAAGGGGTTGTTCACCTTTGAGATAACTTTTAGTATGATGTAGAGAGTGATATTCTGAGACAATTTGCAATTGGTTTTAATTTTTTATTATTGAATGTTTACGGGTTATTTAGCTTTTTATTCAGCAGCTCTTCAATTTGCATTTTAAGCAATCTGGTAACTAGGGCCCAAATTACCCTAGCGACCATGCATTGATTTGAATAAGAGTCTGGAATATGAATAGGAGAGAGTCTGAATAGAAGGGCCTGTAATAAAAAGTAACAATAACAAAACATTTGTAGCCTTACAGAGCATTTGTTTTTTAGAAGGGGACAGTGACGCTCATTTGAAAGCTGCAAAGAATGAGAAGAAAAAGAGAAAATAATGAAAACCAATTGAAAAGTTGCTAAGCATTGGCCGTTCTATAACATGATAAAAGTAACCTTAAAGGTGACCCACCCCTTTAAACATGGGGTGACCATAAAAACAGCATAAAAAACCTAAATCATAAAAAGAAATCCTGCCCCTAGGCACTGCCTTCAAACATTTCATGAGTTCACACACTAAACAGGCCCCCTTGCAGACTACCAGCATAAACAATGCAAAAAAAGTTGGGGTCACCCCAGTACTGACAATACTTCTTTGGAGGATTGCTAGGCTTCCTGGATTTCTTTAATTCCTCCACTTAAAGGAAAACTATACCCCCAAAATGAACACTTAAGCAACAGATAGTTCATATCATATTAAGTGGCATATTAAAGAATCTTACCAAACTGGAATATATATTTAAGTAAAAAATAAGGGCCCTTTTACATCTCTTGCCTTGAGCCACCATTTTGTGATGGTCTGTGTGCTGCCTCAGAGATCACCTGAGCAGAAATACTACAACTCTATCTGTAACAGGAAGAAGTGTGGAAGCAAAAGACACAACTCTGTCTGTTTATTGGCTCATGTGACCTAACATGTATGGTTTGTTGGTATGTTTGTGAGTACAGTGAATCCTACGATCCCAGGGGGCGGCCCTTATTTTTTAAAATGGCAATTTTCTATTTATGATTACCCAATGGCACATACTACTAGAAAAGTATATTATTATGAAAATGGTTTATTTACATGAAGCAGGATTTTACATATGAGCTGTTTTATGCAATATCTTTTTATAGAGACCTACATTGTTTGGGGGGTATAGTTTTCCTTTAAGAATAGATTTATTAAGGTTTCAGTTGCGTTTTCTACGTTATTTTAGAGTCAAAAGTAGATTTTTCGGGTTAAAAAAAACTACATTTTCTTCTAGATTTATTTTACCCCCGACCCTGGAAATAGCTTGAATCCAACAATACACCATCTAAAACCTGTTGAGGTCATGTAGAAGTCAATGGCAGAGGTCCCTTCAACCATTTGAAGATGTTAATAGTCTTCATGATGTTTGAGGTTTTTTTTTACAGGGTTTTGGCTGAAAATTCAAGCTTTTTTTGGGCGAAAACTTCATCAATTCTAGTTTTTGGGTTGTTAACCCCAAACTCACTGATTCAAGTTTTTTCTTATATTAGAAACCTTTCAAGTTGTAAGTTCATTCGAGGTCTAAAAAACCTCTACATTTCGACCTTTGATAAAAAAAAAACCCTTAAAGAGATACTGACACCTGAAATTAAACTTTTTTTTACATCTATTATAATATTGTCTTTGCAAGTTACTTCTAACTTTGCCATAAAGTATTTGCATGATCCTTTTACATTACCTGTCTGATCCCCGATGTTCCTGTATGAGGGGGCTGCCATATTTGTGCAGCAGGAGTCTGTTAGCATTAGCAACTGTAACTAACAGGCTGAGATGGGACAGTCAGGTTGGCAAAGTCAGAGTGTCAGAGAGTCAGGCTTAGGAACTTCAACTAACAATTATTTACAAAAACAAACCTCTCTGCAAAAAATGATCAACATGACCTATAGGTAACATTTAATGTACATTCATATGCTAAAATAAATTTTTTAGTGTCAGTATCACTTTAAGCTCCCCATAGAAGCAACGATTCTTGTTGCCGAACGACCGATTTTAGGGAAGTCCGACCAATCCTTCGAAATTATCGTGCGGTTAGCGGGATTCGAACGATCGTACATCTTACGATTTTTTGGCCGACATCTGTCAGGAAATTGATCGGACAGGTCAAAAAATCTTTGTCGTGCAATCTATCTATGTTTGCAGGGCCAAGCAGGCAGCTCCCCTTAGTTTTCCTGGCAAATTGGTCTTTTTAGATGATGGTCAATTCGTACGATCGTACGATTGTTCCGAGAAAATCGTGGTCTCACGATGAGGATAGGATCTTTTCAAAATCTCAATATCTATGGCCAACTTTAGACTCTCTTTGATCACGGCTCCCTCAGCTTCTTGCAGTGGCAATGTCAGGGTCTTCCAATGAGGTAGGATTCTCAATTGCAACAAATGGCCCTGTAGGGTCAATTTTATTTTACAATATTGCTTTAGGAATCCGCCTCTGTGGTTGCTGAACTGAAGTACAGTTTTCTTATCTAGTTTTAACCCTTCATAATATGTTATGGAATGCTGAGAGTTGTAATCAAGATGCATGTGGTTAGATAAAAACTGCTAAAAAAGGTATATGTCAAATGTTGTGGTTTGTAATATTCTGGCTGGAGTCATAAATTGTAACATGTATGCATATGGGATGAGTGGAGGAGGGGATATAGAGATTTAGGGTTTCATATAGACCTTTTAGCCAGGATAGGACATGGTGTGTAATATAAAGTTACTGTCATGTTATAGACTAATGGTTATCTTCTGTCCTATGAAATGTAAAAAAAAAACAACTAAATAATAGAATCTCTGGGTCAAATCTGTATACAGTTGATACAAAACCATGCAAAGGGGTTTGTATATGTGTTCAGAATTTTGGTTATGTACTCAAATGTAGTATTTATATACTAATGCAATGTAGTAAATCATACACCTCCATAGTTTTATTTTTCTATGCAAATTTTGTTCCTCAAACGTACTTTAAACAATAACAAAAATGCTATTTGTGCGTACACTAAAGGTGGCCATAGACGTAACAATTATGATCTTTCTAGGAAAAGATCTTTCCAAGAAAGATCGTTTCAATACACACGTGTAGAGCAGAATCGTCAGATATACAGGTAGATATACGGGAAGAAACAATAGAATTCTACCTGTATCTGACAATTCAGCACTAACAATGGCCGATGTTTGGGTCCCTTCAAAGGCACCCAATCAAAATTTTCCGTCCAGCCCGATCGACGAGCCGACCGATATCCAAGTCTTCTGCCAATATCTGTGGGCTTTTTTTCCACCATACACGCACCAAATATCGGACAAAAATTCGTTTCGTACGATATCATCTGTGCGGCTATGGCCACCTTTAGGGACTGATTTATCAGCATTCAAAGTTTTATGGTGATCCCAATTCAAATTGGGGCTTCCAAAACTCAAATGTTCCATATTCAAAAAATTCAAGCTTGCAAGTTTATAAAGAAGTCAGTGGGAGTTGTCCTAGGCAAAATTTAAACAATTCTTTCAATTCAAGTATTTCTAAATTTTTGGAGAGTTTGTAGACTCATCAAAAATGATAGTGTAGAATACGAATTTGACGCATTTGAGTTTTTTCATGGTTTTATTTGATATTTTTTTTTAGATTTACAAACTTTTATGTTTGGTGAAATTTTAAAAATGTATTCGAATTCACAAATAGCCCACCTAGTGGCAGATTTTCAATTGTAGCTGTTACCAGGTACAAATAAATAGATTTTGACTATTTTTGAAGTGGAATTACCAAAACTTAAAAAACTTAAAAAAAACTGAAATCTAAACAATCAACAGCTGGTGAGCTTAACTATAATTTAATGGGAGGTATATTTTTTTGAAATTCAAGCTATTTGAAAATTTGTGTTTTTAGGTCATATATAGGTCATATATTTACAAGCTTATTGAAATTTACAAGTAGAGTATGATTTCACTGTGTTTGGTTTGTTTTTCAAGTTTTTTAATAAATAACCGCTCAGTCAAGATTTTTTAGTTTTTATTTTTTTTAAAAAAATTCTACTTCCCTATGAAATAGAACAAATGTGTACAAAACATTATGCAGTTTGTATGTGTGAATTTAATTTAAAACTAGTCTGTTTTTATTACTAGGTATTAATTATGATGGCAGTTTTGCTTCACTTTGGAGTACTGATAGCAGCATTCTTAAGTAGCCACGTGGAAGGAAAGAGGGATCCAATACTGTACTGTGGAGGTTAGTAATAATCTATTTTTAAATCAAGTATTTATATAAGAAGGTTATTAAGGGTATGACATCAGGGAAACAGTCAATACAAATGCATAACGGGGATATGTAACAAAAAGCTGAGAAAAATGCTCAAAATTGCCCTACATGCCTTTTACCTTTCGCAAACCCATTTGTGAAATTAAGAAATAATGGACCTTTACAAATCCTCATGCACTGTCATCATCATTAAGGTGCCACTACTTAAAAAAAAACAACAACAGCAGGGAAGATGGGGTACTGTTAAAGGAAAACTATACCCCCAAAATGAATACTTGAGCAACAGGTTTATTTCAAATCAAGTGACATATTAAAGAATGTTATCAAACCGTAATATATATTTAAGTAAATATTGCCCGTTTACATCTCTTGCCTTGAACCACCATTTCGTGATGGTCCGTGTGCTGCCTCAGAGATCACCTGACCAGAAATACTGCAACAAATGCTGTGTATAGCTACACATGTATTGTTATTGCTACTTTTTATGACACATCTTTCTATTCAGGCCTCTCCTATTCATATTCCAGTCTCTTATTCAAATCACTCCATGGTTGCTAGGGTAATTTGGATGCTAGCAACCAGATGGCTGAAATTGCAAACTGGAGAGCTGCTGAATAAAAAGGTAAATAACTCAAAAAACACAAATAATAAAAAAAAATGAAAACCAATGGCAAATTGTCTCAGAATATCACGCTCTACATCATACTAAAAGTTATCTCAAAGGTGACCAACCCCTTTAATGTTGCCATTGTAGGACCTGTACCCCCCTCTTCCCATTCCAATGATAGAGAAACCCACTGTTGACGGGTTCTGTTTGCAAAAAAGGGACATATAACATGATACTGTAGCTAGTGGCCCTAATTGCCCCCTATAAAGACTAACTAAGGCTAGGTGGGAAGAAGATAATTTAGTATCTGTGTGTGTGTGTGTGTATATGTATGTGTGTATATATATATATATATATATATATATATATATATATATATATATATATATATATATATATATATATATAGTAATCCACAGAATCAGGAATGCACACTGGGAATTTAAAATATCTTCATCTTTATTTATTCATCTTTAAAAAGAAAACAGGTCAACGTTTCGGTCCCCTGCTTGGACCTTTATCAAGGCCCAGATTCTTATTTAAAATCACTTTAAATATTTAAAAGCAAAAAAAATTAACCAATCAGTGAACAGCCTCATTTTGGTGCATGACATCACAAAAACTCCATCCTTCAATAGGTTAATTATATCCATATGTATTTTTTTAAAAGATCTATGCATCAAAAGTATCTAGAGAACACATCTGTTGCAACTACAGAAATTATCTCTGGCTAAGAAAACAGGAGAGGGAGCAATATTCATTCAGTCCATATGGTGAAAGAGTATTTAATTTTTTGATCAAAAAATTAAATACTCTTTCACCATATGGACTGAATATATGTTTAAATGGTCTAGTAAATCTGAAGATCCAAATTACTGAATGATCTGTTATTGAGGTCCTGAGCATTCTGGATAAAAGGTCCCATACCTGTACTACCTGTAGAGCAGAATGGCTTTGATGTGCTCAAATTTTTCCAAACTGACGCAGGTATCCGCTAAATGTGTCAATTTGTTAAAAGCTTTTTAATTAAAGATTTTTGTAAGAAAAAGCGGGATTGTCTGCTAACATGACACATTGGAATGACAAGTTGCTTTGAGTTAAAGTAGCAGAGGCTGGAACCAATTAGATATTTTCCCATTGTTCAAATCATTTTAACATTTCCCATACTTAAAGCGTAGTAAAACTAGACAATTTGCAAAGAAAAAACACAAATATTGTCGGTGTGAGACCTGTAGAGAAAAGGAAAAGGGGAAAACCCTGTCTGGCTCTTAAATAAGCATGGTTACAGCTGTCTATCTCAGGCTAAAGAAATCCAGGAACCAGGGTCATATTCCTACCCTTCCATTAACATACGTTCTGCACCAGAAAGAAAGGCGTGTGAAATCGGTGGAACAAAACTCAAAATAATGGGAATGAATCTATATAGAACTGAAGGCTTGAATTGTCTAAGTAATGTTGTTTAATATAAGCACCACGGTGCACATTTGTCTATATTTGTAGTTTTTGAGAATGGGTTAATTTGTTTGTTCTTGTATGGCTTTATGTGACTTAAAGGGAAAACATGCCTGAGAAGGGCACTTATATTCCATTTATTTTACATGATATGCACAGCACTGTATGAAGGTACAGCTTTTCTTGTAAAAAAAAATTGTGGGTGATAACTTATTGCTAGATTAAAATCTACACAAAAGGGGTTATTTACTAAAATACGAATTTATCTAATATTTTATTTAAAAAAAAAATATGACCAAACTATTACTATTTACCATTAATAAAAAAAAACTTTATTTGGATTGCTGAAAAACTCGATAAAATCGAGTGAAAAACCAGAATTTCTTTAATTTTTTGGGCTTCTTTCCCGAAATTTTTTTGAGTTCTTGTCCAAAAACGTGGAAAAAGTTGGATTTTTGGGCTAAACCCAGCACAAACCATAAAAAATTGAGATAGGTGCCTCTGCCATTGACTTATATAGGACCTTGACAGGTCTGAGATGAGATTTTCAGATTCAGACTTTTTTGCAGCATCGACGTATAAAAAATTTGAAAAATTATAGGGTTTTTTTCCTCTACAAATTGAGTTTTCTAGTGAAACATTGGGATTTTAATAAATAACCCCCCCCCCCCAAAAAAAGCCTGCATTATCATGATAAGAGTGAAGTGTAGGAGAAATTTCTTGTTTAGGAAGTATTGCTGTGCACCCTACCAAAATACTATATATCCGTCATTTAAAATGTTGATGGTAGAAAAGCTAATAATAATCCTATTACAATAGAAAGTGACAGACGATGTGCCATTGTAAATAATCTGTATTTATTAAATTGCCTTTTTTGTTTTAAGGAATGCTATACTTAGGGGCCGATTCACTAACTTCGAGTGAAGGATTCGAAGTAAAAAAACTTCGAATTTCGAAGTGTTTTTTGGGCTACTTCGACCATCGAATGGGCTACTACGACCTTCGACTACGAATCGAACTATTCGAACTAAAAATCATTCGACCATTCGATAGTCGAAGTACTGTCTCTTTAAGAAAAAACTTCGACCCCCTAGTTCGCCATCTAAAAGCTACCGAACTCAATGTTAGCCTATGGGGAAGGTCCCCATAGGCTTTCCTAAGTTTTTTTGATCGAAGGATATTCCTTCGATCGTTGGATTAAAATCCTTTGAATTGTTCGATATTTGAAGTCGAAGGATTTTAATTCCCAGTCGAATATCGAGGGTTAATTAACCCTCGATATTCGACCCTTTGTGAATCGGCCCCTAAGAGATACTTACACCAAAAATTAAACCTTTTATAAATCGATCATAACATTGTCTTTGCATGATATTTATAATTTTGGCAAAAAAGTATTTGCTCAATGCTTTTAAATTACCTGTCTAATCCCCCCCATGTTTCTGTATTAGGGGGCTGCCATATTTGTGCAGCAGTAGTTTTTAGCATTAGAATCTCTTATTGAAAGGATGAGAAGCGACAGTCAGGTTGGCAAAACAGTCAGATTTAGGAACTTTAAGTAACAATTACTTACAAAAGTAGACTTATCTGCGAAAAAAAATCAACATGACCTATATGTAACTTTAAGAGGCCCATCAAATTTTAGTGGTATTAGAGCTTTTGAAACCACAATTAAACTCTATGGGGGTTATGTAATAAAAGGCATTAAGTTTGCCCAGGTTCAGTAACCTATAGGAACCAATCAGAAGGTAGAATCTACTGGTCACCCAGTTAAAAGCAAAGATCCTATTGGTTGCTATGGGCTACTGCTCTTGGGCAAACTTAGTGCCTTTTATTACATATGGGGGCATCTCTCGAAAACCATGAATGCCATGAAAGTTATTTAAAAATCCAAATATATACGGGTATATAGGTTATTTACCAAAATCTGAATTTATCTCATTATTTAAATTTAAAAATTACTGATTTTACCTAATTTGTTATTAAAAAAAAAAAAGCTTGATTTAATTGATTTGGGTAAAAACACAATAAAATTGAGTGAAACTCCAAATTGTACTATTATTTTCATGTTTTTTTCTAAATTTTTTGAATATTTGCCCAAAATGGTTGGATTTTCAGGCTAATTCCAGCGCAGACCACAGAAACTTCCAAGTAGGATAGGGACCTCTGCTATTGACTTATACACAACCTCGGCAGGTCTGAGATGGTGGATTTTCGGATTCTGGCTTTTTGCAGCATCGTTCTTTAATAGAAAGCCAAACCAGATAAATTCAGAGCTAAGTCTTTATTAAGAAATAACTTACAGAAACTGCGCTTACGCTCCGCTTCAGAAAAGGCCACGATCAATCATGCAGCGCTTTATTTCTCCTCCTTGCCTTCCTTATAGGAGATAGCCAGGGAGGAGAAATTGAGCGCCGCATTATGGATCATGGCCCTGTCGCCTTTTCTGAAGAGGTCTTTTTGAATTAGAATTTCAACGTTTTTCAAATTTGAAATATTTTGAAGTATTCAACATTTTATATTTTGAAGACTGTTTTTTTTAGTGTCAGTAGCACTTTAATTAAAAACGAGGAAAGGATTTATTGAATAATATAGAAGATTCTACTTACTGACCTGTTTGTCTACAAATACCCAGCACAGTCATTCGGAAGGGACACTAATTGATACCTAGCTAAGTCCCGACCAGATATCGATTGGGACAGCTGTTGGTTTGTCGCCATATGCAGGCGGTTAAGCTGCCAACTTTGTCAAGAGTGGCCAATTGGCAAGCAGTATTTGCCCTCGTATGCCAGCTTAATTCATTTAGTCTTTTGTGAATGTAGACGGAACAAAGTCTTACGTTTAATTACTTATCCGCAACTGGCCTGAAAGTAGTTTAAATAATTTGTTTTGAATCATGTTCCAAGCAGTTCACCATCCATGATCTACCACTGAATAACGGCACCCATGGGAGCCAGGAATAAAAAAAAAAACTTGCCCGTGCACAAACGTTTTTATGGGTAATGTCCAATGCAGCTTTCATAAACCTCCCCAGGGTTCTTTTGTGCCGTTCTTCTCTGATATTCGCTCCTGTCTCTCGTTGTGTGAATACTGTAAACCCATTGTTGAATGCTTTTGGAAAGTTGCCTGCAAGCTATGGCAAGTATGCAAAGTATTCTGCTATTTCATTCCTTCGACCATTGTATTCTATAATACCGCTGCAGACGTTGAGCTCATTGTCACTTAAACTTATTCTGATCCCTGAATCAATTTTCCCTCGTTACTTCAACAAACCATTCACATGGAGACGCCATGCCAGTGATCTTGCACATTACAAATGGAAATCCTGTCCCTCAAAGCAATCCACCTCGCTTGTATTATAACACATGGCAAAGTTTCCTATCCTGTTTGACAGCATATTCAGCCTGTGTCCAGAGCCTTCTGCCAAATACATGCTTGGTATGTGTTTATCCCTTTGAATAAGAGCCAACTGACCATCACAAAATCTTGGAACCATATGCAGCACCCCTGCCCCCAAATAATAATGCTGCATGAAGATTAGAAAAATTAGAATATGCCTCTTTTTGTTCTTTAAATATCAGTGCAGCTTGGAAAAGAAAAATGAATGTGTTACCATGCCATTTTGGGAAAACAATTACACTTTGCATCCTTACTAAGATCTTGCTGTAGTAGGCCGCAGAACTTTTACCAAGAACGGAGAGTAAATAGAAATCTTAAGCCTCCTTCTCTCTCAGCATGTGTCTGTAATGGATTATCACAACTTCTCTCGTGGAATGGATCAGCACATCTTTTCCTCCAGCACCCACTGCTACGATCACCAGTTTTTGCCACCCCACTGCACTTAAATTCACAAATTCCCCTCCGCATAGTGTAATGGATCAGCTGTGCTTCTATTCCCGAGCATTGTCCTGTAATTAATCAGTACTGCATTCCTTCTCCATTGACTCCCTGTAAAAAGTTATTTCTATTTCTCTTCCTGCTCCAACCTAGTATTGATCAGTCTTCTCTAGCATTACCATGGAATGGACAAGGTTTGCTTGTCATCCCCCTCCACTGCCTTGCAAAGCTGCAGGCACAGGTTATCTCTTCTAACACACAATGTAATCGATCAGCACAATGTCTCTTCCCTTCTAATGGGTTAGTACATCTGTCTCACAGCACCCCTCATTATAATTTAGTACTGCAGCCCCTTGCATTTCTATAAAGGGACCAGTACAGTATCGGTGCCAATAACATCCTCTCCCTTAACCCACATCATATTTGAAGAGCTATGTTTATGTGGGTATCATGCCATTTTCTATTAAGGAACCAAGCAAAAGCATAATATGTCACATATAACTAGGTTTCCCAATAAAGTTACATATTTACCCAACTTAATCATCCCATACTATCCTGGAGGATCATGAGGACCCACAGCTATTCTAGTAAACCAGGACAAATTGGCCAGTTTGCTGATTTCCTTCCCAGATTCATTTTTATAGTGTAGTTTTTATTTATAAATTACACTGCAAATAATTCACTCTATCATATAAAATGTTGTTCCTGAACCAATACCATTTTTTTGTAGTTGTGTAGGCAGCCATCTCAGGTCATTTTGCCTGGTCAAGTGCTTTCAGAAAGAGCAAGCACTTTATGATGGAACTGTTTCTGGCAGGCTATTGTTTCTCCAATTCAATGTAACTGAATGTGTCGCAATGGGACCTGGATTTTTACTATTGAGTGCTGTTTTTATATCTTCCAGGCAGCTGGTATCTTGTGTTAGGGAGCTGCTATCTGCTACCTTTCCATTGTTCTGTTGTTAGGCTGCTGGGGGAGGGAGTGGTTGTGATATCACTTAAATTTGCAGTACAGTAGTAAACAGTGACTGAAGTTTATCACATGACTGGGGGCTCCTTGGAAACTGACAGTATGTTTAGACCCATGTCTAATTTCAAAATTAAATATAAAAAATCAGTTTGCACTTTTGAAAAATTGATTTCAGTGCAGAATTCTACTGGAACAGCACTATTAACTGATGTGTTTTGAAAAAAAACTTGTATTCCCATGACAGTATCCCTTTAATGAAATGTGACGTTCTTTTAACTAAACATTCCACATATGAATAATGCTATATCCCCACCAGCCATGTCTGTAAGACCAGGTAAGCCCTTTTGCTTAAATTGTGGTTGAGCCTTCAACTATAGTACCCCCCATATTCCCCTGATGGATAGAAATCAGGAAAAAAGTTTTGCTCATGTCAGTTTGTTTGTGATATTTTGCTGTAGAAGAAAATGTTGGGAGTCCCAACACACACAAAGCCTTGGAATTTATCTAGAATTTGTGCTGGTTACTGAAACTCAGGCACACTTGTGCTTTTCATAAGCCTATACACATACTAAATATTGGTCCCAGAGGTGTTGCCATTTTAGAATCAGGAAGCAGGTTAGTGGAACAGTTAATGCAGACAGATTGCAACAAAGAGCCTAAAAGAAACTATAGGATGCGAGTAGAAAGCAGAGATAATAAACGGAGCTAACATAAGATGAAAAAATAGTGAAAGCTTGATTCCTTCATAAAATCAAGCCTAAGCCTTTTAGCATCCCTAGGTTTGAATGTGGCTTTACAGCTACGCATTTCAGCTCTGAGAACAGCACTAGTGCTTAAACTCTCCACCTGTAAGTTTTAGCGGATGTGCTGTAGCTCTATGTAACAAATACAAAGGGTAGTGAGAGCTAAATGTAAGAAATCCAGAATAAATGACCTGAGTATAAATCAGGCACAGAGTGAACTGTATGCATCGCGCAGGGATGAGCTTATAAAATAAGTGATACAATGATCTTTAGCTGCTGTGTTCACTGAGTACCCTAAAAAGTAATTTGTCAGGGTTCTTAGAAGGTTTGTATGTTAAAGCAAAGGTATAACCATTTTTGTCTTATCAGTCCAAAGCAATTTGTTGCAAAATGACTGTGACTTGTCTAAATGAGCTTTTGCATACAACAAGCGACTCTTGTTTGTAACTTGAGCGCAGAAAGGGCTTCTTTCTCATCCCCCTGCCATACAGATGTTATTTGTGCAAATTGCGCTGAATTGTAGAACAATGTACAGATACACCATCTGCAGCAAGATGTTCTTGCAGGTCTTTGGAGGTGATCTTTGGGTTGTCTGTTACCATTCTCCTGTATTTTTCTTGGCCTGTCAGACCTGGGGTTTACAGCAACTGTGCCTGTGGCCTTCCATTTCCTGATTACATTCCTTACAGTTGAAACTGTCAGTTTAATCCTTGGACATAGCTTTTTGTAGCCTTCCCATAAACCATGATACTGAACAATCTTTGTTTTCAGATATTTTGAGAGTTGCTTTGATGATCACAAGCTGTCACTCTTCAGAGGAGAGTCAAACAGAAGCATAATTTGCAATTGGCCACCTCATATACCCTTTCTCATGATTGGACACACCTGCCTATGAAGTTCAAGGCTTAACGAGCTGATCCAACCAATTTGGTGTTACCAGTAATCAGTACTGAGCATTCAAATGAGCAACATTTTTGCACAGCCAGTTTTTCACATTTGATTTAATTTCATACAACTGAATACTGCTTCACTAAAAATCTTTGTTCAGAAAACACTCCAGGACACAGATGTTCCTGGGAAATGAAAGACATACCACTGTTGTTTTTTTTTTTGTTGAAAGTGGAATAAATTATTATGCAGACTCCTTTATGAGTTTTAGAAACTGTTCAACTCATAGTCACATGTCTTTAAAGTGTAATTCACCTCATATCAGATATCACACTGTTCATTTCGAATTTACACTTACAAATTTGCTTCCAATCTAAGTAGGGCTTTAGGGTAAGGCCACACGAGGAGATTCGGGGAGATTAGTCGCCTGTCGAAATGTAGAGGTTTTTTAGACCTCGAATGAACTCACAACTTGAAAGGTTTCTAATATAAGAAAAAACTTGAATCAGTGAGTTTGGGGTTAACAACCCAAAAACTAGAATTGATGAAGTTTTCGCCCAAAAAAAAGCCTTAGGGCTAGTCCACACGAGGAGATCCGGGGAGATTTTGTCGCCTGGCGACTAATCGCCTCGTCTTTTGCGCGACTATCTCCCTGAACTGCCTCAGCGTTTTTCCCCATAGGCTGCAACGCAAAGTCGCCTGTGCTAATGCACACGCGGCGATGCGTTTTCAATAGTCGCCCAAAGTTGCCTCAGTGAGGCAACTTCGGCGATGCGTTTTCAATAGTCGCCCAAAGTTGCCTCAGAGACATGTGGAAAGAGGCCACAGAATCAGTGTATAACTAAATGAGCTCCACTCGAGCAATTCATTTTTAAATCCTTCATTAATGCACACCAGAAAACAGGTATTTCTATTAAACCTTCTTCATGTCCCCATTGTCAGCAACATGCAGTGGTTTTTTTTTTTTTTACATGTCATGTGGTCTAGTCCTAGGGATGAAAAATTTTGGAAGAAAGTGGTAAATTATATGGCTGGTCATCTTGCTTTGCCTCAATTCGTCTGACCTAAAATTTGTCTATGTTTTCAGATAACAGATCTTTCTGTAATTTGGACCTTCGTACCTTAAGTCTACTAGAACATCATGAAAACATTAAATAAACCCAATAGGTTGGTTTTGCTTCCAATAAGGATTAATTATATCTTGGTTTGGATCAAGTACAAGGTACTGTTTTATTACTAGAGAGAAAAACTAAATAATTGTTAAATATTTAGATTATTTGGATAAAATGGAGTCTATGGGAGATGGCCATTCCGTAATTCGGAGCTTTCCGGATAATGAGTTTCCGGATAACGGATCCTATACCTGTTCAAAATTTGGGGGACTGGCTGGAAGTCTCTCCAATAACAGTAGATTTTTAAGTGATATCCATATGTAATCTCCGCACCTCTATAATTTCAGACTGATAATTATTTACAACTTTACATTTACCAATTATGACTGTACTGGTGCATTGTATAGTGTCACTTCTGACACAATTTATATGCTGCCAACAGCTAAATAAAAACTTTAAAAAAAAAAGTTAGATGGTTATGCAAGATTTTTATGGCAACTCATGAAAAGGCACATACGCCAGAGAGAGCACTTGCTGCAAATGGATTTCACAATAGTCATTCTTAAACAGAACGCAACTGTCAGGTGAAGGTGAAGCAAGTAGTAGAAATCTGAAGCTGGAGTGAAAGGAAAGCAGGAAACAGAGGGAAGATACTTACTGTGTATGGAAGAACAATGACTTGCTTTGTGGCATGAAGTACCAGTTGAATAGGGGAAAGATAAAGGTAGAATGTCCAGAGGGTAACTGGTTTCAGTTGTCAGCTCTTGAGATAATGAGTGCCTGGGTGAGACTTTTCAGCAGTTGATATGGAGAGTGGCGTTCTTGTATATGAGTTGGTGTTTTAGTGACAATGGTGGAAAAATCTCAGAGAAATGTGACAGAAAGCAAGTGTGTTTCTGTAACTGAATGTGGTCTCAGAAGTAACATTTTGGAGTAGTTTCGTATTGGGGAGAAGCTTTTAGTTTTGTCTTCTCTGTGTTCTGTTAAAGGTGGGTTAGAAACTAAGTTCAGGGGTAGAGAGAAACTCTACTATAATTTTCTGTTTATCGTCAAATAAAAACACTCCTGTGGTCACTGAACTGATCAAATCAATGGCCTCTGTATTGGTTTCTTCTCAAAGGCTCTGATAAGTTAAGCATTATGCAACAAGCTGAATTCAAGTTATTTATTATGGATTTTTAAAGATAAAAGCAGATCACATGACCACTTCACATTTTTTTTATAGTAGCGGCTTGTGTGCGAAAGTCTTATTTGTGTAGGAAATACTGCTTTTATCAATAGAATTACCCCACCAGTCGTAACATTTGCCCTTACAATGGTAAGTAATTAGTGGAGACAGTAGAGACCCTGAGACACTGCTTTAGGTTTAGGTAACATGAGTTGTTTATGATGTTTTTCTGGGCTTTTTTCCATTGGATTGTTGTCACGGTCGGACTAGACATTGGGGACCCACTGGGTTACAAACCTCCCAGCCCCCCCCCCTCAGCGAATGCTCAAAAGCCGCACGCTGCAACCTTCTTTTTTTCGGGCCAGCAGATCATAGAAGGCAGTCTCGGTCGGCGGCAGCCCACCTAATTTTTTCCCATTTTCCCACCGGCCCAGTCCCACCCTGATTGTTGTCCTGATTTTGGAGAGAGATGGTGGAAATGTCAACTGCTAAATGTAATGGTTCTGCTTCACTGAATTCGCAAGGGGGTGCTGAAATACAGGTCTAGATGGTGTAGTAGAGGTTTAAAGGAAGAATATGCCTAAAATGCCATATTTTATAGAATGACCTTATTGCACCTAGAGTCCTTCAGGGGTCCAATCAGAAGGACCTGTTGACCTCTAAACCGACTTTCACCTGCCACCCAACATATTCCCCTATTGTTCACTTGGTGAGTGAACAATAAAAGACAGATTTAAGGTGATATCAAGCCTTGACTTTCCTGCCCTTTTCCTATTCTTGTCTGAGCCCGGTATCCTTCTAGGCTTGTTTTTGTACTGAGTAGGTCTGATGATTTCTAGTTTTCATGCACCATGTTCATTGCAGCAAGAATATGAATATCAGTGGCTGAACTGGTCATATTTTTGAAGGCAGAATTGCATCCTCCTCAACAGTCACCGTGGGTAAAATGAGCTTGGAATGGTATGCTTGGTCATGATTTCCCATGTTTGGGCATGTAGCCCACTTCTTATATATAAACTTGGGACCTAGGGTTTTCCTGATAACTACTCTTTCCGTAATTTGGATCTTCATACCTTAAGTCTAGTAGAAAATCATGTAAGCATTAAATAAACCCAATAGGCTGGTTTTGCTTCCAATAAGGATTACTTATATCTTAGTTTGGATCAAGTACAAGCTACTGTTTTATTACAGAGAAAAATGAAATCAATTTTATAAATTTGAATTATTTGTACAAAATTGAGTCTATGGGAGATGGTCTTTTTATAATTCTGAGCTTTCTGGTTAACAGGTTTCCGGATAAAGGATCCCTTACCTATATATATTAACAGCCAAAAGTGTACACTCCATTAAATAAGTATACATGCCTGGGTACAGGGGTCTGGAGATTATAAAACATCATATTACACCACACTCACAGGTCTTTAGTGATGAGCAAAAAAAAGTACAAAAGACCGAAATGTCAGTTCAATAAAAAATCTATAGTCTAGCATTTTTAATTTTTTGCCCTTCATTTTTCTTTTTTTGGTAATTCCACTGGTTTCAGGTGGATAAAAGGAATTTTGTGCTGCTTTCCTCCCCCTCGCCAACTGTCACTTTGGAAACTTGCCACAACTCCATTGTGCCTGGCATCGAAAAAGAGAGTGAGGCAGTTATGACTTTGTACAATAAGCAGCAGGCACCGGGCTGAAAAGTAATGTTTCTCTGCTCCTCTGTCAGGGCACAATCCTTTAAATCCGTGTCATAAATTATCAAAAATAAAATGTGTTCCCTTTTGCAAAAGCAAATAAACAGTTTAAAGTTTAAAGGAAGAGATGCATAATTAAAATAGCTCTTAGTCGTTCGGTATTTTACTGACAGCTCTTTCCTCACCTTCCCCACCCCCTTGTGGAAACAAAAAGAGCTTGAACATGTCACTTTCTTGATGAAATCAATTTCCACTGGGAGACTGTTGTTTTTAATTTGGGTCCTTCTGTCTAGCAGGAAGTCATGCAAGTATTTTACCACCGGGGTACCTTGCCATTCATCTTTAAATCTCTTAGCAAAGAAATAACTGGTCTGTCACAGTTTATTGCCATAGGCTACTGATTGGAAGTGTAATCAGGGCTGATGACTGCAATTGTTGTATTATGGATACCCAGGCTGAGCCATTAAAGGTGTTGATTTTCTATTTGTTATTATATGTCACGATTATTTAATTGCACCCTCAGTGTCGGCCTGAAGCTCTTTATTAGTGTTCGTGACACTAAAGGTTTAGTTTTTCATCCTAGGCAGGGGTCACGTGGGAGAAATTCCCAAAAAGTCTCCTGCAGGGTAACCATCTGAATACAACCAGATGAAGGAGTGAGAAACTTGCTGGGCAAAGCTGCGAAGGACATTCCTAGAGCAACCCCCTCGGAAGGAAATGCCAAGGTGCTGATGTCCATTGTTGGCCTAAGGCCATTGCTAGATATATACAGAATGAGTAGTAATACTAGAGTAGTAATAATAGTAGCATATACAGAGTAGTAGGCTGCAATTTTATAATAAGCGGTGCGTAGCGAGACTCCCGCCATCTCACCAGCTGTCATTATGGATAGTCTTCTATGCTAAACATAGATATTGTGAAATATTTTTTTCATCGTATTAGTAAATTATAATTACTGTTAAATTATATTTCTGTAGAAATGACTCCTTCAGCTATCAACTAGTGCCCTATATTTTCTGCAGTTTTTTAAATTTGTGTCTGCTGTAAGATAATAACCTACCTCCCTCTCATGCTGCCCAACTTTGCCAGCCATTAGAAATGAGGTCAAGTTTAGCTTTTGTTTTAACCAAAAATGCTTTATTGAATATCACAGATATCAATAAAAAAGAGAAACAGTATGGCTGGTACACAATTCTCTAGGTTCAATAAAGTATAATAGAACATATTTCAACAGAGTCGTGTGTCATTATTCTGGTTACACTGATATCTTAATAAGGAATAAGCATATAAACACATAAAAGGAAAGAAAGAAATATAAAGAAAAAAAAAGAAAAGTTAAATGTTATGCTCTTTAAGGGTATGATAGGTAATTTACGTAGACCGAGGGGGTGTTTCCCCCATTTATTTTGATATATCTGTTGCACCAGATTGATAATGGGACAAGGGATGGGTCGGATTTGGTACTTGTTGTTTGGCTTTGATGTTTGCCCTAAAATGTTGTCAAGGTAACCATATGATGTCATGAGCTTCTCTCTTGTTTTCTTTAATGGATGCCATCTCTTCCATTTGTTCATGAGTTGAAATTAAAGTAAGTAGCTCCTGGAGGGAGCAGGTAGTGTTTAATTTCCATTTTCTAGATATAACCGTGGCAGCTGCGGTAAATATTTGGAATAGTAATTTCCGTTGTGGCGGTTTCACATAAGGGGGAAAGGCATTAAGCAAGGCTATTTGTGGCTCAGGGGGTAAAGACCAGTTCAACTCAGTGTGTAGGAATGTAAATATAGATTTCCAAAACACCAATACTTGAGGACATTCCCACCACATATGGTATAAAGTGCCTGGAGTATCGCATCCTCTCCAGCATTTGTTATCATGGTTGGGGTTAATGTTGTGTATCTTCACGGATGTAAGGTGCCATCGGAACAACACTTTTTTATTTATTTCTATTTGGTTGTGGCTTCTTGAGGTGCCAGAAATATTCTGTCCCATTGTTGGTGGGTGAGTTGGATGTTTAAGTCCTGTTCCCATCTCATTTGGTAAAGGAGTTTAAGCTCTGGATCCTTCTGCGGAAGTAACTTATAGCAATCGGATAACACTCCTTTCCCATGCACACTTTCTCTACAGAGAAGTAAGTTTAGATTTTTTTTTACCTATTAGAAGAAAATAGATATTCAGCAAGACTGTACTTTTGTGTAAAATAAGGAAGGGAGGTTGCTTGAGTTTCCATAGAATGTTGGACAGTTCACATTGCTTTGAAAGCAAATGGTATATATGTCCTTGGGGAAACACTCAAATGTGGATGTATGACAGTTGGATAGTGTCAGGCCAATACCATTCAAGTAAAAGATGGACGAAGGGCCACATTTGGGAACTTAAACTGCCAGTAAAGAATGTAATCTAATTGCCATGGGCCTTGCCAAAGACATTATTTATTTGTTTTCAAGGTATTGTCAATTTTTCAGAAGTTCTACTAGAACGTCAACCTCCACCAGTGAAGAATGCACACTGGGTGCAATGGGATTTACAGAAATTATTTGGATTGTCCCTGCTACCATCAAACTTTATTATTTACAAATCCCTTTGGACCCTCATTTCTCTGAGATACACCGAATCATTTTCAACACAGCTACTGACCTCATCAACTATAAAAGACAGCATGGTATGAGCCAATAGATTGCTAAAAATATTGACTCACACATTCAATCTACTGCTACTAATGGCAAGTTTGTCATACCATTATATTTTTATATGATTCAGGTAGTGGACATGTTATCCAGAATGCTTGGGACCTGGAGTTTTCCGGATAAGGGATCTTTCTGTAATTTGTATCTTCATACCTCAAGTCTACTGAAAACATGTAAACATTAAATAGACCCAATAGACTGGTTTAGCTTCCAATAAGCATTAATTATATCTGAGTTGGGATCAAGTACAAGCTACTGTATATTATTATAGAGAAAAAGGAAATCATTTCTAAAAATATTGGATTATTTGGATAAAATAGAGTCAATGGAAGATAACCTTTCCTTAATTCTGAGCTTTCTGAATAACGTGTTTCTTAGAAAGGATCCCATACCTGTACAGGTATATAAATGGCAGGTACTGGACATGTTATCCAGAATTCTGGGGATCTGGGTTTTTTCAGGATATATTGTGGATCTCCAATCTTTTATTAAACAAAAACAAACTCCCACGTCCGATGTGACCTTATTTGTTAATTAAAAAACTTGAATTAATCGGATATGGAAAAAAACAATAAAATCTTGAGAATAGCCGTATCGTTTTTTTCTGACTTCTTTTCTCTAATCGCTCGATTTTCAGGCTAAACCCACTGCAAACCACGATAACTTCAAATTGAGATTGGTGCCTCTCCGATTGACAGAATTTCGACTGGTCTGAGATGGCACATTTTCGGATTTTAGCTTTTTGCAGCATCGGAGAATAATAAAGCATGAAAAAATGTTGTTTTTGCCCCAAAAAGCCAGACCAGATAAATTAATGGTTTAGTAAATAAGTAAACCCAACAGGATTGTTTTGCCTCCAATAAGGATAATTTACTTATTTACTTGGGATAAAGTACAATATACTGATTTATTATTCCATAGTAAAAGAAAATCATTTTTAAAAATATGAATTATTTGATTAAAATGGAGTCTTTGAAAAATGGCTGTCCCATAATTCTGAGCTGCCAGTTATTGGTTTCCAGATAACAGATCCCATACCTAACATAGGATAACATTGAGGTTTAAGTGTTTATTAGAGTGTTTGAAATGATGTTTTTCGTGTGCAGCTCACTAGCTTGGAAATTAAACTGCTATGGTGACTGCCTCTAACAGCCACGCAATATGTTTGAACAGCAGCATAAAGGATGAATTGGAAAACCCATGAATATGAAGATAAGCCGTACAAATAACAACAGCCTCACAATCAATTATTTCCGGTCGCTTAGGTCACTGACCCTAGGAAAAAGGTGAAGACCAAAATTGTAAAAATATGAAGATATGAAGATATGAAAATTGCAAAGTTGGATAAACAACTTCCTATTCAGAAGTGGACTTCCCATTTAATTAACATATATATATTTTTTCTTTTATATTTTAAGAATGCTATAAAATCGGTCTCCTACATTTCTCTGGGGCCTCCTGCTGACTTTGGAAGTAAATTTGTCAATTCTAAAAAAAACTCACTTTTTTTTACATGGTGAAATGCAAAATACATTTATAAAATATTGCTTTTTGGGTTAGAATTTTAAGATCATCTTGATGAGACTACCGAATTTCATTCTTACATGAAAGGGGATGAATGGGTGTTTGTATTTTGAGATTATGACACCACTGACCACAAATAAGCTATTGTTGGCAGTTATTGTCAGTATTATCAGGGAAGAGGAAACTTTCCATCTGTGGTCCTAAACCAAAAGACAAGGGGATACATTTCTTAACAGATGGCACTGCACAGTAGAAGTTAGAGAGGCCTCAAGAGACAATCAGCCAGTCAGTAAATATTTTCAGCAACATCTTGAATTAAATTGTCCCTTAAGAATCTTAAATATCCTATGCACTGGGACATTTCGAAATGTCACTTATTTATACATATCCAATTTAAACGGTGCAACATGATGGATATTAAGAAATATATTTAAAAGGTTAATGGGTTTTTTTTTTTTTTGATCAATGATGTCACACGAGGGAACAATATTTTGAAAATCTAAACTTTCTACTTCTAATTATACTTAAGGTACAAAGGTGTAATTTTTGTTTTCTCCTGAAAAGCAGCATCAACAAAACACGTGGAGGTTATTGCAGGTTTTCTCCCAATATTTAGGCAAACCATGCAAAATAGCAGTTACCATAAGTAAGCTCTATAACATCTCTTTGGCTAAAAAAGAGGCAGTACTTTCTCTTCAGAATAGTCCCCATACAAGTATACTGGTAGCTAAAGCACCCTGTCTCTAGAAAGACGGTAACGGTGGCAATATGGAATTTTGGTGTTTTTTAAGTTATGTTATATATAAATAAAATCACACTTTTTCATTTCAGTTGTCTAGTGTTGTGTTTATCCTGGAGGTTTCCAGAATTGCACTATGGAGGAGATAAATGTCATCGGGAATGAGACTCTTGTTAGATGCTCTGACTTACCTATAAGGACCAAAGAAGAAATTTGCCAAACACAAAAGGCTAGTGTAGCGGGGAAATCCCCTGCACGTTTATTTAGTCATATGATGTGACATCATATGACTAAATAAACGTCAGGGGATTTCCCCGCTACACTAGCCTTTTGTGTTTGGCAAATTTCTTCTTTGATACAATTGGGAGAGGTGCCGACCCCTCCAGCCAACACTAGGCAATTATAGACAGGAGAGCATCTAGGGGAAATAGGAAGTGTTTTGTTACCTATAAGGATCTGCATTGTTCACACCTCAGACTGTCAGTACCCATATTGTTCACCTGTTCACATCTCAGACAGCAGCACTGGCTTTGTGGCACTGTGCATAGAACAATAGAGTGGTCCTTTTAGGTCTCCTACCATGTTCTACCCTTCCTGTATGTGCCATAATCTGCCTGCACTACTCTGTATGTGTGTGCCATACTCTGCTTGCCCTATGTTGCCTGTGTGTTCCATACTCTGCATGATCTATGCTGCCTGTGTGTGCCATATTCTGCCTGTTTTACTCTTGCTGGGTGTGCCATACCCTGCCTGGTTATGCCATATTCTGCCTGCCCTATGCTGCCTGTGCGTGCTATACTCTGCCTGTGCGTGCCATACTCTGCCTGTGTGTGCCCTATTCTGCTTTTGGGAGATGACCCTGGTAGGAGTTTGTTAGCATTTGGAAATGCTTGTAAGGGGTCCCTAAGGTGTTTAATCATGTGCTGGGGTTGCTGTGCTATCCTCGGGGAGGAGGAGATGGCATATAGATTTAAGGACATAAACTTTTTTCACATAGGAGTTTTAGATTATATTTCTGCAGGATGCTACCCTATATAGGTATAGTCTTAACATTTCTTGTGATAACACGTGGTTGTGGTTTACAAGGGTGAGTGGTCAACACTGGCTTTCATTATCGGCCCTCCACCACGTACATCAGAAAGATTACATCCCTCAGTACCGTTGAAATTGGACAGCACTGCTGCAAGGTAGTAATATAAGACTATCAGGCCCGGGCCTGACGATGCACATAGAGGAGTGCGCTGGAAAGTGGAGGTGAGTACAATGTCACCAGGAATGATACTAAAAAATGTATGTACTAATATACTAAAAATATACATACATGGAGGACCAAAAGCTCTATTGCAGATCCTTGCATCATTTTCAATAGGGGATGAACAGTTCTCTGAAAAAAATATAATCAGAGAGGAAGGATGGAACCATAAGAGTAAAATACAGTGGGCTCCAAGGAAGATATTTAAGAGAAAATTCTGAGGTTAAGAATATGTGTTATGAATGTTTTTCCGATGTTCCTCTTCCAAAAGAAAGGCACAAAAGACACGTAGGACACAGAAGGTTGACTGGAGACCTTAATCATTTTGAGTAGGTCATGGAAGCTAGAAGACATATCAAGGATTTACAGTAGTTTCAGAATTTCTCCCTTAGTGAGGAAATATGTAAAGAAGGCCTAAGGATATATGCAATCAGTTAGTAAGGAAAACATACCCATGCAGATACAGTCTTACTTTGCTTTGAAGTCATCTTCACGGTTGATATTTTGTTGTACAAATGTAATTACTCTTCAACAATTACGCCTGCTACCCAGAATATACAAAGCAGCTGCTGATACATTATTCATTTGCGAAACTATGTCGAGAAACCTCAACCAATTCTGAAGTGGTTAAGATTTCTCTGCAAGTTGTCATGCTTCTAATTCAGTCGTAAGGCAATGCTTCTGAGACAAAGTAGACACAGAGTACATCGACAATGCAGCCAATGCTGGCCATGTTATACAGCTTGCGGCTCCTGCAAAACAATTGTATTCATCAAGGCTGAATGTTTTAGTGGATCTGTGGTTTTCAGTTTAACCCTAAAACCTGGGCTCTTATTTTCTGGTGGTGTCACAGAAACACGGGGAATCAAATTTTTGAATTGTTGCTTTGCTTATATCATCTCCCAAAGTCATCTGAACCCATTCTGTATAGTAGATCACAATCTTGTGTCGCCTTAATATAAAAGTGGCTTTGCTGCTAGTTTTTGCAAACACTGCCTTTTGCAGGCAACAAATCAGTGGTGGAATGCAGCATAAATACAACTTGGCAATTTTATATAATTTAGTGTTTATTTAGAGCTTAAGATCTCAGCTCTGTCCTTAGGCCACACTGGTTTGTGAATATCAACACAGCAGCACCAGTGGGTCATTAAGAAGCTAGGAAATTCCTACAGATGAACTAGAACTCTGCACCGTTGGAGTACAGTTATTTTTCTATAAAAAAATAAATTACCTGGAGATAACGACGAACAGATAAAATTAACCTATAATTGCTACCTGTATAGTTTTACCACTTAAAGGAACAGTAACATTAAAAAAGAAAATGTTTTACAGTAGTAAATATATAATGCAGTGTTGCCCTGGTAAAACTGGTCTGGTTGCTTCAGAAACACTACTATAGTTTATATAAATAAGCTGCTGTGTAGCAATGGGGGCAGCCATTCAAAGGAGAAAGGTCTCAGGTTACACAGCAGATAAGCTCTGTAGTACATAATGTTATCTGTTATCCACTATTTAACCTGTGCCATATAGTCTTTTTTCAATTTCCGCCATTGCTGCACAGCAGCTTGTTTATATGAACTATAGTAGTGTTTCTGAAGCAAACACAACCGTTTTACTAGTGCAGGGCAACACTACATGATATTTTCATTACTTTAATACACCTAAATTTTTTGGTGTTACTGTTCCATTAAACGTAAAGGAAGCAGGCTCTTGGGTCATTGAGTCATGCCAATTGAATGTTATGACTTAATATTTTTTTTGTAATACGGTACATGCAACAACATCTGAGTTGGAATCAAGTACAAGCTACTGTTTTTTTACCAAGAAAAAGGAAATCATTTTAAAACATTTGGATTATTTGGATAAAATAGAGTCTATGGGAGACAGAGCTTTCTGGATAATGGGTTTCTGGATAACGGATCCCATACCTGCATATAAGCATGACGGACCCAGAGCACTCATGGGATTTAATTTATGTGCAAAAATTTAATGGTGTAAGTCAACTTTTTATTCCAACACAGAGGACCTTTATCAAGACATCAATCCTCGAGTGCTCCGGATCCTTCATGCTGATATTACTTTTTGTGGCAGCTCCTGTTTTATTTTTCTTTGGGGGTGAGTGCACTGCCCTTCACACTCTACACATATATGTATATATATAACATAAAATGAATGCAGGTATGCGAGCCTCAGAAGTATTATACTGTGGTTATGCATGGGGCAGCCTAGATTCCACCAGTTGGGATGGTTCGGTTTACAAAAAATGTTTAGGCACATTATGGTGGGCAGAAGGGGTTCCTCTCCCATGTTACTGTGGGGTTTTTAAATGGTGGGTTAGGTTTAGGTTGTCTTACCTCTTTACTAGGACACTGTATATCATTTTCATAAAGCAAAAGAAGAGGATTCGGTATTCTTGGACCAATCACCACCGCTTCCGCCCAATGAAGCCCTGTATTCAGCCAAACGACTGTGGCAAAGAACTTGGTCAAACGCAGAACATTGCTGCAAAAGTTGTGCTTGTATTGATCCACTACATGTCTCCAGCAGGAGATCTTTTTCAAGTGTTACTGTTTATCATTTATCACATATGAAAGGAAGGTTCTTCTTTGGCCCAGGAGTTTATCTGTACTAAGTGCTCCACAGGTGCTGATGGGTGGCGGATGAATACCTTTTACCCTCACCTTCCAGGTATTGTTTCATTGCCCATTCCTGTGGTCTTCAGGATATCTAACCCTATGTAAGCACCATTCTGCCATCCCAAAGCAGGAACTCCCAAATCGCATGGACTACAGGATGTATGGTCTAGCAAAGTGTGATAGCCATGTAAATATAAATAATATATATAAATAAAGTAACCATTATTGGCAGTCTTAAGATGACCATATGGATAGACATTTGGAGAATCATGCCAAGAAAAACACAAGTTTAAACAGCTTTTTTCAATCGTATGATTAGCAGCGGACCCCGTGCTCCTGACTAGAAAAGCAATAGTGAAAACAAGACTGACTACTTTTCAAGCTTACCTCCACCAGGGCATGCAAAATGTTGATTCCAACCATACTGTATATACATTTATTGTTCTATGCAGATATAAGCTGTTGTCCTTTTTTAAAACTAAAGTAGTAGGATGGGGTGTAAAAAAAAAATTGATTCAGTGGGAAAGTGGGGTAGAAAAGAATGACTTTATTAAAACATCAAAAGAGAGATTGGGAAGGCAGTAGAAGAGGTGAGAAGAAGTAAAGTAATATATTTTCTGAACAAAATTCAGCTGTGATCTCTTTGAGAGAGGGGCAAAGCAGCATGACTTTAATAAATGCAACATTTATTTTCCGAGTCATACATTCCGGTTTGGGATGATCACCTATTGTTAATAAGGGGATCACTACCATTTTCCTGCTGATAAGGGTTCTTTCTCAATCAACATGATTAATAAGGTTGTTGAAAGCTACTCTGGGACACTATCACTGTTTATTTTATTTATTTTTTATATACCTTATCCTAGTGTAAGCTCCATGCGGCTTAGTGAAACGCTAATCACTTCTACTGTATAACTGAAACCTGCCTGCATCATTTATGCTGCTTAGAGTCAGATTTGCTGGAGGCTGTGCCCTCAGGCAAATAAAAGATTATATTATTTGCAATACATTCTGCTATCTTAAGATACTTTTCCGGGAACTTGCTTTGTACTGTACATTGAGAGTTGTAATCGATTTACTACGCCTTTAAAAGAAAATACTATGTGACATACAACATCCTACCTTATGTTCCTTAGGCTCATAGCACACGGGACGTATTCACCGTAAAGAAGTGTTTGTACCACGACGGTGAGCCTGTCATTTGCTTCAATGGAAACTGCTTGTCACTAGCGGTGACAGGCAGATGTCGGCCAAGAAATACACATTTGATCTGCTGGTGACAGGTGGTTCCCATTGAAACTAAAGACAGGCTTTTCAGCTGGAACTGGGAGCTTCTCCACTAATGGAGAATACCATACCATGTGCCGGGAGTTTTATGAATGATATGTTTTATCTTCAGATGTATAGAGTTTATAAAGTCTGTTTCATGCCTGAATTGGCAGCTGCAAAGTTGCCAGAGTTTTGTTGGCAAAATAAGCTCCAATTCTTGTAGTGTCGTTACTGAATGATGTCATCACTAACTATGCACCAAATTCATATTTTTGGGATTTGGCTGAATTGGTCATTGGCAATATGATTTGGCCAGATATCGAACACAATACAAACCCTTACTTTAGCAAAGGGTTTAGCCAAATCCAAATTAGGTAAAAAGTTTTGGGATCCATCTCACTCGTAAATGAAAATGGTGAATTCCCACTCATCACTGATGATGAGTCTTAACAACTGCATTACTCCTACTATACTTGGTGAGCTATATTCGGCTTGTTTGTAGAGTCATGTGGCATGATTGACTGCCATGCATTTCGCTGCCCAGAGCTTTTTTTATTAAGAAAGTCAGAGAGACTGAATTGTCGATATGTTTGTGAAAGTTCTTGTTCATCCAGGTCATGGTTTATCTATAGAAGTAAGTCAAATCAACTGGACTTGCTGTGTTTTTTTCTTGAAGACGTTTCACCAGTCATCCAACTGGCTTTCTCAATTCCGAATTGAGAAAGCCAGTTGGATTACTGGTGAAACGTCTTCAAGAAAAAAACACAGCAAGTCCAGTTGATTTGACTTACTTCTATAGATGAATTGTCGATAGCTATTTCGCAGCAGTGCAACAGACCAAGGCAGATTCTCAACTGGGTGCTCAGACCAAGGCAATTGCTCAGCCAGGCAATTATCTGGTGTTTTGTTTATAAATGTAGTCTTTTTACATGATGGACAGTTTCTTAGAAGTTGGAACACTATGTAGAATCCATGATGCTGGTAAAACCACAAACCTATTCCCACTATTAATAAGTTAGACATCAATACCACAATACTTAAGTCATGGTCATCACAAATGAGCAGCACCTGACAGCTGGAATGCAACATATTGCAATATATAAAAGAAGAGGTTGTCCAAGGATTACTCTGCAGTTGTCCAGTAAGTGAAATCTCTCCGTTAAGTGAATAAACTTGCTTGGGGCAAGGTGGGAGAAGCTGCGCCTTGGCAGCAGCAGGTTCTTATTTCTTTTTCCGTTTGTTTTGACATGGTTTATTCATGCTCCTTAACCCCTCTGGAGGGTTATATCATATCTTGTTAGATGTTCCTTCTTAGTATTGCTGAATGTGCTGTCATTGTGTGCCTTTGACTTAGTTTAGTAAAGTAAAAAAATGTAAAACCAGGAGTCACCATGAATATGAGGTAAAGCATGTGAGTTCCTATTCTGCAGTGCCATTTAACAAAACCATGGACTTGGAAATACAAGTTCTAAACCCAATGGTTGTAGGATGTGCTCATAAAAATAGGACATGCTCCAGGTTTTTAAGTTCATTCATTTATTAAGGGCAGTGGTTTTCAGGCATTTTTTGGTTGAGGTACTCCTGTGTGGACCAAATACAACTATATATTCATCCAAATCTGACTGGTCCTCCAGGAATATATAGTTGAGTAAAGAATTGATGAAAATCGTATCCGAAATATTCTGGTCCACCCCATGTACTGTTGTGAGCCTATTTAGGTAGGTGTGATCCACAAACTGGTAACCTCCTTTATGTGGCACAGACATTTCAAACGGGAGTGACTCATAAAAAAAGAGCTAAGTACATTGACCTTTCATCATACCACTGTATTGAATGCGGAACTTCACCAAAAAAAAAGAAAGAAAGAAGTTTTTTTAAATAATAATAAAGGAACCGAAGACCACCTATGCGTGCTGCTAATACTCTAATTAAGTCCATTGCTTGCCTACAACACTAATACGTTTTCAATACATAGTAATGTGTTAAATGAGTTGTTCACTTAAAAGAGGATCTATCACAAAAATGAAAATATAACATTAGCTTCATCTCACTATAATAAGACACTTTCTAAATACAGTCAGTCAAATTTTGTACCGTTTCTGAAATAGTCAAGTATTTATCTCTCAGCAACCTGTCTCTCTTCATTCTCACTTCATGCAGAAGTTGGGTTCAGATTTTGATTGACACTAAGGGGTTATTTGTCAAAGGTCAAATTGTAAAGTATTTTTTGTACCTCAAATGAACTCACAACTCGAATGGTTTATAATTTAAGAAAAAACTCAGATTAATCAAATTTTCTGTGAAAAAAACTTGAATCGGTTGAATTGTTCGGGTATTCGAGCAAAACCCTCGGAAAAAAACTCAAACATCATGAAGACTATTAACATCTCTAGGGACTTCTGCCACTGACTCCTACATGACCTTGACAGGTTTTAGATATATTTTCAAATTCTAGCTATTTCCAGGGTCAGGGTATATTAAGGGACTTATTTATCAAAATTTATCAAAAAAGATAGATTTCACTATTGGAGCTTATTTATTATTTAAAAAGCACGATTTAATCGGATCGGAGACAAACACGAAAAAATCAAGCAAAAAAGGATTATGCCTGAAAAGTCTGAAATAGTCGAATTTTCAGGCTAATTCCAACGCAGACCACAGAAAATTCCAAATAGAATAGGGACCTCTCCCATATACAACCTCAGTAAAGCTCCCCATAGACGCGACGATTCTTCTTGCCGAATGACCGATTTTAGGGAAGCCCAACCAATCCTTGGAAATTATCGTGCGGTTAGTGGTATTCGAACAATCGTATATCTTACGATTTTTCGGCCGACATCTGTCGGGAAATTGATCGGCCAGGTCAAAAAAATCTTTGTCGGCCCCAGTGCAATCTCTCTATGTTTGCAGGGCCAAGCAGGCAGCTCCCCTTTGTTTTCCTGGCAAATTGGTCTTTTTAGTTGATGGTCAATTCCTACGATCGTACGATCGTTCATAGAAGATCGTGGTCTCACGATCAGGATCTGATCTTTTAAAAATCTCAACATCTATGGCCAGTTTAAGTCTGAGATGCCGGATTTTTGGATTTTTTCCATCCACGGGATATAATAAATCTCGAATAACTCGAGTTGTACTTTTCCCACTAAAAATTCGTACTTTATAGTAAAAAAAAAAAAAACTACATTTTTTGGCATTTGGATTTAAATAAATGGCCTCCTTAATCTCCAAAGATTACGGGGTTTTTTTAACCTGAAAATGTGAAAAAAAATATCATTGAATTTTCATGGAAAACACAACTCAATCCTTAAGAAATCTGCCCCTTAGGTGCGCCTTTTAGAGTGTCTACCTTTCCTAGTAGATGTATTAGAGCCGACTCAAATAACCAACTCCAGCACAAACATAATCTAATAAAATAACTGACTGACACACACCCTGCATGGAGAGAAGCAGGTTTTCAATCATAGCTGGTTAATTTGAAAGAGTGAACTCTAATACATCTTCTAGGGAAAGGTGCAGATTCACTAACGGGTGAATTTTTTTCAGCGTCATCTTTGCACCCCTTGTACCACTTCACCAGGCGCAAATACGCTATGAATATCACTAAAATGTGAAGTTTCGTCCCGGGTGCCGAACGATGGCGACTTTTCGCTAGCGTTACTTTGGCTGTGCAAGCATTTCACAGGCGAAGATGGGATAATCGTTCATTTGTGGCTACTGAAAATTCGCTAGTGATTTTGCTCTTAGGTCAATTTGCATAGGGCGGAAAAAAGTTGTATGGACGTCTTTCTTTAAATGTTAGTGCAAATGCTTGAATTTACCACTTTTTATTACACATGTCCAGGGAACCTTAATAAAGACAAGAGGGTTAATATAATGACCTACACTTGAGCCCACTGTAAAATTCATGTTCCATATATGTGGAGAAACTGGTTACCCAAAAAAGTAAGTTAGGACTTTTGCAGTCAATCCCGCTTAAAAAAAGGAAATGTCGGCAGTGTTTTTTGAACATTTAATGCATTTTTGGCACACGGGATATGATGTAAGTGACAGAAGATTGAGGAAGATCTAGCTTCTTTTTAGCACTTCGCCAGGTCTGAGGTCGCATAGTAAAGAGAAAGAGGTGACGTTCAGTAAAATCTGCACTTTAGTAAATTTGCGGAGTAACGATTGATCGCCAGAGCGAGAGAGTGCGTATGAACGCTAACGAATTTGTCACCTGCGCCTTATAGTGAATTGGCGATGTCCCTGCGGGTGGCAACGCTGGCGAAAAGTCGCTAGCGTTATCGATTTTGCCCTTTAGTGAATCTGCCCCAAAGGGTGCAACCCACCAAAGGATGTATTAGACCTAACTGTCAACTGTCTGACTCCATCTCCTGCATCAAGGTTGCTGAAAGAGAGATATTTGATTATTTCAGAAATGGTACCGAATTTTAATTGCTTGTATTTAAAAAGTGTCTCATTTCAGTGAGATAAAACATTACATTTTCAAGATAAAACCACATCAACCGCCCTGCTAAGAACATGAGTAGCAGTCACATACCCTTCTGCACTGCCCAGCTTTCCAGTGGGGATGGTCGAGTCAAAATTGATGCAAATATAATAAAACTGTGCCATTCTTAGGCCCATTGCTCATATGTGGTAATGGCTTTCTAATGTAAGTTATACCTTGATATTTTGCATTTTAAAGCTTTGATTCTGATCTACGAGTGCATAAAATTTGCCATAAATATGACTTAGCCTTCCACCAACCTTCATTTATTCATAGACACAAATTAAGATGCATACATCCCTGACTTTGTTGTAGTTTCTTTACATTAGTACGTTAAAATGTATAGAAATTGTTCTTGACTCTAAGCATTACCTTTAACCACTTATCCTGTGAAAAAAAAATGCAAAAATGATATCTAATTTCTTTTCCTCTCCCCTCCAGCCTGCAGGGCATTGGTAGATGAGCTGCTGTATGAAATTAGAAAAGTTAACCCAAAGAAGACCGTTGACGTAGGGTCATTCAGGATAAGTCCAGATGGAACACAAGAACAGAATAAGGTAAAAAAAAAACTATGACAGAAATTAAATTCTGCTGATATTTCCAACCCAGAGGTTGGTTATAATTCTACCGTTGTCTTGATTGGATTTGCTCCCGCTGGGAGCTGGCATAACCTTAAATTTCCTTTTCATGCGTTTTATGTAACACCACTAATATTCTTTGTTATCATTTGAACTGTCCCGTTTTTGTCTTATAAATCCATTTGAATTTTTCTTTAGGGTATGAGTATTTTAAGGGCAATTTAAATATCCAGCTAAATTTAAAGACTTGTCTAGAAATTGCCCCAAAATATCAGTTAATTGAAATCAGCAAATGAAGACCTTTCTGCTTATCATTCGGGAATCTTTCAAGGCCACCAAAGTCAAATTATTTTCAGAGCTTAATAATATGTGTGTATTAGTCTTCACATTAACACATTTCTCTAAAGACTAAATGGCTTGTGTGGAGGCCCAATTACCATATTGTATTTATTATGATATTGCAGCCATTTCATTTTGGCCTTTTTTTACAGAGGGAAACTTCTTTAGATCCTCCATCTGCTCTTTGTGATGCAAGTTATTCTGTCTTGCCATGTCCCTAAATTTGGCCATACAAAAAAGGGTAATTGTTCTGCACACACTGGGCATATTTTGGGCAAAAGAGGCTCATCTGTGCATTTCTAGTAGGAAACTGCCTTGTATTTGAGTGACAGGCAGATCCATTTCTACTGCACAGAAAGAACTGTGGGTTCTGTTAAATTCCAGATGGACTGCTGTATTATGCCATAGACAGTCACTGTTTCTTGGACTGGTGGGGGGCTGTTTGGACCTCTGTGTACTGTTAATGCCAGGACCTATTTTGAATCCCAGTCCAGACCTGACTGCACTTTTTATTTCAAAGTTTTATTTTCTGTTAAGGTCCTCATAGCAATTTCTAGTATGATTAAAGTTTATCATGGTTTTTGCATGTCATGACTTCTTTCCTTTGAGATATCAGGTTTATATTTGTTTCACGAGCTCTAGAGTCAACCCCTAAGGGAAGCGTGAAGCATTACTAAGTGGGACTCAGTGTGAAGATCTGTAAAAAGGGGTTTATGCCCAAAAATGAATCCAAGTAAATTAACCTAGACCTTTGTATTGGTTTCTGAGATATTTTCATGTTTAGGCTGCCAATACCAGGTTTTTGGTTCAACGTAGAGTCAAAAACCCAACTGAATACAGGAAATACTTAACTGAATAAAGGAAGTACTTAGAAATTGCATAAACATTTTGAGTCTCTGACACTCAGATCTTCACAAAGAGCTGTTGTGCACTCTAGTTTGTATTACCCTGCATTGGTTAAAGTTGTGTGTTTGCATCAGAAGCTCTAATATATTTCATATAAATATAAGGTTGTAGGACCCACACAGGAATGTCCAACTAGATGTCCTACTAAAGGTTCCAGTGTGATGTCATATCCTGTAGTTCACCTTATATTCTTTCCTGCACTATACCGTGTACACTTCACAAAGAACCGAAAGGTTCAAACATGTTGTGCTTACAATAAATCACATTGAGCAGTTTTTCTGCCTCCCGGCCATTCCTTATACTCTACAATTGTGATTTCCTATTGAATACCGTACGCTTGGCGGAGGTACATATAAGGAATTGGCTAATAATTCACCTGCTTTGTTCCTAAGTACCAGTCCAACCCGGTTCTAGTTTCTACTATAGGTTCCATAGTCATCTTCATCATTCCATAGACTTAATTATTTCAGTATAATCAATATATATAATCATTGATCTGAAGCATGCAGTATGACAAATAATTGAGCAGCACACCCACAATCACCTAATAAATTATATACAGGTATGGATGCCGTTTTCCAGAAACCCTTTATCCAGATAGCTCCGAATTACAGAAAGTCCATCTCCCATAGGCTCCATTTTATCCAAATAATTTTATACAATAATTTTTAAAAATTATTTCCTTTTTCTCTGTAAGAACAAAACAGTAGCTTGTACTTGATCCCAACTAAGATAGAATTAATCCTTATTGGAAGCAAAACCAGCCTTTTCAGTTTATTTAACATTTAAGTGATTTTCTAGTACACTTCAAGTAGCCATATTATGGAAAGGTCCATTGTCTGGAAAACCCAAGGTCCCAAGTATTCTGGACAATAGGTCCCAAGGAAGGATGTCAAAGGAAGGAAAAGGTAAAGATACTAAAAGTACACACCCTGATTTAACATCTTTAAGGAATAGTTCAGTGTACAAATAAAAAGTGGGTCAATAAGTAGGCTGTGCAAAATAAAAAATATTTCTAATATAGTTAGTTAGCCAAATATGTAATGTATAAAGGCTGGAGTGACTGGATGTCTAATATAGTAGCCAGAACATTACTTCCTGCTTTCATCTCTAACTCTGAGTTAGTCCGCGACTTTAAGGGGGGGCCACATGGGACATAATTGTTTGCAATTGATCCTCAGCACTCAGCTCAGATATGACCCATATGGCTCCCCTCAAGTCACTGATTGGTTACTGCCTGGTAACCAATCAGTGGAAACCAAGAGAGCTGCAAAGCAGGAAGTGGTATTCTGTTATGTTATGTTAGACATCCAGTCACTCCAGTATTTATAAATTACATTTTTGGCTAAGTAACTATATTAGAAACATTTTTTATTTTGCACAGCCTATCTATTTACCCAGTTTTTATTTTTACACTGACCAATTCCTTTAAGGTTTAAGTGATGAAGCATATTTTTAAAACTTGGCTGAATTAAAAAAAAAATAACAACACTAAACTATGTTTAAATATTTTTTTTGGTTAAAGGAGAACTGAAGCATAACTAAAAAAAAGTATGTAAAAATATTGTACATTATGTTATGGGCTTCTGTACCAGCCCAAGGCAACCACAGCCCTTTAGCAGTAAAGATCTGTGTCTCCAAAGATGCCCCAGTAGCTCCCCATCTTCTTTTCTGCTGATTCACTGCACATGCTCTGTGCTGCTGTCACTTACTGAGCTTAGGGACCCACTCACAATATACAGTACACATAGAATAGGAATGTCACAATATAAGGCTGACTAGTAATTAATACAGATAATTACTACATGGCAGCACAGAAACCAGTGCAATTAGCATCAGAATAATAATCAGTCCTGTAGCATCAGCTTATATTACAGGGGAAGCTCATTTTCTGCTGGATAATTAGTGACGACCCCTAAGCTTAGCTTCTCAACAGCTGCTCAGAGCCCACTGAGCATGTGAGTGTCACAGACAACAAAATTTAAAGTCCTGGATCATTGCTGCTTCAGCTGAAACTTTAGGCTGGTGCAATAAGTTAATTTTTAGGGTTTAGTTCTCCCTTAAGCTCGAAGTACCAACTATTACTGTAGTACTTCTGTTCAGTAAAGTAGCAAAGTTTTGGCCTTTCTTTGCTTGAAGAAAATACCTTGAAAATAATATGAGCCTCTTAATGAGAAGCAGTTCTGAACTTGGACGTTTCCCTAAAGCTATTTTATTGCTGGTTCCACAGCTAAGCAGAGAAACTCGAAAGGTGACTGCAGATAAAAACATTTTTTGCTACCTGCTTTCAGTATCTAGTACATATTTAATATGTGACTTTTTAATACCCAAGATGCCTAATACATAGCCCACACATGTTTGAATTCACAAAATGATTTAGCCTTTGCCGAATCAACTGCATTACTATTTCATGAATCCACTAGGCATTTTGTACTATAATGCTCCACCAAGAACCTTCCTATCGAACATCCAGAACCTTTAAAGTACAGCTAAGTACATCACTGCTCTTTACTGCCCTACAGTGAAATAGCAGTTTTGTCAAATCTCTTTTCTTTGTATAAAAAATACAGGGAACACATTTGGTAAAACAAAAGTTTGTTACACAGAATTTTTTAAATTTGTTTCAAGGTCAAATATTGTAAAACTTAAATAAAGCTATGGGACCGGTTATCTAGAATATTTAAGACCTAGGGTTTTCTGGATAACAGATATTTCCATAATTTGGAAAGTAGACCTTGGGTGTACTAGAAAATTGTGTAAACATTAAATAAACCCAATTAATTATATCTTAGTTTGGATCAAGTATTATTACAGAGAAAATAAAACATTTTAATGTTAAATGTTTAAATAATTTTGAAACGTGGATTATTTGGATACAATGGAGTCTATGGGCTATGAGCTTTCTGGATAACGGTTCCCATAACAGTATAGAATTTTGCATAATCTTTATCCAAAATTGTTCATTATTTGAACTTCTAAGGAATAAATAGTAAAACAACTGACAAGTTCTAAATACATTGAACAAGATAGGCAGTTATAACATTTTACAGTGTACCAAAGTTACGCCTGTCATTATAACATCAACAAATCACATTATAAGAGCATAAGAATTTGTCAACTGCAAAGGGAACTTAGCCAAAATATGAAAACAGATAAAGATCAAAGGAGGACAAAGAAAGGGTAGAAACAGAGAAGAGATGAGAGGGTATTATCACCCTCTGATCTTCAGATTATGGTGATTTAAGCAGTGCCGGGCTAGGCGCCCAAGGCAACCTCCTCCCTGACCAGATGTTGGTGCGAGCATGCAGACGGTGTTACCTAAGGTATCCTAGAACTAACTCCAAGGACCCGGTCATGACTCACTCTTCCACATATATTAGCCACCTTTGGCTTTGAGAGGAGCCCTCCACTACTCAGGTGCCACCAGGTCTTTATGTGAGATGACCAGGTAGAGAGTTCTGGACAGGCTAGAGAACCGAACGTATAGAATTAGAACTGGAAGCGCAATCAATGGCCAGTGCGGGTCGGTACCAAACAGGCAATGCAGTACAAAATCAGGAACAGAAGTGTAGTCAAGGTCATAGGTCAACACCAATCAGTAGCATGGTACAGAAACAGGATCTGAAGAATGGTCAATATCAGGCTATAGTCAGTGCAGGCAGCAGTATAGCAAAGTTAGGGACAGGCAAGGGTCAGGAGCAAAGATCAGACCCAGGAGTTATGTAAACTAGACCTGCATTAGGCAATGAGTATTAGGTTGAGGGCCCTTTAAATATTCAAATTAAATAAATGTTTCGAATTCCTGAGGACGTCCCCACCGCACAGCACTGGACCACCAGGTATCTATAGAAACTCTCTCCCTAGGGGGCTAAAAGACCAGCACAATTGAGGGGAGTGGAGACCTGATTAGGGGTAGACGGCAGACTACCCATAGCTTCGGCCCTGATTTTCTTTTTAGCCCAATAATCTGATATTTTCAGGGTTTTTGGGCAAAAACTCGAAAAATTTGAGCGCTTTGGGGGGGGGAAATTTCTCTGTAAATATTGTATGAACCAATCAGAGTTATAATGATATATTAGAGCCATAACACAAAGAAAGTGCAGTTTGTATATGTCCAGTTTGTACACCAAAAAATATTTTAACTTACTGGATGAATGTTATTAGTGATAAAACAATATTTGATTACATAGTGGAAGATTTTTTAAAAGTTACGTTTTTTTTATTACGTTCTTGTCTTATTCCCACCAGTTGAATTTAAAAAAAGTTTTTTCACTAATGGAATTTTTTTATTCAAATCATATGTAGTAGATTCCAATTCTATAAAGTATTTTTTTAATGGAAGCACTGTTTTTTCCCCCAAAGTTATTCACCATGTCTAAAATACTAGAAAACATTTGTGCCTGTTCTTCTGGGCAAAATTCCCACAAGGGAATATTTGGCAAGAAAAAGTTACCTTAAAGGGATACTGTCATGGGAAAAAAAAAATTTCAGTTAATAGTGCTGCTCCAGCAGAATTCTGCACTGAAATCCATTTCTCAAAAGAGCAAACAGATTTTTTTATATTCAATTTTGAAATCTGAAATGGGGCTAGACATTTTGTCAATTTCCCCCATGTCATGTGACTTGTGCCTGCACTTCAGGAGAGAAATGCTTTCTAGCAGGCTGCTGTTTTTCCTTCTCAATGTAACTGAATGTGTCTCAGTGGGACATGGGTTTTTACTATTGAGTGTTGTTCTTAGATCTACCAGGCAGCTGTTATATTTTGTTAGGGAGCTGCTATCTGGTTACCTTCCCATTGTTCTTTTATTTGGCTGCTGGGGAGGAAAAGGGAGGGGGTGATATCACTCCAACTTGCAGTACAGCAGTAAAGAGTGATTGAAGTTTATCAGAGCACAAGTCACATGACATGGGGCAGCTGGGAAATTGACAAAATGTCTAGCCCAATGTCAGATTTCAAAATTGGATATAAAAAAATCTGTTTGCTCTTTTGAGAAATGGATTTCAGTGCAGAATTCTGCTGGAGCAGCACTATTAACTGATTCATTTTGAAAACATTTTTTTTTCCATGACAGTATCCCTTTAAGAAAAAAAAATGTTGCAAATAGTAAATGGCTGAAAATGAAAATATCTTCTCCCTCCCAAAATAGTTTGGTTATGCTACTTGGATGATGGCTTGGACAAGCATAATATCATAGACTTTTGTGATACAGTTAAGGCACCTGTTATCCAGAATGCTCAGGATCTGGGGGTTTGCTGATAATGCAAATACAAGTCAACAGTTTTCCGAATAATTGATTCCAAACCTGTACTAAAATCTACAGTTAGTATAGAAATTGTTATATATAAAGTATGTGAGTGTATGGAGGGGTCAGTGTGTGTGTTTGTGTGTGTGTATGTGCGCTAGTTTTTATTTGGAGGGGTTGAACTTAAACTTTGGTCTTTTAACAGCCCAACTTAACTATGTAGCTATGAGCTATGGGGATAAGCTTTTGGGGGATGTTATATTGGTCGCTAACGAAAAAAATCTTTCGCTATTCATTCACAATACGAATAAATGTTCTCAAAGTGTACAATTCTGCCTTTGCGAACGCTTTGCCCCTCATGACGCAGTAGGATAGCAATTGAGAATTTTATAGTTTGCGATAGTGTGCAGTGTATGTAATAAAACTTTTCAATGAAAAAGTTATTACTCCAAAAGTCTACCCCCCCCTTCAAGCAGGTCAATGCGTAATTAAGATTCGCAATGCCATAAAAGCCGAATGCAGAATATTACATTGCGACATGCGGATTTTCGTTCTTATTTGTGAGAAAATTTGTTCGCTTTGAAAATGTTACTATGTTTCCCCCTATTTCTCTAAAATCGAGTTGTACAGACAATAACTAGCAAAAATAAATCCAAAAGTCTTAATGGTGCAGCTCTCCTTGGCTTCCTTAGGACCTTGACTACTTTTACTTGCCAAAGTTTTATATTAGAGTTTTTCTTGGTTTTTACACTTTATAAATCTCACATTTTTAAATAAAACACAAATTTTTAGAGAAAAAAAATTAGATTCGTGAAAAAAAAATAGAAATTTCAAAGTTAGTAAATAGGCCTCTTGATAAAATAGTCATAAAAGCCTGCATGAGCTTGATGGGCGATACTAGCCTAAGAAAGCATCATTGAGTTTTTCCAGGTTTATGTGACCTGAAACGCACTACAAGGGGCTACTTTGTTTCTGAACTGCTACCTCAATCCACAGCGCTTAGTGTACCCATGTGTGGCATTATACTATGGACGTTATTTATCAAAGGTCGAGTTTGTGATGTTTTTTCTACCTCGAATAAACTCACAATTTGAATGTTTGCTTATTTATGATTGTAAAAAAACTCTAAACAATGCAATTGGGGGGAAAACTTGAATAATGAAATTGATTGAGTTATCGGCAACAAATACTGTACCTCGAATTGATCGAGTTTTAGATCGCAAATCATGGAAAAACGAAAATCATGAAGGTTAAAAACATCTTCAAATGGTTCGAGGGACTTTTGCCATTGACTTCTACGTGACCTCGACAGGTTTTAGCTGCAGTATTTTCAAATTTGGGCTTTTTGCAGCTTCTGGGCATAATAAATCTTGAAAAAAAAATTATTTTTATCCTAAAAATATTTAGAGTTTTTACAGAAACTACCCTTGAAAAAGTAACATTTTTTGGGAAAACACAGCTCCACCTTTAATAAATGAACCCCTAAGTGTCTGTTCTAACATTTTGTTCTAAGCTTTTTTCTGATTTGTATTCAAGTGATAATGTTTTTGGTATATAGCCATATATATGTCTGCTAGGTTGTTTCTGTGCATGGTTTATTTCTTAAATATATTTACATCTAAAATCTCTGTTACTAAAAGAAATATAGAGATTCCTCAGAGATTGGAAGGGGTTAAAATTGTATCTCTGCTATGGCACTAGAGGGCAATACCAGCTCCTTTTGTCTGTTTGAAGTCCAGTTGTTAGAGGAAACTCTATATTTTATTTACACTGGAACGGACTGCACACCGGCTTAGCTTTATGTTGGAGGGCCATTATAGGTCAGCACTTTTCTTACCAAGGGATGGTTTGCTGTGAAACCTTGAAATACAGCTGGAATCTCAGACTAAGTGAACTTCTAGGACAGGAGAAAAGAAAAATCCTAAATGTTGAAAGGGAAGGTTTGCGGAAACTTTTCTTTCACATAGTTTAAAAAGCCGAGGCCACATACATGTTATGGGAAAACACTGAGTGTGATCAATCAAACGGACTGGATTAACCAGAAAGCTGAACTGCTTAAGGTCAAGGAAGATACTGCACCTTCTTAGCCACCTCTAATCATAGGGTAAATGTGATATACACCACCTGTGTTTGCAATGTGTAAATGGATGCAGTGACTGCTTCTAATCCTCTGTGATTGACTCTGCTATTTATTAAGCAGCAAAGGCTCTGTGCCAAATTGGCTGCTGCCTCTGTTGTATTTGAATTATTGATTACACTGAGAAAAAACAAAAATACAACGGTTGTTTGGCGGCCATTGCCTACTTTTTTAGTTTTTGTGGCTTATTAGATGTTTTTCAAAAGGCTTGACAATATATAACAACAGCAGTTACGTTCTCTCACAGGCTATTGATTGTGGGATGCAATTAACAGACCTTGCTATGTCAACCATGGCTCATTTACAGCTCTCTCAGTGCCATTCATTTTTAGAAATAATTTTTCACTTTCAAGGGGATGGCTAATAAGGCAAATTTTTTTTAATAATTCCATTAAAAAAATGTTGTAAATACAAAAAATAGCATTGTAATTCTTTTAAGCTTCCTAGGTGGGTTATTTTATTTGATTGTAAAGACTTGTTGGCCCTTTGAGTTTGACCTTGTGTTAAAGATATTTTCCTTTAGTCTCTCAACGGTTAACCCTCTATGTGGGGATCCCAAACATTTTATTTTGTAGTTTTTTAAGTTTTTTGTAGTTTTTGTTGTTCAGACACGTTAGCCTTTAGTAATGTCACAACCTTCAATCATATGTATGTGTGAAAGTCCAAAGAAGTTTTCACAATTAAGCTATCCACTTGTTAATTCAAGGTTCATATTTTTTCAGTTAAGGTACCTGGCCTGCAAATTCTGTGATTATTTTACTTTTTATTTATTTGGGATGCCCTGAAGCCCAGTTTGGTTTGGGATTCAGTCAAATCTTAGCCTTTTTCTTCATGATTCAGGTTTGGCTGAATTTCAAGGGGCTTGCCGAACCAAATCCAAACACTTAAAATTATGTGGCGTTAGATCCCTTTTAAATTATGCTTATTTGCATATACCAATTTGGATTTGGTTCAGGATTCTTCCAAATCCTTTTTGAGAACTTTTTATACCTTAGAAAATTCCATTCTTAACTTCATGCATAGGGTATGAGGGCCTTATACAGCTGGCCGACCATTTTCCTGAGCCACCCAAATCCTGACCCCTGTATTGGGGAAGCCCTTCACTTTCACTGAAATCCAGCTATGAAAACCTAGCAAGCTAAAAATCCCCCAAAGCAACCGCTAACACAGTGGTACTTAACCTGTGCGACACTGCACCACGGTAAAAAGTATCCTCTGTAGTTGTATCACACTTGGCTGTAGGCTTGAAAACCTTCCGTAGGCCAGAGTACTAATTTGTAGTTAGCCTATGGAAATATATTGCCACCCCAGCCCAACTTGATTACCTGGTTCTCATTTTACAGAGATACCAGATGACGCTTGTATTTCACATGTGTTGGTCACAAAAACATTTATTAAAGCATTTCATTGCTGTCTCTGGACAGATGATTTTTGGTTATATACTTGGTGGCTTCTGCTTTATAACTAGATGCCTGTCCACCCAGTTAAATAGAATGTGTTGCTTCTTTAATGAAACAGCCTTAGGAGTGTTTACTGGTGTTTTGCAAGTGTCTGCCCAAGATAACTATTAATGAAAGAAGTAAATCATCTATATATGCTGCAAATGTAGTCAGAGAAACTGCACAAAAATCTCCCAAAATCACTTAAGTTGGTTTATTTTATTATGTAAATAGGGGGTTTATTTATCAAAGGTCTAGTTTTATAGCTTTGTGAGCTTTTTTTAGACCTCGAATGGTCAAATTAGAATGGTTTCTAATTTAAGAAAAAACTGTAATGTAAAAAAAACTGGTATCAGTGTAGTCGGGGTAAAAAACTTAAATACTCAAATTGATCAAGTTTTCGGCGAAAGAAAATTTAAATTGCTAGAATTGATTTGAGTTTTTGAGCAAAACCCACTGGAAAAAAAACCTTGAACATCATGAAGGCTACTAACATCTTCAAATGGTTCAAGAGACTTCTGCCATTGACTTCTACATGACCTCGACAGGTTTCAGATGGTGTTTTTATGGATTCAACCTATTTCCAGCTTTGGGGGTTTTTATAACTCGAAAATTGAGTTTTCACTGAAAAATACCTTCAAAAACTCAAATTGTTCATCGTAAAAACAACCTGACTTTTGGTAAATAACCCCCTAGATATGCAGACATTTATGCTGTGATTTAATTATGCTAAACATATGCATGAAACATGATGCTTTAGATAAGATGCTATATGCTGGTCAGAAAAAGGTAGCTGAAAGTTCACTGAATCCGAACCCTAATTTTCACATATTAGCAAAATTCTGGGGGGAAAAATAGATCTTGAAAAAAAATGGTAACCTGGTTTAAAGTCATGTGATAATTAAACATATTACATGATAATTTTCGTTTGGATTTATTTCTGATGTGGCTCAATCAGAATCCAGCAAAATCAAAAAAAGCTGGTGTATCCCTACGGTAACTATGGGGAACTCATACCAAACTGAGACCCCTGACAGATGATTATAAATCAATGACTCCTTTTTTAGCTCAGATTTTTCCCCCTGAGTAGAATAAGGAGGTTTCCTTAAGAGAAATACACAGGAGCAATTTTGGTTTTACAAAGTCACAACAGGGAAACACCATAATACCTAAAGGCATCTGCTCTGATGTAATACCAACCTTTTCTTCTCTCTGTCCCCACATAATACATAAAGCAGCTGGATGTTCCCGAGGATCATTTATTCCACATCTGGTAGGCTTTTTTCACAAGTACATGCATTTTTTGAGCAGACTTCTAAAAATGCTCTACAAGGCCACCCAAAACTTATAATGGTTTATATTGACTCATATCAGGGGGCATGGTCCCTGGTGCAGCTGCACCTACAATCCCGGGAGTACTGCAGGGGGCGCAGGGCCCGATTAGACGCAATGAGATGCAAACACACTGCAGGAGGGGCGGGGTAAGTGTAACGCGCGGACTGGATTTGGCGGACTAGTCACGTCTGTTGGGGGGAAATGCACAGAGAATAACAGTATTCTGAGCTGAGGAGGGAGATGTACAAGCCCCTGCCTGACTCGTCTTCTCTCACCTCCCCCAAGTCCTTGTGCTGTTTATTCCTTATTCTGTGGCAACAAGTTGCAGGCATGGTTTTGCAGAGTACACAGCACCATGCTTTATATATGCTTCATATATTCTAATAGTCCTTTGGCTGCTGCGGAATAAACAGGGATCGGCGAGGTGTCAGCTTCTCTGGGAATGAATGTGTTAATGTGGTGGACTCGCCAGTGTCACAAAGGCATGGATTCTGTATTCGATTTCTGCCCCACACCCTCCCTTAAATGTCTGCCCTATTTGGCTCTGGGATCGCCTACCTGCCGCCCTAAACTTGCTGTGCAACGACAAATCCCAGGATTCTAAACCGGTAGAAATTAGTTGCTACAGGCTCGCCTCCCTCGCTCGAACTCACAGCTAATCAGCTGCTCCCCAAGCAGCCCACTCTGTGTCAGCTCCAGCACTCGGCACCGCATAGTGACGTCAGGGAGCCTCTCCAACGTCATTCAGCCGCGACACACAGGACAAAAAGACTCTTGTCAGTGGGGTTTCAGTGGCTCGTCAGCACTGAGGACATCGTGTGCGCATAAGTAAAGGGGAAGTTTGTAGCGCGCACAATCCTCAGTGCCTTAGGACAATTATTCGGATGGACGGCATGCTGCCTCTGTAATCGTGCTGCCTGTCTAGAGCCCAAAAAACGCTCCAGTATGCTAAACACTAGAATCCCGCCTGACGGGATGCATTTTGTTGAAAAAAAAATGTGGTGGGATGCCATCCCGCCGCATCCCGCCCCAATTCAAGCACTACATATGGGCTAATCAATAGATAATGAGCTTCATACCTCAAATGTTGCATACTACACATTAGTTTAGGTGTTCCTTTTTAGGGCAGAGACACACACTCAGAATTGGGGAGATTAGTCGCCCGGCAACAAATCTCCTCTTCTTTGGAGTCATTAATCTCCCCGAACTGCCTTCCCCTGTGTTCCAAATGGCTAGAATGGAAATCGCCGGCGGGATGGCACTTGGAGCACTTCGTTTCCCAAAGTCGCCCAAAGTTTCCTTGTGAGGCAACTTCGGGTGAACGTAAAGCAAAACACTCAGAGTGCCATCCCGCCAGCGATTTACATTCTAGCAGGAGGGAAGTCAGGGGAGGCAGTTCAGGGAGATTCGTCGCCCTGAAGAAGAGGAGATTTGTCGCCGGGGCGGCTAAGCTCCCCAATCTAAGCAAGTGTCTCTGCCCTTATAAAGAATACAATTTAGAAAATTTTCCCTATTGCATTTCTAACAAACATTTTAGATGCAAGTGTCTTCTTAAACCCTGGTAGAGTCAAATGAGGATCCACACGATTTCCTCTGGCTGTCCTTCGTTATCTGATGTCATGTCAGAAAAAGTGTTTCTATTGTTTAGACTATCTGTACTTTTTGATAATTATCTCCCTTTTGAAAATAAGGTGAGCTAAGGTTAAATAAAAAGCTTTTTATAGAGACAACCCATTTTCATAAATGTGCTTTTGCGGAAAAATGATCACACCAAGTATAAGGCTTTTTTATGATAGGTCAGGTTTTGCCTTTGTTGAGGGGTTTGTATGTGAGCTCATATTCTTAAAGGCCTAATAAAACTGTGCTGGAAGAGCTTATTAAAGCTTTTACAGAAATGATTCCATAATTTTATAGACCTCACAGGGTATACATAAGATTTGTGCTGCACAGTGTCGGCCAGTTAACTTACTTAGCAGGGTTCTTGAAGAGGGAGTATATCTACGTTCCATTTCACTGATTTGTTTAGTTTTTACTTTTCAATCTGTTTTTGCTTTTATTGAAATATTCTTCGCAATTTACAGTGCCCCTGAACTGAAAAATAATTCTACCAGCTGGCTGTAAGCCATTTGCAATTTCTCATATGTTATAGTCACTACATCACATTAGTATTTAGGGTTTCTGTGCCATTTGTTTTCCATTAAATATACAAAAAAGTAAGAGGGTATCACTTATTATGACCTTTTTTGCATGTGGAGAATGCGTCAACCGAACCCAGTAGGATGACAGCTGCCATTTTGAGACATAAACAAATAGTTGAATGCTACTGTTCATACTCCAGCTTGGTAGAAAATTCAGATTACTTTGCAAAGAAATGGGAAAAAAGCCAAACCTGACAAATTGTAATAGGAAGACAACCCGTATCATTTGCATTCAGTCAGGTGAAACCGTTGTAAAAATACGAGGAATATCATTTGCATCCAGTCAGGTCAAGCTTGTGTAAAACATGAAAACCTATGAATACATAGGTGGGGGAAAAGTGTCATGCCAGAAAAGCAAAATTTACCCTTTCAGAATAGCTGGAGGTTAGCTATTATACGCAATTGTGTTCAGGTAGCAGTGGTACAGTATATAAAGAACTTGGAAAAATTCTTTCCCTTTTCAGCCTTATTTTAAAATATTCTTTGTAGGATGATACCCTAGCAGTGCAGAAAGGGATGTTTAGCTATGATGAGGAGGACAGGTTGCTGAAACGTGGGATTAGGTTAGAGATACTAGATAAAGAATTGAAGAGGTTTGGGTTTAACTCTATAATATACCAGGCCAACACACTGTATCGGTCTGAATAGATCAATGGTGACAGTAGGGAAAGATGGCGCCAATAACACCATATAAGAGATTTTCTCAACCTGTGGCTCTTCAGCTGTTGTTGACATGTGTCTCCCTGTATCTTTAATTGATAAAATTCTCTGTAAATACCTGATCTAATAAACAGTTTTTTTTAACGGACTTAAGTCTAGCATTGAAAAATCTTAAACACATAAAGGAGGATTGCAGCTCCAAGTAATTATTCTCCTGTGTGACTTTCCACTTTACCCTCCTTCACGGCAAGAGTTATATAAGAAATTAATCTGCTGCATACTTCCATCTGCATAAGGTAAACTGATTAATATAGAACGTGATTTACATTTGTTTCTCTATCGCATTTTGGTACCTTCCAGTAAATTAGGAAAGTGTTTTTCATGACAACTTTATGATAACTACATTCACCCTCCACCCCCTCTTAATCAAATGTTCCTGTTGAACTTCATCTGTAATATTCTAGAGAGGTTGTATGCCTGTAATTCTCTAATTGGATGTGACTTCAAAATTAAAATGTTAAGACTCTTAGTGAAAGCATGGGTGAGTCAATTACAAAATAAGAAAAGGATACAAGCATTTATCTGGCAGACATAAACATATTACTCTCTTTAATTGAACATTTTCTTAATAATTTTTTCCTCGTGCCAGAGGCATCTGAAAACACACACAGGTCGTTGCTGAAGAAGTTGGAAAGCTGGTCCATTAACCTTTTTTGTGCCGGGAAGTACCGGGAGTTTCCACCTCATCAGGCTTGGAAAATGCATTGGCTAATTGTTCCTCAGTATCTAAGTTCTTCATGATCTTCAGTAGTTTGTAATTAATTTAGTAATTCTGAGAATGATCAACCCTGCTGCTCAGGGGAGCTTGACATGGTTAAAATCAAACATTGTTTACCCATTTACCTTTCTGCCTGTGGAAGACGTAGACCTCCCATTGCTGGCATCAAAAAAATGACTTTGGAGGAGGCTAAATCATTTCTATTGGCATGTAGACTTTATTTTCCTGTTGCTTGTTTTAAATAGATAAAAGAACAAACTGAATCATAAATTTGCTTAAAGTGAATATTAAGTGAATCGATGAATGACTGTGGTAGGGAACAAAAATTCTGTTGTATATTGGCTGTGTGCTTATACATGCGTGTGTCCATTTACATATTAAAGTCTAAAAGGGGTTATCTATCAAAATCCGAATTTACCTCGTTATTTCCTAAAATATACTCCGACCAAATCCTGACGGGTTATTTTCTCTTATTTATTAATCCATTTTCCCGTGAAAATTCCAGTTCAGAAAAAAATCATGAAAATTGTGGGAAAATTTGAAACATACAAATTTTTCAGATTTTCCGCCCCCCAAAAAATCTGATTTTTCCCTGAAAACCACAGAATCTTCGGATTATTGGACAAAACCCAGCGCAGATCAGGATATCTTCAGGTCTTCTCCCAAGTACTTATATACCTCAGCGGGTCTGAGATGCCTGATTTTCAGATTCTGACATTTTTCATCCTCGGGGTATAATATATCCTAAAAAAAAATAATTTTCACTATAAATTGTGATTTTATAGTATAAAAACTCGGGCATTCAGACTTTAATAAATAACCCCCTAAATGTAGGCCGCATGGTCACTTCCCGTTAAAATTTAATTTCACATGAATCTATGTAGACACAGAGGCACTTGCACACATATTTTTCTCATATTCTTCCTTACTCCCTTCAACCCTTCTATTGTTCCTCATTAACATTAACAGCGACAAGACTCTAATTATATTATCTAATAAACTAAACCTTTTGAAGCTATTTGCATATTATATGAAGAAATCTTACCCAACAAAATCACTGTGGATTCAATTACCATAATAGCTAATTATAGAGCTCGTCATGTCTTTAGTGTTACTGTGCATTTATCTTTCTCCTGTTGTAGCCTACAGCATGTAAGGTTGGAACAGAATCTTCTAAATATTGACTTTAACTGTGTTTAATTTAGGAGCTAAACGTATTTGTAAAACCAAAAAAAAAGCTCATTTTGTAAAAAACTAAAACTAATTTCAAGGTGATCTCTTTATATTAAGAAATATAAGATGTGCAATATTTTTAATTACATGTTAACATTACTGGTTTAGCATATTATAAGCCTAACTATGGACAACTTGGTGTAACGCATTAAGGCTGGTTCTATCCTCCTTGTTGCAATTTAGTTTTGCCCAAAATGGTGCAGTTGATTTAAAGAATTCCATATTTATTTGGCAAAGCTATCATTTTTATGATTTTGCACAATGCAATATATTGTGGCCTATATTTAGTTACATATCTAGTTGTAAATTGGGCTATATTCAGCCCATTTAAAGTTATCAACTCTGATTGCATTTTGGTTGGGGCAGATCTTTTTTAACATTGCATTTTTACAAAAAGTGGTCTTGTGAAATCACATCAAAATCAGCTAAAATTCTACCAAGTTTTATCCAACCAATAAAAGCTAGTTATTGTATAATAATGGGTCCCCTTTTCATTTGATGGAGACATTTTTAATGCAATGGCTGCTTCATCCGAGCTCTTTGACATGTATAATATTTCCAGATTAATATTTAATGTTGTGCATTTTTACTAATTTGTTCTTAAACTAATACCGTTTAATGATGCCTACTAAAACTGTAGAAATTTTGTCAATTTTTTTTTATTTCCAGCTGGGTGGCAGAGAATTCATAGCCTAGTTGGCAGTGATAGGGTTACTAGATTACAGAGGAAATGTCTCTTCAGTACAGCAGTTTTGAACTTCTAATTCTCTAAATGCAGATAATAGTTTTGACTTTGGTCGAGAGAGTTCCTCTTGTTACAATGATGGCTCCCTCTCTATTGATATTTTAATGAGCTTGGTATCTCTAAGAGTCTGTTCTGGGTGGAAAGCCTTGTCTCCGGTATAATTACAATAGGAAATTGTTCATTGACAAGAACCATTCCAAATTCCTGATACTTTAAAAAGCGGTAAGAGAACTTATTAGTTTGCCCCATCCCCAAAATACCCATTGTTCTATTTAACTTCAGAAAAATACTGAAAATTGGTTAGGATATTAGAACTGTATCGTACAAAATTAATTGTCCTGTTGCATGGATCTGACTGCTATTCAAAACATTTATTGAATATTTTTTTAAATATATAATAGTAGTATCTATTAGGAAATGCAATTTGGGAAACAATTTTGCCTTTTTTCATTAATTGTCTTGAGTTTTAGCGTTGATTGTTCAAGCTGCTATTACACTGGTTATTTTTTGAAGGTCAACACGAGTAAGTAAGCGTTTAATGCTTTTTAATGGAAAATTTAAGTTTTTTCTTTTATAGCACAGAGTATTTCTCCTGTTTAGCCCATTTGACTTAAGGAGCTTCCATATTGCATGCTTTTTAGATGCATTGTCTATATATACAAAAAAATATCAATATTATAATGCACACATTAAGGTGTTTTTATACCGGTATGCCAGTTGATGTATAAATAAATATTTTATTATAAAGGAAAATAAACCAATTTGCACCTTTGTTTTGCAATAGTGATGAAATATTGTATAGTGTAAAAATGAAAACCAGTGTTGTTATTACTCTGCTTGCTCATAGGTTCATGCTTGTTAGTTAAAATGATTGGTATCTGCCCTTATTTCTTCTGGAAAGTGGTTATAATGGTGTTGTAAGATGCCACTAATGGTCTATGTTGCAGGCAGATGCAATTAAGAGCCAGATTAAATTTTATGAGGAAAAGGTATCTGATTGTTTATCTCACGAAAACTCAATATAAGTCCAAGGGGAAATTTAGAATTGAATTAGGAGACGAGTTTTTCTCATTGAATTGAATCTGGCCTAAGTATCGAAAAAAGGAAAGTGTAAAGCAATAGCCTTTCAAGCTAGCAAATGCTAGCTCAGCTCAGTTTTGTATAATAAAGAGTTCCAACATTTGCATGACCACCCCAATCCAGTCTCTTTTCAATAGCTGATACCTTGAATAAACTCACAACTTGAATGTTTACTTATTTATGTAAAAACCTGAATATAAAAACTTTGAATCAGTGCAATGGGGGGGGAACTTCAATACTCAAATCGATTGAGTTATCGGTGAAAAAATTTCAAATTGATCACGTTTTTGAGTGCAAGCCACCAAAAAAAACAAAACTCACGAAAGCTAAAAACATCTTCAAATGGTTCAAGGGACCTCTGCCATTGACTTCTACATGACATTGACAGGTTTAAGCTGGAGTATTTTTGGATTCAAGCTTTTTTGCAGCTCCAGGACATAATAAATATAAAAAAAATTAGAGGGTTTTTTTTTATCTGAAACTACCCTCGAAAAACTAGAATTTTTTTCGTCCTTTGATAAATAACCCCCATAATGTCTGATAATTTCCGGGTTTTTTTACCTTAAAGTTACAGGCAGCCATGACGATTCCAAGAATCTTGTCATCTAAGTGTTAACCTCATGGGAAGTGAACAAATTCTAAACCCCCCTTCATTCCAAATAATTGCTTACAAATAATGGGTCCTAGCAAGGGACAGTCAAGCCTTGTTCAAAAAGGCAGCACCAAGCTTTGGTGGCAAATTTAAGCATTTTCTTCCAATGATTTTTTTTTAGGAGCTCTTATATAGTTTACAGAAATTAGATAATATCTAGCCATGTTTCTTATCTTGTTTTAAGTTTTTTTATAAATACAGTAGGTAACATTTTTAAATGTTTTCACCTTTTTGAGCACTTACAGACAGATTCAACATTTGACTTTTTACTGCAATTTTAACATGAATACATGAAGTTTCAGAAACTAAATTTTTCAAGATTTATTAAGTGCAAAAAAGTGAAAGCTCAACTATAAAAATTGGGCATTAAAAAGCTGGAAAGTTCACCTAGTCAAAGGGAGTTGTATTAGCAAAATTAAAGCTATTTTTCAATTCGACTTTTCAAGCTAATTTGGAATTTAGCAGACTCCTTGATGGTGGTATAGGGGGTCATTTACTAAAAATTTATCGCATACTTTTATTAAACCAATCTTAACCAAACTCCCATCCATAATTTTATCTTAACTCTAAAAGTTGGGTTGGGAAAAAAACTTTAAGAAATTGAGCAAAAACTCAAATCGTACAAATTTTTCAGATTTGACGACCTTGCTTGTTTTTTCTAGTTATCGCCCGAAAACCCAGAATTTTTAGATTATAGTACAAACCCAGTGCAGATCACGATATCTTCAAATTGTAAAATCTGCCATTAACTTCTACATGACATTGACAGGATTGAGATGGGGGATTCAGACATTTTGCAGCTTCGGGGTATAATAAATCTTGAAAACTTAGTTTTTTTTTTTTTGTAAAAATTAAAGTTTTTGCCCAAGAAACCATGACCAGAAAAAATCGAGGTTTTAGTAAATAACCTGACGAAGGGGGTACGCCCCCGAAACGTTGTATTGTTGGATTGACATTAAACACGGGAGCAATCCCTTGAGCATGTTACGTGTGCTGGAGTTACTTTTTGTTAGTAAATAACCCCCATAATGTTATTTTAATCTGTTCAAATTTTTTTTTAATTTTTACATTGAATTGCGGCTGCAGAGAACTATTTTATTTGTTGTTAATCTGTAGATGTATACATTTTTTGCGGCTTTTGACCTCTAATAGCAGTCAATCTTCATGCAAACACAAGCACAATGCACCCCTGCTGTGAGCTGAACATATATTAGAAGTCACTGAGTTGTGACCATATGAAAGCACAAGGCTTCTCACATCACAAAATTACATTCATAAGGCTAAGTTTCACAGCTCCTTTTAATTATACTCTGTTTATGATAGTGTAATATTGTTAACAAAGGGAAAGAAAAGTGACTTCCAGATACACTACTTATAAATAACCTAAATATGTTAGAGACAGCCATGTTTAATGCATGATGAAGGCCTGTTCTCCTTGTGGTTACTCGTGATGCACTGGTTGAGTTTTTTTATGCAGTCGAGTATCTGCCACAACCTCTTTGTGTTTTCTTTTAAACTGGTCTTGTGCCAACTACAGAAGCCTTCAGGGAACAATTTTCCTCTACATTTATCTCCGCCTCTTCTCCTTTTGTGGTATGCTGTAATTCAAACTGATTTTGAGAGCTGTGTGCAAAGCAGAACAGAGACCATAAAGCACAGAGTTTCAGGTTTATAAAAGAGTTAGAGGGGTTAGGGTTAAGTGATTACTGGGGTACCAGCTGTATCACCTGCCCTTGGACAAGAGATAAAGCAGCATGACCATGGCAATAACCTTCTATAATATATATGGTTTAGAGTTGTATTTACTGTGGTTGAAGTGAGTTGGAGAATGGGATGAGTAGCGTTTTTTAAATAATTTAAGTCCCTGCCAAGGACCCATATATATATAACTCCTAGAAACACACGCTGCAACACTCCGAATCCTGTGAAAGTGGTTTATTGTGCCAACAAACTAGGCAATGTTTTGGTCCAACGCCCTGTGTGTGTTTCTTGTAGTCCTGATACTAGGTTATGTACATCAGGCTTCTATCACTTGCATGTCTGTAAAACTCCTCCAAAGCTTCCACCACCTCCATGTCTGTAAGATTCCCCCAAAGAGCCACTACCTAGCTAATTTCTTGAGGTTCAAGTGGTGTTTCACAGGTTTTCCCTGTGCAATGTTTACACCACTTATTCCCTTTCATATCGATAAGTAAATGTGGGTTTGTTTGAGTCATTAACATCAAGTTAGACAAATAGTTGTCTTTAACCTGAATTTTGTTTCTCCTAAGTACAAGTTTTTCTTAATTCATCTTAATTCACACTTCACACAGCTTTGTCTCTTTGCATTTATTATTAACGGTGCCATATTTATGTGTATTTCACTTATGGAAATATCAAGAGCCGAAGGAATAGTTACTTCTCCTTTTTTGTTTTCCCTAAATTCTGTGTTAATGTAGTCCTGATTCAGAATGCATTTTAGTCTATTAAAGGACCAGTAACAGCATAACAGCAAAAACATTTAAAAAAAAAATGAATTAGCATGCTACGAAAAAAAGACACCAACACATAGGAGATAGCCAGGGAGGAGAAATCGAGCGCCAGAGTTTCGGTAAGTTATTTCTTATTAAAGACTTAGCGATTTTAAAGTTTAATATGTGTTGGCGTCTTTTTTCGTAGCATACTAACATATTTTTTCTTAGAAAATTTTTGCTGTTACTGGTCCTTTAACTATTGGCCAGAACTGATTATTTCTCTTGTCATAGCCATGCTGTATGTTATAATTGACTTGAGCAGCTGGGGTGGTTCTTAGCAGTACAAGAAAGTGAATCACCTGTAAAAGTGATTTACAGGTATAGAAGCTTCAGAAAGAACCCCTAGATGAGGTGTCTAGATATTTTTTGGTGGTGGTTTAGCCACATTCCAAATAACACAATAAAGGTCTTTGTAGTAGCATTGTCCATGCTAAAAAGGTTTAGGCGGAACTGGAACACAATTTTCTGTGTAAGAAATACTGAAGAAATCTTTTTAGCTTGGAATTTAGCCTATAAGGCAATGACTCTGTCCAGAAATAGCAGCCTCTGCCGTGTATGGGGGACAAAAAGAAACATTGCTGTTACTGAATTTGTTAGCAAGCAACATTTTTGGAAGCTATAATAAAATTATGGTCTACTGAGTTCTTAGGCAGTCCTGGTGAACAATAAAAATATCTTGGGAGGCCACATCTTGCCCAGGGGTCACAGTTTGAAATGCTCTGTTAAACAGATTTGTGTGTGAATGTGCACTAAACAGGGTACAGCGGTTTGATTATAAAAACTTAGACCTACTTATGTCAATGTATTGCTTTGGAAAATTACCATCACGTACTATTGTTGATATAATGTGTCCATACCCAAAAGTAGTTGAAGGCAAGAAACAAGTTCTGCATAGTTTTGTAGATCTATACTTCACCAGCAACTAGACATCGAATGAAGATAACAGAACAACTGTTACTGCCACTTTAAAAAGTGAGTGTAGACTTTAGAAACTGTGATGTTGGCATGCTGAAGCTACATTTGCATGTGTCATGCACTATAGAATAGAAATGGTTTATAAAAATTCACTATAGTATACAAAGAACAGCTCAATAACCAAAAAATTATTTAAAATATAAGTTTGGGAATCTATAACATTCACTACCCTTAGATCATTTTTATTCTAGCCTCCAGTGTTTTTCTGCTTGCTTCTAAAAGTGAGATTACTTAGTTTCTATTCAGTGTCTTTCATAAATTCCAGGAGATTTATATGTTTATTATTCTTAACATGTATTTTTAGAGCGCCAACATATCACAACTTTTTTAGACAAAGATAATGAATTTAAAATCTTTGCAAATAGTAAATTTACATTTTTATTTTATAGAATGTATTTTACTCAAAATATTTTTATTCTAATTGTTTATTCGGAAAACAGATGAATAACAAATGTGGTGAAATATGCTTGACAAAACAATGTAGTTCTTTTTAGCTCTGTAAAACAAATGTCACATCCAGAAGGCTGGATTTCAAATGGAGCATGAATGAAACAAAAACCTTGCCAAAAATTTTAATTCTCCAGTCTGTATTTATTTGATTTGTGTCCAGATGGTGGTGAAGCAAGGAAACCCTTTGTGTAAATGAAGCACACATGTGAAAGTGCTTCTCTAATGTAGTCATTGAGACCGGAAGGGTTCATACTGTGTCTGAAAGGAGACAATAGAGACTGGATATATCAACATTGCAGAAATCGAGTTCATTTGTGATTCAGCCCCTTTGACTGTGGTTGTCATGAAAACTTCCTACTTTGATCAGCAGAGGGTGGAGAGAAAGCCTTCTAAAGGCCCAAAGATGCATCAGGATTGTTTACTGTGCACTTGGCTTCACTTCACACCAATATTCCGGAAAAGCTAAAGAGATAGGACCTTCTTGCACCTTGACCTGTCTAGACTAGGGTTTGGTTTTTTTTCCTGCAGTTACCAGGAGTACTGTGTGCTCTTTGACCCTTTTGAGTATTTTGCGATGAGACAGACACTAAGTATGCAGCTTCCATGTAAAAGCTGCTTAATGCAGAAGAAAGGGAAATGGTACAAAGACAAGAACCAGCTGTTCCAAAATAAATATGAAACTGTAGAACCTGGGAGTAATATTTTGTAAGCTATGGTTTTTTTTTTTTGTTTTGTTTTACGAAGCCTTTGGGAAACAAAAACAGCTGCACTGAAAATGGAGTACAACACGAGCAATGGCTTTTCTGCAAATCTTTTTTTTTAAATGATTGCAAGAATGTTTTATATTGTAGGCAAATATTCAAAAATCATTCATTGTCATTATTGTTTGGAGTTGTTTTATTTCATGTTACTAAACAGTATATTTGTATTTCTGTTATTTTTTTAAGGTACCCTTAGCAAAATCTGAATTGTACTTGACGGAAGTTTTGGAAGAAGTATGTGAAAAAATGAATGATTATGGACTCTACGTGGACCCCACAACTCAGGAAAAATCATATAAAAGATTTGCTCCTAGAGATAACGAGGGAATTGGTTCAGTGGATTTCAAGAATTTCCAGTTCAATCCTGAAGAGTCAAACTCTTTAAAATATGCGGTAAGGGTTGCTGCACGAATGCAGAATCATTTGAACTTGTAAGATTTAAGCTGTTGTGTTTTACATGCGTGATAGTTTCCACTTGGAGGACAGCATATTAATGTATTCGGTATGTTTTAAAAACATAACCTTGTTCTTCTGCACGCAATGTCAAATTTAATTTAGAATTGCTCATGTTAGAGGAGGAAACATGGAAAACTAAGATATGGCTGTGTTTTAAAATTTTACCTATTCCAAAGTTTTGAGTAATATATTCTCTTATACTCTCAGTTTCCACGTAGACCACAGTTACATATTTTATAGTTCTACATGAACCATATATAAATACAGTGTTATTATTTTAAGCAGTGGGATTTTATATTTTTATGCTTATTTTGATTTACGCAATCTTCAAGAATATTAAAAAAAAAATTAATTTTCTGCAGCTCAAAATGTACTAATTAAAAATAATTTGCCTTGTCGAAATAGTAGGCACTTGCATAGCATAGAGTCTAGCGATAAGCGATGATCTTTAAAACGTTTAAAATTCGTATCTGTTTTAAATGTATTTATTAAAATATCAGAAATTGTTTATCCAGATTTATTATGTGTTTTTAAATGTATATTCTTTTGGAGGCATTAATACACTAAAAGCAGTGTTAATTATTTCATACATATCACTGATTATTTTAATATAATATTAAAGTCTCAGATTATTTTAATATGATATTAAACTATCCTAATTTCAAAGTAAAATTGAGCCACAAGCCAAATGCTTTTGAACAAAAACCTTCTGTCCTAGAACTTGCAAAACTCTAAATTCATTCTACACTTTGTGGCTTCATTATTCCTGCCTGTCTTTTTTTTCCCCCCCGATAATGTCTTGCAGTGTGAACGAGTAGTAGAGGAGCATGAAGACGAAGTGTTATCAGTTATCACCAAGGAGACTGATAATCTTGCTGACAAGCTGTGCACTGAGGAAACAGGTATACGATAGAGCTTATACAGCATGCTTATTTATTTCTCCCCTGTCATTTCTGGAGGTTGGACTTACAATATAATGCATTGTTTTTAAATCCCACCCCTTCATAGATATCTGGGAAATCACATTAATAGCTTTCTGATGCAATGTCCTGTCTGTGTATTTTGCTTTTTTTTTCCCCACTGTGCATGTCTTATAACAGTGCTCTTTTCTTATAAGTTTTTTATTTTTTTAAAAGCGATAAAATCTACTTTTGGAATGTTTGGTGCATAAATAGTCCCAGCAGCCAAAAAAAAAATAAGACCTTTGTTAAAAGGCACAGTGTATCTCCCTATAATATTCCAGTTTTGTTGATAAAATTAGCAAAGGCATTTCAGCAACAGTGCCACATACATTAACCTTTTGACACTCTTTAAAGTGTTCACCGATGGTTGGTTGATTTAATTTCCCACTAAGATAACATGTCTATTACAAATCGGAGCCCTGTTCCCTGTAACCTTTTAAACTGGAAGAGCATTGCCACCATGTTTGTGATGGAGATTTCTCAGCAGACCCCAGTGATATGAACATCTATTTGTGTGGCCAGTCAAGTTCACATTCACAATAATTGGTTTTGCTTAAAATATTAATGATCAGAAGAATAATAAGTTACAACACGAAATAACCAACACAGTCTTTTCATGATAAGACACTTTTATATAGTTCGGCAGTCAGACGTGTTTTTTTTTTTTTTTTTTTCCCCCCACCGCCGCATAAAGACCGTCTGTTTTGGGGGCAAAATGCATTATGTATCCAAGATAAAATATTGATTTTCGAACCAATGACATCTTAAAATGAAGGCTTGAGATCCTGGTATGTAAAGGAAAAAACCCTGAGGTTTTAAATAAATATTTAATTGAAACAGTATGTGCTTATAGATCTCCGCTCATGCAGCTGGGGTTGTAAATGAAGTTGATAGAAGTTTTGACATTTCGTGTACTATAGTGTATCTATGGGAGCTTGAAGGTAAAGCAGAATAAACTGCAAAGTGTGCTGCTTTGTGGCTCTTTCAAACAATGTTGTGACCTTTCAAGCAAATTTAAGATAATAGCCTTTTTTTCTTATAACTAAGCAATGTTGCTGTTATTTATAAAAGAAAAAAAAATCACATTTCTCCATTGTGAAAAAAAAAATCAGTGTTTCAGTCAATTTTATAATCAATAAAATATTGCGCTATACCTCAATGCAAGCATCAGTATTATTTGTGTTTGTTGACTGCTAGTTTACAGTTGCTTTTAGTTTGCACATTTGGGATTAAATTCTAATTTTAGATTGGCAAATATTTTAAGAAAGAATAATTTGAAATAGGCCATGGTACTGTAATGCAGCAATGTGTCGTAAAATATGCAAAATTATTTATATTATATTAGTTATACTATTACATTCTTAGTTTTGCTCTTACTGTTTACTTATTTAATGAAAACAATAATTCATGGTTAATAAGCAATTTCACCCCGTTTGTCTAGTTATGCTTTCAATTTTATATTTAGGAAAAACAATATATAATATATACATTTTAATTGAAATCAGATTCGGATTCTCTTACATCTGCACTAGTTTGTGCATTACAAATATATCTTTGCATTACATATAAATTATAATGTGGTGAGTGGTGACCGTTATACTTGTAAGCTTATTTAAATATTATGAAATTGTTTGTTACCTAAAAAAAAGGGAAAAATGCTGTACAATTTTAATAATGTAAAAGTCCTTCCAGGCATCATCCTGTTTGGTTTACCACATAAATGGGAATTGTCTTTACAAATTATGCTTCTTTTAGTTATCACTATTTACTATGGAATATATTTAGTTGTGTAACAATAGACTGTATTTATTGTTATTATTTATTGAATGGCTATTTAAGAACAGAATTAAAGAGTAGTCATGCAGCTTTTATTTCCCAATTTTCTGCCCGTTAGATTAATTTGTTTTAAGCAAATCAAAATGAAAATATAAAAACAATTTTTGCATAGCCGTGTCAATATCACGATTATCGTAAAATACAAAAATGAAATAAAATTTTTATTTTACTAAAGCTGAATGTTTCCCGATATACTTATTCCTTTCAAGAAAAGACTAAACTATACATATATTTGATGCACCTTTCTTAGTGGTAATAGTGTTATATCTTGGTTTTCAACTTTAAAGTGAATGGTAGAACAGGCCTGTTTTAGGGATGTTTCCATGTAAAAATCGCTTTCCCACATAATTTTACTGTGTCACCTGTACTGGGAAAATGGGATACCTTTAATATATTCTATTTTTGACTCATACCGAGTAGTAATTTCTAAAGTTTCAGCTTTGTGTACATTTATTGTCAAAGTTTGTTCAATGTTCTTTCTTTAAAAAAACAAAAGTAATGATTATTGATTAGTATACCTTAATTATTTTGGGAGTGGACAAATCCTTTAAAAATGTTCATCAATGTATTGCTTTGACAGCCAAGGTATACATCTGAAGACCATGTGAAAAGGATTTAAACCAATTTGTTTGCCTTCTGTTTTTCAGATTAATATTCAGCATCAAATAGTTGCTAAAATTAATCCCACACACTCCCCAAAAATGTAACCTTTAATGCATAAGAAATATTTTTCTGCATTTGTATTTAAAATTAGGTCTAGATAAATAATACTTACTGTACAAGTAGACATAAGTTGCTCCTTACCAACATCTTCAATTCTTATCTGTGAATCATATTTATGATATTGAGCAGGTTTCTTTTTTCAAAATCGTTAAAATTTTCAAGAAAGTTTAGGAATATGTAATAGAGAAATTAACTTAATGTAGCATAAGGAAAATTCTCATTGCACCCAGCCAGGAGTAGCACTTGAGCAATGAAATGGAGGCCATATTTATATACATCACTGATTTAAGAGCAAGAGCCATGAAAGCTGTCAAAATGTCAATTTAAATAAACAAATATCTGGGAGCAAAATTTAGTAAAATAATCCAGAATTTTTGGACAAATTTATAGTTGGGTTTTACAGAAAATTCTTGCGTAGACTTACTTCGAAATAACTTTGGAACTGCATAATTGTCAGACTTTTTCTCCTGCACTATATTGTGACTGAAGGACTGTGCTCAAAAGTAGGCATTAAACTAAGATGGCTCCGAATTTGCCTTCTGATGAGCCAAGCAGAAAATCTCCAAGAATGTTTAAAAAAAAAAAAAGTCCAATTCTAATCCAAACAACTGAAAGCAAAATGTTCAGTAACTTTGCTTATGTCAAGCAGCATATTAACATAAATCTTTCCATATGAAAAGACAAATGTAATAACTCTTAGAAAGAGATCTCTTAGATCTCTTGGGAAGGAAATTAGTTGGCATTTTCTTTCACATTACGTTTCATTTTAATATTTATAATGGTGCTTTCACTGCCTTCCTTCTTCATTAGAAAGCAGAAATGTTCACTTGCAGATTTGTTTTGACCTTGACATTTTGGCTCTTCACATGCGCTCTGCTTCCCTATTGACTCCAGTAAATATGACATGAATGTATCTTTGCTGATGCCTTCTTTATATACTTTACTATATATATCTATCTATCTATCTTTTATATATATATATATATATATATATATATATATATATATATATATATATATATATATATATATATATATATATATATATATATATATTAGATTGTGTTTATTTCGTACAGTTCTCTATAAGGCCGTGGCATTAACATTTAAGACAAGTTTTCTAAAACATGAACCTGTAGGGAGAACAAATGTAAAAACCTACACTGTTAATTGTTCCATTAGAAACGTTCTCCTGAAACCTGATTCTAGAGTCAATTTAAAGCCTTTATTGCTATGATATACAGTGTTTTATGGTTGTACCAAGTAACAGTTGAAGGTAATTATTTTCTAGTGTTTATCAAATCTGATTATATATTCTTTGATGGAACTCTATAATATATAAAATGTAAATGTCCATCAATTTTTTTTTTTTTTTAAAAACTGCATTGTAGACAGTGTACAGTATAGATAGAATATATAATCTCATACATAAACAAGTTTTAAGAAATGTTAACAATGTAGATATGACTTTGTTTCAGGCAGTGCAGGTTGTTTGCAAGAAATCTGTTTAAATTGTAGGCCAGAACACATATGGTAGTGCCAAAATACTAAACTTAAGCATCGAAGAGTAGATTTAAGTTGTAAAGAAGAAGGGTTTTATATCTGGACTTTTTTTAAGCTGGTATAAAGTGGTTTCATGCCATCTATTTTTGTTCTAAATAACATTTGTTTTTGTTTCTAGGTCTTTGTAAAGAATCCCTGCACAATGAATTGTAAAAGGTTTTGCAACTTTTCCAGAGCCTGCGATCATAAATCTGAACACTAAAAATTTCTGACATTATAAAGTATTTTTTAAATCTGGTCACGTTTTCTAGAAGTATTATGTCCTTATGTGAATCAATGATTAGACATTTAATACAACTGGTCCAAAGCTTTGTTGTTGTTTTTTGTATCTTTCTGCATACTGAAGAACTTCAAGTTGAACCTTTTTATGTAGTACTGCTCTCAAAATCTTTCAGCTGTATTCGAAGATTAAAAAGTGCCCTTTAAAAAGAGTGTCTTTATTTTTGAGAACTATTTCATGTTATGAAGAAAATTATATTGATTTCTGATACACTTATCATTATTATCTTTACAATCAAGGAATTAATTTGGGGGTAAAAATATTGTTCTGTAGTTTCCAAGTAAACTTCATTGATTATCAAAGTATTGTAGGTGACAATTCAAAGCCATGAACTTAAGATAGGATTTTAGTTTTACGCTTTTAACCTTCAACTGTATAAATGTAGTGTTTTGTGTTCTAACATCTACTTTAGGTGGCTGCTCTGATTGGCTTTCATTGGGCATGTGCTTTACATAAAGTTATGTGCTCAGCACAGTCCTAGGTGCTACACGCATATACACACACCCCTTTTTCTTGTTTTGAAAATTGCAGGGGTTGTAGCATTACATCCGTCTTTGTGGAGCAATGAACAAGAGTTTTTGATAAGTTCCGTGCTTAAATACTGCTACTTGGTTCTGCCATGTATGAATTATTTTTTAGTGTCATTAAACTGAGGCATGGTAAGGACTAGGACAGGGGGGTAAAATGGCTATTGATCTATTGTCAAATAATATGCAATGTTCTTACAGTATGTCTGATCAATAGGCAGACAAGTAATTGTTCACCATATTTCACCTCATGTTAATAAATATAAACTGATGTCACACTATTGCAGGAGACGCCATTTGCAAAGAAAGACAGATTACATTAGTAATTCATTTGATAAAGAGGACTACTTTTAATTATATTTTAGCCACTAATAGCTTTTTAAGTGAGACAAAGCCTTCTGCATCTATTATGCTGAAAAGATGAATTAATTAGCATTTTCATGGGTCAACCAGATGCTTTATATCTAAAAAAAGCCTAGTTGAATGCTGCAGCTATTTTTTTTTTTTTAAATGTAATTCTAAAAATAATAACTGTTTTGGTTAATTCCAAATTTAAAGTATTTTATAAGCAAACACAACCAAGAGGTACCCAGCGTTATGTTGTTAAAGAGTATATTTTTTAAAGAAGTCAAAACAACTGATAATGATAGCAATATTGCCACCAGTTCAAGTCTAGAGGATGTTACTGGGTATTCAAGTACTTTGCTGTCTTGCTCTCATGTATTCATTTTCCAAGTACTCTCCAAAATATATTGTTTATTATGAACCACATCTACAGTTTGAAGATTGTTTATCATTCAATATCCATGGCCCAATGAATCTTACAATCTAGGTCCCCTAACACACACTGGTGTCAGTTTTAATCATCAGCCAATTAACCTGTCTCCATGTATTTGAGACGTTGGAGGAAACTGGAGCACCCAGAGGAAACCCACACAGGGTAAGTGTACAAATGTTACAAAAATAATGCCCTAGGTATTTTTAATGTGGGACGCTGTTTGATGCAATTGTGTCATTAGGTTGTTATTTGTAATTAATGGCAAAATAAAAAAAAATTGCAATGTTATAATTTTTCTGTGTAATGTTTTATATCTTGATAGTATTAAATTGGGTTGGAATTTCTAGTCAATAGCAGCTGAAGAGATCCTGGTTGAAGATGCCTGTCCAAGAGGTTGTTTGCACAGGAATGGGACCTGTTATCCAAAATGCTCAGGACCGTAATTTGGATCTTCATAACTTAAGTCTTCTAGAAAATCATTTCGACATTAAGGGGCACATTTACAAAGCTCGAGTGAAGGATTCGAATTAAAAAAACTTCGAATTTCGAAGTGTTTTTTGGGCTACTTCGACCATCGAATGGGCTACTTCGACCTTCGACTACGAATCAAACGATTCGAACTAAAAATCGTTCGACTATTCGACCATTCGATAGTCGAAGTACTGTCTCTTTAAGAAAAACTTCTACCCCCTACTTCGGCAGCTAAAAGCTACCGAAGTCAATATTAGCCTATGGGGAAGGTCCCCATAGGCTTGCCTGAGATTTTTTGATCGAAGGATATTCCTTCGATCGTTGGATTAAAATCATTCGATTCGAAGGATTTTATCGTTCGATTGAGAGAATAATCCTTCGATCGCAGGATTTGCGCTAAATCGTTCGATATTCGAAGTCGAACGATTTTAGTTCCTAGTCGAATATCGAGGGTTAATTAACCCTCGATATTCGACCCTTCATACATCTGCCCCTAAATAACCCCAATATGATTGTTTTGCCTCCAATAAAGATTAATAATATATTTGTTTGGATCAAGTACAAGGTGCTGTTTTATTATTACAGAAAAAAAGGAAATCATTTTTAAAAATTTGGATTATTTGTATAAAATGGAGTGTATGGGAGATGACCTTCCTGTAATTCGGAGCTTTCTGACTAACAGATCCCATACCTGTATAGAGAAATTGAACAATAATAATGTTATTTTCAGTTCAAAATTGTAGTTTGTGTACTACATAACACACACACATAATAAATTTATAATTGTTTTATTTTTTGTTATAATAAGGTTTTCATCTCTACAAGCATTCTAACCACAAAACAATAAAAAATTACTGAAAAAACTATAATCTTTGAAAATGGTTCAAAGATCATAGGTGTCTGAACTCAAAAGCATCATTAGTCACTACGTTAGAATACATTTAGAATGGAAACAATTCTATTTGGTAATATTTTAGCCTCCAATTGTTGACCACTTTATAGTTTGTCTAAACTTTTATCTTTACAATGTAAAAAGTGTTCATCTAATGACTTTAGCGGGTGGTGGTCTGAAATCGCTAGATGATTGCACAGTGTTTTGTACATCTTTATATAGGGTTATATTTTTTTTTTATATTTAAATTTGTTTGACTTTTTACTGGATTGATATGTCACAAATGTCTAAATTCCAGTTTCAAAATGCATTGCAGGTTTGGCACAAAGTAAAGACTTTTTTTTTCAAAAATATATCTATGATATTATGACATTTTAGATGTATATGTCTGACTCATATATAATGAAAATAATAAATATCTATCATTATGCCTTAACTGCCCCTCTTAAACTAGATAATTTTGTATAATTTTATATTTTAAAAAAACAGTGCTCTTCTTCAGACATGTTCATCTTCATTATAGAAGTACCTCCTTGTTTGTTTTGATTTATCTTTGAAGAAATTCCTCACCATCCGCTGCCAAAGGATCTAAGATTTTTTTGTACTATTGGAAATGATTAAATTGTTTATTTGCTATAGATCTATAGTAATGGTAAACAATGAACCCCAACATTTGAATACTTCTTTAATAATCGTGTTTATGGTAAGCAATATTTTCCTTCTTTGAAGGTTTAATAATGTTTTCTGAAATGTTTAGAAGAATATATATAAATATGGGGCAGATTTACTAAGCTCAAGTGAATGATTCGAATATGTTTATGGTAAGCAATATTTTCCTTCTTTGAAGGTTTAATAATGTTTTCTGAAATGTTTAGAAGAATATATATAGACATGGGGCAGATTTACTAAGCTCAAGTGAATGATTCGAATAAAATAATATTCGAATTTCGAAGTAATTCTTTGGGTACTTCGATCATCGAATTGGTCAAATTCGATCGAATTGAATGAATCATTCGACCATTCGCTAATCGAAGTACTGTCTCTTTAAAAAAAACTTCAACTTCATAATTTGCCACTTTAAACCTACCGAAGTCCAATGTTAGCATATGGGGACCTTCCCTAGCACTTTTCTAAGCTTTTTTTGGTTGAATAAAAATCCCTTAAAATTGTTCGATTTGAAGGATTTTATCGTTCGATTGAACGATTTTTGTTCGATCGAAGCTTTTGCGCTAAAATTCTTTGAATTCGAAGGATTTTACTTCGAGGGTCGAATTCGAGGGTCTAATTCGAGGGTTTTTTAACCCTCGAAATTCGACCCTTGATAAATCTGCCCCTATATATCTAGTCGGCAAGATGTCCCACCCACTTTATGTATTTTGACTTTGACTACATTTTCACAATTTATTATTCTCCTTATAAAAATTTCTCAGAGAGAAAAAACTCTTCATTCACCTCATAATTAAACTTGCCATTCCCATTATTTTACTTGATTGTACTGCTGTGCTATTTCTTTTCTTTAAATCCATGCCATCTTTTTTATGACCTGAAGACTGAATTGTAAGTATACTGGCTTTTTTTTTTTTCTTTTTTAGACCTATGCACTTTTTTTATATTTGGTCTTTTGGGCTCTTTCAGTCACTTAGAGATGTCATTCACTTTAAGACTTGTGGCACATGGGCATATGAGATCCTCTCAGGGAATATTGCGGTGATCAAAATGCCTGTCTCCGCAGGCAGTGGCTTCCTCTTTTTGTTGGATGAGAAGTACACTCTTAATGGTTGACACTTCTGCCAGTAGGCTGATATCACTCAGTAATGCTCACTTACATTATATTCACCTACCAGCAGAGGTGTCGGACATAGAAAGATCCGTTCCATTGAATGAGATGTCTGTGAAGTCCATCTTGATTGCAACTACTATCCTTCAAAGGACTGCAGTGATTACCCATGCCTTTGCATCACAAGGGTAAATTGGTGATCTTTTGTTAATCCCAAATCCTTTTCCATATAGGTTTCTACTTTTTAAATGCTTATTATAGTATTTCAAACTGAAAATCATGTGGTCCAAAAACATTCTAGAATGCAAAATTGTACCCTACTTTCTATTTCTGTAGGACAATATCATAAGTATTTGTTGTATTCAAATATATATGTATATATAAACCTTGTTTACTTAAGCGAAAACAATTAACTTCAATTCTGAAAAATATCTGTATTGATCGTTCAATGAAAATACTATTGATCATCATGACCAAGAATTGTCACCATATGTGACCAACTCAAGCGAATGCTACATATAATATAATTTTCTACTCTCACAACATGGACATGAATTGCTAACCTCCAGTAGATCTACATGTAGGGGATTATTTACTAAACTCTGAATGCAAAAATCCTGAAAAATTTGATTTTTTTTTTATAAAATCAGACTTTTAAAAAATCACACATTTTTTGGATTTTTTTAAACCCCCGAGGATGGAATAGTCAGAATCAGAAAATCCGGCATCTCATACCCATTGAGGTTGCATATAAGTCAATGGAAGAAATCCCAATGATTTTTTTGATGTGCGTAATGTATTATAGATATGAGCTTCTTAGTCACAGTGTGATTTTACAGGGATTGACAACTTGGTTCTGTGTGGCATTACAATGCTAGGAGACAAATGGGCAGACATCAGTGTTGGATAGGTGGAGATTCATGCACTTAAATACCCCTCAATGTGCATTTGTTCTCTCAAAATGCATATCAGGAAAAATACTACAGGTATGTGATCCGTTACCAGGAAACCCATTATCCAGAAAGTTCTGAATTATAAAAGGCCTTCTCCCATAGACTCCATTTTATCCAAATAATCCTAATTTTTAAAGATTATATCCTTTTTTCTCTAATAATATAACAGTAGCTTGTACTTGATACAAATTAAGATATAATTAATCCTTATTGGAGACAAATTCAGCCTATTGGGCTTATTTAATGTTGAAATGATTTTTTTGTAGACTTAAGGTATGAAGATCTAAATTATGGAAAGATCCATTTTATGGAAAGTCCCAAGCAGTCTGGATATATTTTTGTAAAAGGAAATTCATTTTCAGTACTTACTTTTTCTAGAATGTTTTTGTGATGTTGCCTGAGCTTCCCATAGACTTATATTTCCCTGTGACTTAAAAAAACCTTTCACAACTTTTTTCTTCAGTTAACTGCATTTTGAGAACAGTCTTAGAAGATCAGTAAAAAATTTGGACTTTGACAAAAGGTTGTGAGCTTTTTTTCATGCAATGTAAAATCGAATTGTGGTAAAAACAACATTTTAACTGGAAAATAAATGAGATGTACACTTTATACGTGACCCATATTGTTAGGCTTAAAAACTATTTCACCTACCACTTAATAATATTGCACGGCATGTACTGACAGTCATGGGTGATGGGTTTGCAGTCAATAGTAAAGAAGCATTGGTGTCCTCCACCCCTAGATGGCAGATCCAGTTTGAAATGCTGCTTTTAGAACCATATGATTACTGTTCAACCCTCCATGATGCACACCTTGTTACACCAGTTGTGATGGTGCAGATACTGTGTTCTGGTGGTCAGGGAAAATAGCTCTAGAATCCCTACAATCACTGAAGTCAGATGCCCTCTACAGACCGACATGTCCCACCTCCTACATACACCTACTGGAAATACGTAACACATTTGTAACCCTTTAAAGGACTTCATTTTGCATAAATGTAAGGTCCAAGTTCCAATTGTTCCACCTCGTTTTACTGAGGCAATTAGACTGATCAAAATGTAAAGCAAAATAGAATAGTCTACCCATATTCTCATATCCTTCCATTTAGATTGAGTATTGACCCACTGGTCGGGATAATTGGAAATTCATTTAGTTTTGCATAACAATACATGTTATTGGTAGGATCGATGTATTTGAATGTGGTTGTGTTAATTATGTGGCCAACAACTATTTTAAGAAGCTTGGTTATTAATAACTGTTTCAGTGGTCCAGGGGCCTGACTACCATAAGTAGGACACATTAATAGCCAGGCTATATTCAAAACACTTGGGACCTTATTTATCAAAGGCCGAATTTTGCTGATTTTAATCAAAAAAATCAGACCAAACTAGAATCTATGATTGGACTTTATTTATTAATTTAAAAAAATCAAGATTTAATCGGATCGAGGAGAAAATCCGAATCGTACCATTTTTTTAAAGTTTTTTTTTCCAGAATTGTGCAGACCACTGAAACTTCCAAATACTTATATACAACCTCGGGTAAGTCTGATATGCCAGATTTTTGGATTCAGACTTTTTCCATCCTCGGGGGGTGATAAAACTTTAAAAATTCTAGGTTTTTTTGCACTACAAATTCGGGTTTTATTATAAAAAAAATTTAAATGTTTTCGAGTTTTTGGCATTTGGACTTACAAAAAAACCCTCATTGGACTACTGTGTCTTAACCAAAACCGTAAATTTTGAAATGCAGTTCAGGTACTTGCACGTGAGGCATTTAAGCTGGAGACAGTTAAAGCAAAACTATACCCCCAAAATGAATATTTAAGCAACAGATAGTTTACATCATGTCAATTGGCATATTAAAGAATCTTATAAAAACTGGAATATATATTTAAGTAAATATTAAATTTTTACATCTATTGCCTTGAACCACCATTTCGTCATGGTCTGTGTGCTGCCTCAGAGATCACCTGACCAGAAATACTGCAACTCTAACTGTAACAGGAATACACAACTCTGTCTGTTCATTGGTTCATGTGACCTAACAAATATGGTTTGTTGGTATGTTTGTGTGCACAGTGAATCGTCCGATTCCAGGGGGTGGCCCTTTTTTTTTTTTAAAATGGCAATTTTCCATTGATGATTACCCAATGGCACATACTAAAAAAAAGTGTTTTATTATGAAAATGGTATTTTTACATGAAGCAGGGTTTTACACATGAGTTGTTTAATGCAATCTCTTTTTATAGAGACCTACATTGTTTGGGGGCTATAGTTTTCCTTTAATACATTTAAAATCATCGTAGAAATCACCAATCTCTGCTCTATGACCTGCTCAGCCACCGTATCACTAATGAGAAACTAAATTAGCAAGGCCCTTGGAATGTAACAACTATAGCTTTGTGCTAAACTGTTTCCTACCCATCCTATCAATCACCCATTTGTTCTTCCCCCTCTATTGTTTTTAATGTCCCTTCTAATGATTAGTTGTTACATTGTATTGCCATCGCTGTTTCAAAATGATAAAATCTTTAAAAATCTACTACTGACTCACTATAGCCATAATTCCAGCCAGGTGTTGGCACATCTGTTTTTAGTGTCAGTATCTGTATGTAACTATCGCTGCACTTAATAGTGCCAGGTTGATATATTTAGCCTGTGCACTTATTGATCAAAGCTTTCTAATTCAAGCAAATTTATAAAAACAGGCATTGCATTTCTGTAAAACAGTATGTAGAAATTATTCTGACATGTTCTTTTAGTTGTGTACTGGGGTAGTAGTGAGCTCTTTATTCTTAATGAGGGAGTATAAAGAGTGGTTTATTACCTTAAATTAGAATAAAACATTTTTATCAAGTTAATTGTGTTTGGGAATTTAGACACCATTGTATCAAATGCATTCTCATTAGTGATGAGCGAATAAATTCACCAGGCGCGAATTTGCTGCGAATTTCCTCGTTTCGCTGCTGGAGAATAAATTTGTGAAACTCCTGTGAAAGTTCACGCATCGGAAAAGGCACTCTTGTGTCAACACTATTCGGACGCCCGTTGACTTTAACGCCAGCGTCAAAATTGACGCGAGCGAGTTTCGCAAATTTTTCGCCGTTTCACAGGAGAAATTTGCCCATCACTAATTCTCATCATATAATTGCGCCTGTTCTATTCTGCTTCTGTGTGAGGACACAGTCAGTGAATGAAGGGCACAGCAACAGAAAAGGAATTATGTTTCAAACTTGTGGCTTCATTATCACCAGTTATTACAAGAAATCAGGAGCCTATTCCACAAGGAACAAGACTGCCAACTGCTTCTACAGCACACTATACATGAAAGACCTTTTAAAATGATAGGTTGGGCACATAATAGTTATTAGTACTAATAATATTAGCAATAATATCTAGTGTATGAAGCAGTATGAGTTGGTTCTAACTCAAGATTATTAGGTATTTATAAATGTTAACAAGTTCCAAAAATCTGTATAGTTGGGAAATTATAATATTTTTATCCAGTAGATAAATATAATCACTGCTATGTCCAAAATATAACACAGGGAGGCCTATTTAATAATTGTCAAGAAAGCACCAGCTTTTTTTTTCCTTGAGCAATACCTAATTTTTTTTTCTTTAATGAATTCCAACTATTTGAGAATTCAGAAAATAGTCATGTATATTTTCACGAGGGGGTTTTGCCACTTTTTTTTCTTCTAGTTGCCTCCGCCCGACTGCAACTTTTACATCTCTCCACGAGTGTTCACATGTGATTTAGATACACACTTTTTGCTGGCCAAAACAGTGGAGTGTCTTGTATATAAAGGGGTTGTTTACCTTTAAATTAACTTTAAGTAGGATGTAGAGAGTGATAGTCTGAGACAATTTGCAATTATTTTTTTATTATTTGTGGTTTTTGAGTTTTGTAGCTTTACAGAGCATTAGTTTTTTTTAGATGGGATCAGTGACCCTCATTTGAAAGCTGGAAAGAGTCAAAAGAAAAAAGGCAAATAATTGAATAAAGTTGCTTAGAATTGGCCATTCTATAACATACTTAGGGGCAGATTTATCAAGGGTCGAAGTGGAATCTGGAATTTTCGAAGTTAAAAAATTCAAAGTAATTTTTGGATACTTCGACCATCGAATAGGCTACTACGACTTCGACCTTCGATTTGAAGTAAAATGATTCGACCATTTGATAAGTAAGTTCGAAGTACTGTCTCTTTAAAAAAAACTTCGACTTCAATACTTTGCCAACTTAAACCTGCCGAAGTGCTATGTTAGCCTATGGGGACCTTCCAGATCATGGGGCAAATTCACTAAGATTCGTAGTTGCGCCAAGCGCAACTTCGCCACACTTCACCAGGCACTGGGGTAGCGTAAGGTTGCGAAGTTGAGCTAGCGTTGATTCGCAAAGCGAAGTTAGAGTCACTACAAATCCTGGGAAACCTTCAAAACATCAAATAATTTTTTTTTTTGCCCTACACATGTGCCCACTGTATAGTTAAGTTGCCATGAGTTAGGAAATGTAGGGGGGAAGGAGGGGAGCCCCAAAAAAATTTTCAATCTTTTTCAGCCTATCACCCATAATATAGAAAAAACACCAGCGTTTTTTGGGACTTAGAAAAAATTTGAAATTTTTTTGAAGCAATCCCTATCTACTCTATTGCACTTCGCCTGGTCTGAGGTGGCGAAGGAAGTCTAGCGTAAAAGGTAGTACAGTACACAGTACACTGCGCGCATTAGTGAATTTGCGTAGTTACGTCGGTAGCGAAAATTCGCCAGGTGTAAGGATGCGAAGTAACACTAGCGAATTTATGCCAGCGTTCGTTAGTGAATTTGCGAAGTAACGAAAATGCCCAACGCTAGCGAATTGACGCTAGCGTTAGGCGCTTCGGCGCTTAGTGATTTTGGGTCCATATTTCTAAGTTGTTTGTATTCGGAAAATCATACGATCGTACGATAAAATAGTTCTAATCGTACCATTCGAAGTATGATCGGAGTACGATCATACGATGCAAAAAATCCTACAAATTCGACTTCGAATTTCGTAGTATTCAATTCGATGGTCGAATTTCAAAGTATTTTCCACTTTGAAATTCGTCCCTTGATAAATCTGCCCCCTAAAGTTAATTTAAAGGGGAACCACTCTATAACCATCCCTGTGTGCTTTGTCCTGCCCATGATCTGTGATGGAGACCCAGATTTCTGACTTGTTTAATATTGTACTGCAAAATGCTTTATAATTTCTGCTGTTGACGGCAGTTCCAGGGTCACCAAAGAAGCCTTCCGAAATATCATTAAACCTCCCTCGTGTTTGACTGTAGGAAATTATTTTCCTGAATTTGGTGCATCCCTAATTTTTTTAAAGAAAGATGTTCTTTATAAAAAAATAAATCTCTAATTTATAATGAAAAGGTGACAGTCAAACCTGTTTGAACCTGTTTCTTACAGCTTCTAGAAGGTGCCATTAATTGTTGTCCTCCTTATGTGTACAGAATACAATAAGCTTTACTAATTCTTTAACCAGCTTTTTTGTGTTGTTCTACTGCAAACAAAATACATATAGTATGACTGATTAAATTTTATTTACATTATCAGTGATTTCAAAAACATGTTTCTTTTTCCGATGCCTCTGGTTAATGCTCATTGTTCAGATCTTGTCGTGTAAATTCTGCTCAGTCCATGTGAAAAATACATTCTGTTACTGGTACAATGTTCATTCTTTCTCTTTGATCTAATACAATACCTGAGTTCACAAATTATTTCTAAATTTTGGGGGCAACACAATGAGAAAGTGACAGAAGACAATCAGGTAATTGTAAATTAGCTTTATCCACAGAACCAATTTCAATTTAAATACTTTGATGAAAATAAACATAAATTGTGTTTGCCTCTTCACATGGTCCAGAGACCCTCTGCCGAAGTGTTTCTGCGTAATTAAGAAAATGATTATTTTTTCCTTATGGTGGCTTAAAGATAACTTGCATTCCCATCTGGTTCTGGAAAATTCTCATTGCAGTAACACTCGGGATGTTAACTCCTCCATATGAAAAGTCAATTTACTAAAACTACCCATTCACAGCTGTTGTATCATGAAATCTAAATACTGAAAAATAGATTTGAGTTTATTAACTACATCTTGCTTGGCACCATGTTTTATATTAGGATTCTAAACTACAACATGATATGCTGGTGTTTGTTTGTGGAGTGGCTGCAAAGATAATGCACATTGATGTCGGCTGTGTGCAAATTTACAGAGAGAAAAGTAAGTGGTGGGAAAAGAGTATTTTAAAAGTTATTACCCCATTATTAAAAGGTTTTTAGCAACAAATGTGATATATCATGTGATTGTTTTAATCACCTGGTGCAGGTATTCCAGGCTGCAGTGTGGGGCACAAACCTTTCAGAATATGGGCAAAAGAGAAGAAAAGAATCATTATATAATACACAAAAGCCATGAATATCTTGTAAATTATATCCTTATAAACGGTGAGTTCTGATGTCATCAGTTATAAACGGTGAGTTCTGATGTCATTTCTGTCACATGACTCATTGAAACTTGTGTATTATAATAAATAAAGTACCCCCAGTTGCAAAATATGAGGATATTAGAAGTTACCTCGGAGTTCCATGACCTGTATAAAAACACTCGGCCTTCGGCCTCGTGTTTTTATATGGTCATGAAACTCCTCGGTAACTTATAATATCCTTATATTTTACAAGAGGGGGTACTTTATTCACTATATATCCCTCTAAAGCAGTCTATACTATGATTAAGGCAGTTGAATGTGGCAGTCCAAGAGTATCCAGTTGTATTAAACATGGAAGCTTACCCAAGGATCCATGTAAGGAATACATATAGCATGAGCTGTGTTCGGGTCAAGATCATTGAGGGGCTATTGATTGTTTTTGGAGGAAGTGTAAGGGTTAACCTTTGTGTGATTAACTAATTGCAGTTAAGTAAACTGACTGAGACAGTGATTCCTCACATAGAGAAGATATAGATGTTTCTACATCTTTCCTGACATTTATATAACATTGCTGGCCGGCATGCTTTCTTCAGTATTAAATTATACTTATCAAAGTGGGTTAGCTATATTGGCATAGGTATCGAGGAATCTTCTGGTGGGCCCAAGCATATTATTTCCTTTAGTTTATTTTTATTGGAATCTCTCCTACACTTTGGGGGTTATTTATCAAGCTCCGAATATCCAAACCTCAAATAATTTGTAGTTTTCGGAGCAAAAAAAAAAAAAAAACTACTGATTTTTCGAGATGTATTAAAGTCCAATGGTCTAAAAACTCAGAAACCCCGGCATCTAAAAGTTCTCGAGGTCCTGTATAAGTCAACGGGGAAGGTCCCAGTGTTTGCGCTGATGTCCATATCGATATCCGATGATTTTGGAGCTTCGGCACAAAAAAGCTCAGATAAAATGGTAGTTTTTGTGGAAAACTCTGAACAATTCAGAGTTTTTCGGGAAAGCTCTGTAGTTTTCGGAGTTTTGCCCGACTCTATTTTAAATTTTTTTATACATAAGGTCCATTCGGGAATTCGGAGTTGGATATTAAAAATACTGAGATAAATTTGGACCTTGATCAATAACCCCCTATGTCATGGCAAGAGTTTGTCCTTTTATATATTAACGTTAAGCTGTTTTATTTAAAAAAAAAATCATTTTGTACTATTTGTAGGGTGCAGAGAACACAAAACAATAATAGAAGAAGGAAACAGCAAAGATGGAGAGAGCAGATGTCTATGAACCATCTGTATAAGGTTTTTCTGGTAAACCCCCAACCATCCTAGTCAGCCACTCGCAGAATTGCAAGGTATTAATCATGATGTAAAAATCTTTGGAGTTTTTTGGGAGGGTTTGCAACAGCTCCGCCTCTAAATGACTGGACAATTTTATCTGAAGAAATCCCTTATGGCGGCAAACTAAAGCCACCAAGCCCAAACGACAAATACCCTATTGGGTTATGTTAGAAGATTAAAGAAAGTTATAGTCAGATAGTATGACAACTATGTAGAATAGACTGAGTCAGCAACATTTCAATAAAACATAAAAAACATAGCCAGAAGAAACAAACTGTAGATTAAAAATGATGGCCTAGTAGCCATTTAAAACTAGTGCTTACACCACAATGAAATGCACCTATCAAGGTTACTTAATATCTATTAGTAGAAATGTATGTGTTTAACTGAAAAATGAAAATTTGAAAAATGAAAACATTTAAATTCAAAGGACTATGTAATGAAGTGACCACAAAGAATGTTTCAGAATTTCCAAAATTAAACTCATCTTAGTGAAGTTAGAATGCATATAACTGTTTGATAAGATCATGAAAATATTTATTTTATTTAATAAGTGATAAATAAACAGGAGAGAGAAATGTAAATTTTAATTAAAATTAAGGGACTTTTTGTCCCACAAACAAGGAAGTTGGGTTTTTATTTTCTTTTTGAACTTTCCTTGCCCTACATTGCAAGAAAACCTCTAAGAGGCAGATTTATTAAGGGTCGAAGTGAAAATTAGAATGGAAAAAATTTGAATTTTTAGATATTTTTTGTGTACTTCGTCTAGGGAATAGTGTAAATTAAAATTTGAAAAAAATTTGAAAATACGAAATTTATCATGTACTGTCTCTTTAAAAATGTGACTTTTTCCAAAAAAAAAAACGAATTTGATGGAATGCGCTAATACTTCGATTCGTACGATTCGAATTTGGACGAAAATGGCCTAAACACCCTGTAAAAAAACCTTAGATTTTTTTAATAAATTTCAGTTTTTTTATTTGAATTTCGAAGTTTTTTTATCTGAAATTCGACCCTTGATAAATCTGCCCCTAAAAGTCAGAATTTATTAAAAATGGTCCAATAGGATCAGCGTAGCTCACATTGACATCTATATGACCTCGTCAACTTTTACCTGGTGAATTAGAGTTTTTTGTAGTTTTTGCACTTAATAAATCTAAAATTTTAGAGTTTTAAAGAGATATTGAAAAAATATTTAACACTCAATAATTAAGTTATTCTAATTTCAACTCGCAAGCCACTTCTTGCTGGTATTCAATGCAGATACAACAATATTCTCGCGTTCTAGTCGCTGATCCGGACACCATGTGAGGACACCAGCGTTCATGTTAAATTGTCGGCTTTATTGAAACAAACACACAGGGGGAAATCTAGCGGTGGGTCTGCTGGGCTGACTTACGCGTTTCTTGCCGGATCTCCCGGCACTTCCTCAGAGTCGACTTCCTCAGAGTTGACTCTGAGGAAGTGCCGGGAGATCCGGCAAGAAACGAGTAAGTCAGCCCAGCAGACCCACCGCTAGATTTCCCCCTGGGTGTTTGTTTCAATAAAGCCGACAATTTAACACGAACGCTGGTGTCCTCACATGGTGTCCTGGATCAGCCCCTAGAACGCGAGAATATTGTTGTATCTGCATTGAATACCAGCAAGAAGTGGCTTGCGTCTCGCAAAGGCAACGACTGGGAAGGCACAGCATCTCTGGATGAGCTCCGATGCAATCCGCATCATTTCTAATCTTTTCACATTCCTGATTTCCTTAAACCCTACCTCTGATTTCACTATTAGGCCACATTTATATGTGTCAATGCCAAAAATGTATTTATTGCAAAAAAAAGTGTTGTAAAATAAATGATCTATTCATAAAGGTCAGTCGTTGTTCTTACTAATGAATTAACTATAGTAAAACAGAGGGCATTCAATTGCAGCAATATTTTTGCATGGAGGTTTGCATTAATTTAGTAAGGTGCTAGAGCAGTGCTATCAAACTAGCAGTCCGCAACACCCCTCCCTTGTGTGGCCCGCCACATGAAAGTCTACCTGCTTACCTTATGTACAGTAAGCTTTTACAGGTATCAGTACTCATATTAACTGGCCCTTGCATTTAAGATCCTGTACACCTCTATTGTTCACACCCCTAATGCCCTGTACTGTTCACACTCATATAAACTGCTGGAAGTGCACCAGCATTGTGTCACTGTATGTAGCACATGAACTGTTTTCTTGTCTCCTGCTCTATTCTCCTTGTGTGTGCCATACTCTACCTGCCCTATTCTCCGTGTGTGTGCCATACTCTGCCTTTCCTGTGCTCCGTGTTTGCCATACTCTGCCTGCCCTATGCTCCATGTGTGTGCCATACTCTGCCTGTCCTATGCTCCATATGTGTGCCATTCTCTGCCTTTCCTGTACTCCATGTGTGTGCCATACTCTACTTGCCCTATGCTCCGTGTGTGTGCCATATTATGCCTTTCCTGTGCTCCATGTGTGTGCCATACTCTGCCTTCCCTATGCTCCATACTCTGTCCTTCCTATGCTCTATGTGTGTGCCATGCTCTATCTGCCCTATGCTTCACACATGTGCCATACTCTGCCTACCCTGTTCTCCCTGTGTGTGCCATAATCTGCCTGCCCTTTGCTCCATGTATGTGCCATGCTCTGCCTGCCCTATTCTCCATGTGTACCATACTCTGTCTGCCCTATGCTCCCTGTGTGTGCCATACTCTTCTTGCCCTATGCTCCCTGTGTGTTCCATACTCTATCTGCCCTATGCTCCCTGTGTGTGCCATACTCTTCTTGCCCTATGCTCCCTGTGTGTGCCATACTCTTCTTGCCCTATGCTCCCTGTGTGTGCCATACTCTGTCTGCCCTATGCTCCCTGTGTGTGCCATACTCTGTCTGCCCTATGCTCCCTGTGTGTGCCATACTCTTCTTGCCCTATGCTTCCTGTGTGTGCCATACTCTGCCTGCTCTATGCTCCCTGTGTGTGCCATACTCTGCCTGCCCTATGCTCCGTGTGGGACATGATCCTGGTTGGGTTGTTCTGAGGGTTTGTTAGCATTTGGAAATTATTGTTAGGGCCCCTAAGGTGTTTAATCATGTGCCGAGGGGGGCTACTGTCCTATCCACAGGGGAGGAGGAGGCATATGTATAAATGTGCTCTTACTGTAGCAACACAACTAATTAATTATTTTATAGTGTCAGCCCTTCTGATGGTTGATGTCCCTGTGATCATATGTCTATTTAACCATATTACTTTTTACTGCTGAATGGGTGTTCTTCATCACAGGCTTTGTTTCTGATTTATTTAAGTAATCAATTAATAACCCAAAGAAACTAGGTCATATCTAAGCTTTCCATTAGTTGTCCACACCCTTGTAGTAAGCAATATCAGCAGCATTATTGGCAGCAATGGTGTAAGGATCACTGTTCACTACAGTTGAACTTTGGAGTGGCAGACATGCATTCTCTGGAGCAAAGACTCCATCTGCCAGTCCTACAGATTAGTCTGAGTTTGGTTTATGCCAGGAGTAGAAAGCTGTGGACCTTGTCAAAACATTGTTTTCTGGTGCAAGATCATTTCTTCCAATACACATCAGTTCCAAGGATCTGCACTCACAAGTTCTTAATTTAAAACAACCCAATCACTGTTGCAGTCACCATCAAGACATAGAAAAAAGCTCACCCCACGGTAAACCAATCAATAAAGTGCACAGGAATTCACTTCCGAGACATGAACTTGGATCATGAAACCGTATGAAAAGCAGAAATGGATAAAGACAAAAACAAATATCCTAACAAAGACTTGATTCATTCCAAGAAGCGGGAAAATCCTCTGCATCGTTCATTTTAATTTAATGTCATCCTTTTGAGACATCTAGGTGATTATTAAAGGTCAAGTTGTGTTTTCTCAAAAAAATTGTTAGTTTTTTTTTTAGGCTAGTTTCACAAAAAACACTAACATTTTTCGGGAAGGAAGCCGAAATTTAGTTATTATGCCCCGAAGCTGATAAAAGTCCGAAAAAACTCCAGCTAAAACCTGTTGAATTTATGTAAAAGTCAGTGGAATAAGTCCCTTTAACCATTTGAAGATGGTTTTTGCCTTCATGATTGTCAGGTGATTTACTGTTGTACTCAATAAATTTGAGTTGTTCAAGATTTTTTAGCCTATAAATTCGAGGTATTTATGTTTTATTCAGGATTGCATTCAATCAAGTTTTTTACATTCAGATTTTTTAATAAATAAGCAAACATTTGAGTATGTTTAAATGAAAAAACCTCACAAACTCGACTTTTAATAGACTACCCCCCTAATGTGAACACGTTTTCCAAATCAAAAGCTGTTCATAAATACATAATATAGCCCAGTGGTCCCTTATTTGCCACTGAACAACATTAAGGGGCCTGTTTATCAATGTTTGAGGTAAAGAAAAAAAACTCGAGTGCCAAAAAAAAATCAAGACAAAACACATGCAAATTTTTTCCTCGAAAGCTATCTTAAGATAAAACGCAACAGAATATTCCTATTAATTTTTTATTTTTCAGAAAAAGAAGACGCACGCCAACGAGAATCACATTATTAATCATTTGAATGAAGCAAAAAACTTATAATAAACTGGAAAAATAAATAAAGTTGTTGACTTCTATTAAACCTTTACAAACATTTCTTTTTAAAGAGACTCACCACGTAAAAAAGGAGGCTCAGGTGCTCTGCCCCAAGCCTTCAGCATAAGGGAGCGGACATCACCGTATTGTTTGTAGGGTAGGCACTCAAAGAGTAGTAGTAAAAACAGTAGTAGTAAAAACAGGTCTTCATTGAAGTACAAGTGGGGATTACAGCCTTACGCGTTTCGTGTTCTCACAACCTATGATTTACTCTAGCTCTCATTCTTCATTGCAGTAGGGTCTACAAGTATCCATATCATAAGTCAATCCCTGTGCACTTTATTTATTGATGTACTGCTTGTTGGTTTGGGATTTCTTGTTATCGCCTGATGTCGACGGCAGTAACGGTTGAAACGCGTTGAGAATATGTTATAGTAAGAGTATAACATATATGAAAATAAAAAGGGTAACCTGGATATGAAACCTGTTACAGTGCTCTTCCCTTTACGTAAACTTCCAACACCATCCATTGCAAATAGCAGTAAAGTACCCAGAAACTATGAAATTGAGTATTGTATGAAAGAATTTCTAGTTTTACATCCAACTCTTTGGGAGTTATTTACTAAACTCCGAATGCAGAAAATCTGAAAAATTGGTGTCTATTTTAGTATAAAATGGGAATTTAAAAAAATCATGAATTTTTCAGAATTTACTCTTTTCTGAATCCGAAAATCCAGCATCTCAGACCTGCCGAGGTTGCATATACTGTAAGTCAATGGGAGACGTCCCAAAGATTTTTTGATATGCGCTGGGTTTAGTGTAATAATCAGCAGTTTTCTGACAAAAATCCGAAAAAAACTGACTTTTCTGTTGAAATTTCGAATTTTTCTCCTGCAAACTAAATTTTCGGAAAAGTCTATTAATAAATAAGCTGAAAAAACTTGTGCAGATTTGGTCTGAGTTTTTTTTTCAGAAAATATTGAGATAAATCCAGGTTTTGATAAATAACGCCCTTTGTATAGATTTATATAGATACAAAAGTAAATCCGATAATTATAGTGAATAAGCCATTAGGTGTTTTCAAAAAAAAAAAAAAAAAAGTAGTTTTTAGAAGACTTCTTTCATATATCATGTCACTTCAATTGAGCCTGGCCTGAATGCAATGATATTCTGATTCAGCATTGAGCTGAAACTACTCTACTAGACTGAGGCTACTGCATTTAATTATGTCAGATTGTTGCTTTGTTTGAGTTTAATAGGAGCTAGGCAGTAGCTTAGCACAATCGATTCCCCTTCCCCTAGCTGAATGAACCTCCAAATAAAATATGGATAAGGTTCTGTACTAAGACAAGTCCTCCACTGCTAACAAAAGACCCCACTCTATTCTTCTCTGGCTGTTTCCAGTACAGTGGAATCATTTTTTATTTTGTGTGTGTGTTTTGTGGCAGTGGTACCTTTAGGGCTTAAATTTGAGGTGTTTTCCCAAGCGACAAAGCGTAGCCACTGGCATAAGCAATTACATTCAAAAGTAGGGGGGGAGGCAAGGATCTGGCATTCAGATTTTCCTAGAAAACAAAAACATGCCTAGTTGTTCTGTATATTTAAGGGGAAGGGGGGAAAAATCTCATGTGCATCCATGTGAGTTTCATCAAATTAATCCACTGTATCCTTAAAGCTTTTTGTTCAGTTCTCTTTGTAACACCTTGGTTTGGATGTTATTTTATCACAAGCCAAGAGTAATGTGCTGAATAGGATTAGACTTGGAGACAGAACGGCAGCTGAATAACCAAGGCAAAAGAATACCAGGCAGCCCAAAATGTTTTTTTTTTGTTTCTTCTGCACATTTTATTGAGTTTGTCAATTATCCTTATGAATACCAAAAGCAAGAGAAACAAGAAAGCGTTGCCATATTTCGCTTTCAATGCTTTAGATATCACAGGGAAACGGTTTTAAATGCCGCAGGGGAGGGGGGTGTGGGATATTTAGCAAATTACATTTTAATTTGTAACGTTTTAATTGAAACAAATCTGAAGACAATGGCATTCGTTCCCATTGTGTCCTTGCATGAACTGGCGGCAAACTAGTGCTGTCTGCAAATTGTTTGTCAATGTAAGTGCCTCTTCAGAATTCCAGAAGCAAGTGAAATAGGAATTAGAATTGTTTATTTAATTGCTGTCAGGAGCAGAGCCAAAGAAGCCTGTACAGGAAGGTTGAGCACTCTTACATTTAGGGAATAAATAGGCATGTCTAACAATATATCACATGAGCAGCACATTTAGGGCAGTTGCACATGTGAATCTCAATTTGGGAGGTGGGCATCTGAAAAACAAGTCAGGCAATTACTCCATGGGGCAAATTTACTAAAGGGCGAAGTGACAAAAAAACTTGCCAGCGTGACATCATTACGGTACTTTGCCGATTTACTAACAGGCGCGGGCGTAACTTTGGTAGCGAAGGAGATAGACAGTAGCGCAACTTCGCACTGTAATGCCAGGCAAATTTTCGCTCTGGCGAATGGACGTAACTGCGCAAATTCACTAAGATGACGATTTTGCTGAACGTTAGCTGTTCCGCCAGACTTGCCTTCACCAGCTCAGACCAGGCAAAGTGCAATGGAGTAGATAGGACTTCCTTACATTTTTTTGTTGAAAAAAACACCAGCGTCTTTTCACTTTTTCAGGGTGATAGGCTGCAAAAGTCCGTAAAACTTTTTTTGGGTACCCGGGTTCCCCCTTACATTGGAACATAAACTATACAGTGGGCTCATGTGTAGGGCAATATAACAACTTCATTTTATTATATTAAGGTTCCCTGGACTTGTGAAATGTGATGTATTTGCTGCAACATATACGCCCATTCAACTTTATAATTTCGTGTTGTATGCAAATTAGCCAACGCTATCGCATCTTCGCTTTGATTGCCGAAGTAACGCTAGTGAAAATTCACCAGCATTCGGCGCCCTGGATACAACTTTGCATTTTATTAAATTAGCGCTGTCTGAGCGGATTTTCGCCTGGCGAAGTGTAGTGATGGGTGCGAAGCCGTCGCTGGCGAATTTTCGCCGCTTAATAAATTTACCCACATATTTCCGAGGCATAAACAGCTGACCCATGGCACTGGCAGGGTCCAGCCAATTGCCATTAAAGTCTATGAAGGGACAATTTTTCCACCCAACCAACTGAGTTGGTAATTACATGGGTGACAAAATACTTGCTATCAGGCTATGTACTATTGCCCTTAAAGGAACAATTCAGTGTAAAAATAAACACTGTGCAAAATAAAAAATGTTTCTAATATAGTTAGTTAGCCAAAAATGTAATGTATAAAGGCTGGAGTGACTGGATGCCTAACAGAATAGCCAGAACACTACTTCCTGCTTTTCAGCTCTCTAAAGGTGGCCATACACGGGGCGATAAAAGCTGCCGACAGACCGAGTCGGCAGCTTATTGGGCCGTGTATGGGGTCCCCCGACGGGCTTCCCGATCGAGATCTGGCCGAAAGTCGGCCAGATCTCGATCGGATGGGACAAAAAATCCCGTCGGATTGCGGTCCCGCGATCCGACCCCCCGTTCCCGTTCGTTAGGATCCAATTGTTGGGCCCACAATCGGATCAGCCCGATATTGCCCACCTCAAGGCATTGGGACCATATGGCCATATGGGACCTGTTATCCAGAATGCTCAGGATCTCTGGTTTTCTAGATAACGGATCTTTCTGTAATTCGGAGCTTTCTGGATAACAGATTTCTGGATGATGGCTCTTAAACCTGTACTAGAAAAATAATGCAAGCATTAAATAAACCCAATAGATTTGTTTTGCTTCCAATAAGGATTCATTAATAGCTTAGTTGGGATCAAATACAAGGTACAGGTATGAGACCTGTTATCCAGAATGGTTGGGACCTGAGGTTTTCCAGATAACAGATCTTACCTTTGGATCTTAGAAAATCGTGTAAACATTAAGGGGCAGATTTATCAAGGGTCGAAGTGAAAATTCGAAGTAAAAAAATTCTAATTTCGAACTATTTTTCTATAATTCAACTGTTCGAATATCAAAATTTATCATGTACTGTCTCTTTAAAACCATCTAAAACCTGCCAAATTGCTGTTTTAGCCTATGGGGGACCTCCTAGAACCTATTTGAATTAATTTGGTGGACTTTGAAAAAATCAAAGTTTTATGGGGCAAATACTTTGATTCGAATGAGATCGAATACAGCCTATTCACCCGAAGTTAAAAACTTTGATTTTTTTTAAATAAATTTCGATTGGTCTTTTTTTATTTAAATGTAGAAGTTATGGGAGTTCAAAAAAAAACTCCCACTACTTGATAAATCTGCCCCTAAATAAACCCGATAGGTTTGTTTTGCCAATAAGGATTAATTATATCTCAATTGGGATCAAGTAAAAGCTACTGTTTTATTATTACAGAGATAAGGGAAATCATTTTTAAAAAATGTGGATTATTTGGATAAAATGGAGTCTATCGGAGATTTCATAATTCAGAGCTTTCTGGATAACGGATCCCATACCTGCCGGGTAGTGATGGAGCATTTTTCACAAATAAGCCCCCTAACTGCACCTTGACAGATTTTCCCAAAGTTCCTTCTAACACGATTATTAAATTACCTGAGAAAATATTACATTAAACCACCCCCCACCCCAGTTTGCTGATAATTCAATATACGACATCAATGTACCAGAGGAAAGAAAATCAATTAGTATATATATATCTTGACTTTTGCCCATTGTACTTATGTAAATGACTGCACCAAGGGAGCCTTACAATCCGCATCAATATTTCACCTAACAAACACAACTTTAGTTTTCAAGTTTTCTAACTACTTAATCAATTTTCTTAAAGCAAACGCTTCAGAGATGAAGTCTCTAGTGTACTGTTAATATCTTATTTTCTAATATCACACCGGCTTTCGTAGACTCTGCTTATAGATTATTTTTTAGGGATATTACTTGCCTGCAGAGCTCTTAGTCCAAAGCGTTAAAAGACTCTATAACCATTGTGTCTAACAATAAATATAATATAAAATATAATTCTAACTCACATGGCAGTAGCGGTCTCTGTCTGTCCTTTTCTCATTTTGATTCTTGAAACAGCAAAGGACAAACATCTACTGCTTTCGGTAAATGCAATAGGTTTTCAAACCATTGGAAATTTGAAATGAATTTATTACTAGCCCTCTAAATATGTATGTTTACAGATTTATCAAAGGTCGAAGTGAAAATTTGAACTAAAAAAATTAGCTAATTTCCGTGTACTTCGACTAGGGAATAGTCCAAATTCGATTCGAATTTGAAAAAAGTTTAAATTAAGAAATTTTTCATGTACTGTCTCTTTAAAAAACTAACTTTGACCAATCGGCATCTAAAACTTTCCGAATTGCTGTTTTATCCTATGGGGGACCTTCGAGAACCTATTTGGAATCAATTGGTGGACTTTGAAAAATCAAAGTTTTTTTGGGGGGGAAAATTCGTAAGATTCTAATTCAATCTAATACGGACCTATTTGACTGAAAACTGACCTATTTGGCCAAAAAAAAAAAACCTTGATTTAATTTAGTTTGGTCTTTTTTTAATTCAAATTTCCCAAAATGATTGAGTTATGTGCTCCATAACACAGACAATTATAATATTACTCATTGATACTTTAAAACAGAATTTGGGCTATACACTAGGGGGCAGATTTATTAAGGGTCAAATTGAAAATTCTAAAAAAAAATTATGGTCAAAACTCTCAAATTCGAAATGTGAATAATCCAAACTCAATTTGAATTTGAATTCTAATTCAAATTTCAAGATTTATCAAACCTGGGAGGGATGAATATATTATTAATTCTAATGCTAGCATCTAAGTTATACATTTTGGTCCCAGGCCAGCCCATGTTGACTAAATCAAAGGCTTTCTCCTCATCTGTGGCATAGATCACCCCTGTTGTTATGCAGAATTTAGATCTGTAAATCTGCCTGGGATTAATTCTGTTTGATCAGAATGTATTTTCTACTTCTTACTGCTAATTCCGCTAATACTTTCGCTACAATTTTGACATTGCAATAAATTAATATGATAGGGCATTAGGACTTAGGAGCAGATTTATCAAAGGTTGAAGTGAAAATTCGAATTTAAAAAATTCGAATTTCGAGCTAATTTTTGTGTACTTTGTCTGGGAAATAGTCCAAATTCAAATTCGAATTTTGAAATTTATCATGTACTGTATCTTTAAAAATTTGACTTTGACCATTCACCATCTAAAACCTGCCCAATTGCTGTTTTAGCCCATGGGGGACCTCCTAGAACCTATTTGGAGTCAATTGGTGGACATTGAAAAATCGAAATTTTTGGAAAAACTTCAAATCAAATTCGATCAAATGCGCTATTACTTTGATTCGTATGATTTGAATTCGATTGAAAACTGACCTATTTGGCCAAAAAAACCAAAATGTCTATTTAGTTTTGGTTGGTCTTTTTGAATTCGAATTCCGAACTTTTTCAAATTCGACCCTTGATAAATCTGCCCCTTAATATCTGTATATAATTTGACATGGGAGCATACCTAGAGGCTAGTTCATCACTACAATGCTTGTACTATTTTACTGAAACCAGGACCAGGAATTTTTCTTAAGGGGAAAACTCGCCATTGCCTTTAAAATCTCTCCAAGCATTATGTTCCTATCAAGCTTCCCTCTATCAAGAGACTCCAAGGGAGCAGAGAGTATTGCATGTCAGAAATGACAATTTTAGCTTCAGTTTTTAATATGAAATTTCATAAAAAATTATTTATTATGTTTTAAGTCTGCTTTAAAAGTCATAGGAATATAGGTTTGCGGATTTATATCTTGCCACAAAGATGCAAGAAGTTAAAATTTTAGGGGCCGATCCAAATTCCACTATTCACCACATAAAACTTGCCGAATTGGTGTTTTAGATTATGGAGGACCTCCTACAATCAATTTGGATTAGTTTGGTGGACTTTTGAAAAAATTTTGGTGAAAATTCTATTCAATTTTGCGGGTCCATCCTATTCACCCGAATTTAAAAAATTCGAATTTTTTAATACATTTTGATTGGTCATTTTTTTTGAGTTCATGGGAGTTTTTATAAACTCCCATAAACTCTTAATTGGACCCTTGATAAATCTGCCCCTTAATGGCAACCATCAAAAATATCCATTGAATTAGGCCAAATAAGTAGATTTAGACATACCGTATATACTCGAGTATAAGCCGAGTTTTTCAGCACCCAAAATGTGCTGAAAAACTCGACCTCGGCTTATACGCGGGTCATACGCCAATCCCTCACCGGATCCCTCACCTCCCTCTCCCATAGCGCATCAGGACTCTGTGACTGACGATCGCCGCCCGGAGCAGGTCCAGGAGCTCCGGGCGGCGCGTCCTTCCCTGCCGGCGTCCTTCCAAAATGGCGGCGCCCATGGCCGCCACGTGGGTAGAGGCGCCGGCGCCGCTACCCACGTGGCGGCCATGGGCGCCGCCATTTTGGGAGCGACGCCGGCAGGGAAGGACGCGCCGCCCGGAGCTCCTGGACCTGCTCCGGGCGGCGATCGTCAGTCACAGAGTCCTGATGTGCTATGGGAGAGGGAGGTGAGGGATCCGATATTACGGGATTTGAATTTCTACGCTGGACCTTCCTTACGCCCGGATTTGCTTGCGGCCAGGTAGGCTTTACATTCGGTGCTTTCCTTCTATCTTGGCGCAGTCGCTCTTTATTCTCCCTCGCAGTGCAGGGGAGCCGGCATCGATCGCGTGTAAAAAAAACTTTCAGGAGAGATGGTTGGGAAGTAAAAATGGCTCCCCCGCCTCCCTCTAAGCCGCCTTGGGCCCGGTGGTGGAATGTTGTGTGTGCAGTTGAGTTGGTTGGGGGCTAGAAGTAAAGCCGGCACCCCCTGTCGCTACACATGATGGGGCCTGACACCTCCTGACGACGCCTTCTACTTACGGTAACTGGGGGAAGCAGCCACTCTGTATGGTTAGGGGTAGAGTCGCTGGGGAACATGCCTTCTACTGTTTCCCTGTGGCCCCTAACTTTTTGTCTTCCTACTGTCTACTACATACTGTACTATCCTGGCTAGCCCCATATCTATCATCTATCTATCACTGCTGCTCTTAGCACCTGTATTTTATTTATATATGTGGCTATTGAGTGGATCTGTTGGGATGTTTGTTCCCTTTGTTATGAGATGGGTACGACTAGCTGATGCCTGGCCAATCAATTACATTTTTTTTTAAACTTGTGCTTGTTTTTATGAATTAATGTTTTAAGCATCATGGCTTGATTTTTAACATTAAACCGACTGTTTGATATTTCTGAGACTTTTCTGAGTTGTGTCTAGGCTTATACGCGAGTCAATACGTTTTTCTGGGTTTCATAGGTAAAATTAGGTACCTCGGCTTATACGCGGGTCGGCTTATACACGAGTATATACGGTAAATGACTTTTAGTATGACGTAGAGAGTGATTGCAATTGGTTTTCATTTTTTATTATTTGTGTTTTTTAAATTATTTAGCTTTTTATTCAGCAGCTCTCCAGTTCCTCCAATTTTTTGAGTTTTAGAGAATTCTTTTTTTTTTTTAAAAAAAGCTGTTTTTTTGTGAAAAAACCCCAGAAATTCTAATTTTAGTAAATAGGGTCCGTAATGAAGATAATGTTACAGTAGTACAAGTGCAAATAACTATATAACACATATTAATGACCTTTAAAGATGTATAACAAGAAAAGCCATTTTATTTGAGGCCATTATGGAAACTCGAACAGGATTGTCCTCCAAAATGGCAGATGCAAAAATAGATTTAAATAATGGCATTATATCTCTTATCCACCAAGAAACGGATAAAATCAGAGAGAGAATTACTGAAGTGGAACAAAGGACGTCCTCCAGTGTAAATCTTCTTAAATCACAAGAACATTTGTGGTCACCTTAAAGATCAAACAAGAATACGTAATATGTGCATATTAGGCCTTTGAGGAGGCACGGAAATCCAAAAAACAGGTACAAGTATAGGATCCATTATTCGGAAAGCTCCGTATTACACATAGACTCCCATTTTATTAAAATAATCCAGAATTTTTTTCCCCTGTTATAATAAAACAGCATGGGAACCTTATCTGGAAACCCATTATGCAGAAAGCTCTGAATTATGGAAAGGCCGTCTCCCATAAACTCCATTTTATCCAATAATTTCCTTTTTGTCTGTAATAATAAAACAGTAGCTTGTACTTGATCCCAACTAAGATATAATTAATTTACGAAACGGTGAAAAATTCTCAAAACCCATTGAAGTCAATGGGTGTCAAAATAATTTTGATGCGTGAAAAATTTGACGCGATCAAAAATTTTGATACGCTCAACTATTTTGTTCAAATACATTAAAGTCAATGGCCGTCCGAATAATTTTGATGTGCAACAATTTTAATGCGCCCAACTATTTAGTGAATTTATTCAACGGAGGTGAAACTGGAAATTCGCCTCAAATTTGTGCCTGGCGAATTTATTTGCCCATTACTAATAATTTATCCTTACTGGAAGCAAAACCAGGCTATTGGGTTTATTTAATGTTTATGTGATTTTCTAGTAGACTACTTAAGGTATGAAGATCCAAATTATGGAAAGATCTGTTATCTGGAAAACACAGGTCCCCGAGCATTCTGGATAACAGGTCCTATACCTGTACTTTGTACTTGATCCCAACTAAGATATAATTAATCCTTATTGGAAAACCAGCCTATTGGCTTTATTTAATGCTTGCATGATTTTCTAGTAGGTTTGGGATGTATTATCTAGAAACTCCTTATCCAGAAAGCTCCCATTTACAGAAAGGCTGTCTCCCATAGACTCCATTTTATCCAAAAAAATCCAAATTTTTTAAAATGATTTCCTTTTTCTCTGTAATAATAAAACAGTAGCTTGTACTTGATCCCAACTAAGATATAATTAATTCTTATTGGAAGCAAAACCAGCCTATTGGGTTTATGAAGATCCAAAGGAAAAGATGCCTTATCCAGAAAACCTCAGGTCTGAACATTCCAGATAACAGGTCCCATACCTGTGTTTAAATATATATATATATAGAGAGAGAGAGAGAGAGAAATTCTGAAATATCTACCAGTTTTATGATAGACAGAGCCATGAGGGGAAGTGCTGGTACTTTAGTGCAGTTGGCATACACCCTACACATATTTATAGTGACAGGTCTGTATATCAGAACTCCATTTTTCATGCATTTAACACACTTTTATATTTTTATAATATGCAAAATAATTATGTTTTATGTATTAATATTTATTGGAGTCATCATTTAGAATATACACAGGAAAGCAGAGTTTGGGAGAGGGAATGAGATAAAGGAAGAGAGGGAACAAGGCAAGGAGATGAGTTTTTGTGCTGACAGAGAGCTCCCGGCATTACTCCTTTTTAAAGCATGTTGAGAAATTCCTGAAAGAATAAACTGTAAAATAGAAAACTGCATTGGATTTACATCTCATCTTTTCTATTAGGTACCTAGTTCCCATGGCTTGAATGTGCAGTTAGGGTTGCCACCTGCCCGGGATTTTACTGGCCTGGCCGGTAAAAATCAAGCTTGATTCCAATGTTTAAATTAGGAAGACCGGTATTTTTTTCAAGAAAAGTTTTCAAGCCTATGTGCAGTACAGAGGGTGACAGGACCAATCACAAGGCCTAGTTTATGGCTGATGATGTGATGTCCTGATTGCTCATCTGGTGATGTGTGCGGTGCCTTAGGGCTCTTACACATGAGCGTTCTGACCTGCGCTCCCCTGCGTTCCGTTTTTTGGCGTTCAGCCGCAGGGGAGCGCAGGAATAGACGCAAGTCATTATTTGAAATGGGGCTGTACTCACTCAGGCGCGTTTAGGCGCCGAACGCAGGTTCAGACGCAACATGCTGCATTTTTCCTGCGTTCGGCGCCTACACGCGCCTGAGTGAGTACAGCCCCATTTCAAATCATGACTTGCGTTTATTCCTGCGCTCCCCTGCGGCTGAACGCCAAAAAACGGAACGCAGGGGAGCGCAGGTCAGAACGCTCATGTGTAAGAGCCCTAAAAGAGAGGCCAGTGATTTGATAAAACGTCCTGTTGAATCACAGTCAGTCTGTCCAATCTTAATATGTTAAGCTCTCCCATATAACGTTAATATCTAGTGAGGGTTTCACTGCTGGGGTCACCTGTAAGATCCCCAAATATCATAAAATAGTAGTAGCAGGACACTCAAATGAAATAAAAACAAACAATCCTTTATTAGAATTATTTATCAAAACCCAATACATTTTTACCTGTCATAGAGGGGAGGCTTCAGCAGAGGCAGAGACCTGCAGACTCACTAAAGGGCGAAAAGTCTCCAACGACCGCTTTCGCACCCATCACTACACTTCGCCAGGCGAAAATTCGCTCAGACAACGATAATTCACTAAAATGTGGAGTTTCGTCCCGGGCGTCAAACGCTGGCGACTTTTCGCTATCATTACTTCGGGAGTGCGAGCAATTCAAAGAGAAGTTGTGATAAATTCTCTAGAGGTCTTGCGTTCAGGCTAATTCAGGGACATTTAAAGTTGAATGGACGTCTTTATGTTATATGTTACAGCAAATCACCGCCTGAGGCGGCTCCTGCAATGCCGCCCCCTCCCCGGTTTACCAGTCGGGAGGGGAGGCAGGAACTCTAATGCGGAGAGCGCAATTGCACTCTCTCGCATTAGTAAAGCCGAATTTCCGGTTTAAAAACCGGAAATTCGGCTCTTAAAAGGTACCAGGAGTGGCTTTTTGCACCCCCTGGAAACCTCTCCGGCGTGCCGCCTGAGGCGAGTTTCTCAACTCACCTCGTTGGCGGCGCGCCCCTGCAGCAAATACATTACATTTCCACTGTTAATTACACAAGTCCAGGGAACCTTAATAAAGACAATAGAGTTGTTATAATGCCCTACACATGAGCCCACTGTATAGTTTATGTGCCATATGTTAGACAATGTAGGGGGGAAACCAGTTACTCAAAAAAATTTTTATAGGACTTTTGCAGGTTATCACTCTGAAAAAAATCAGCATTTTTTGACCTTTGATGCTTTTTCCACAGAATATAATGTAGGTGACAGAAGATTGAGGAAGATCGAGCTACTTTAATGCACTTTGTCTGGTCTGAGATGGCAAAGGCAAGTCTGGCGAAAGTGGTAACGTTCAGTAAAATCTGCATCTAAGTGAATTTGCGGAGTAGCGTCCATTTGCGAATTGTTGCCTGGCGATAAAGTGCGAATGAGCGCTAGCGACGGTCCTGTTCGCTTGCAAATTGGCGCCTGCCCCTGTTAGTGAATTTGGGAAGTCCCTGCGGGTGGCAACGCTGGCGAAAAGTTGCTAGCGTTAGCCCCTTCACCCTTTAGTGAATCTGCCCCATTGACTCATTTCATTAAGGGAAAAGGGTCCCTTATCCAGAAACTTGTTATCCAGAAAGTTCTAAATCAGTGATCCCCAACCAGTGGCTTGTGAGCAACATGTTACACACCCCCTGCTGTGATGTTGCTCCCAGTGGCCTCAAAGCAGGCGCTCATTTTTAAATTCCAAGCTTGGAAGCAAGTTTTGGAGGCATAATAACAAAAGTTTACACCAAATAAAGCCACGTACAGGCTGGTAGTCCATATGGGGCTACCACATATAAGCAACAATTGTACTTGTTTGACAATGTCCAAGAATATTTTACTTCTGTGGCTTTCAAAACACTTTTTACATTTGAGTGTAGCTCACATGTAAAAAGATTCGGGACCCCTGCTCTAAATTATGGGAAGGCCATCACCAATTTTTTGCAAAAATGTTTTAAAACTTTAAAAATTTCCTTTTTCTCAATAATAATAATAATAATAATAATAATAATAATAAAACAGTATCTTGTAGTTGATGGCAACTAAACTGCATGAATCCATAGTCTTAGTGGCAAAATTAATCCTATTCGGTTTATTTAATGTTTAAATTATTTTTAATAGCTTATTTAAGCTATTGTGATCCAAATTATTGAAAGATCCTTTATCTGTCCCAAACATTCTGGATGACGGACATTGGCGTAACTAGATGTTACTGGGCTCCACAGCAAATTAATTTTAGGGCACCCAACATATCCAGAGGTTGTCCTGGTTTACTAATAGATGTTGAAATTAAGCATTTAGGCCTCATGGGGCCCCTATACCTCCTGGCCCATCCTGCAGCCGCAGGGTCTGCTTCCTCTGTAGTTACCCCCATGATGACGGATTACACCTGTACCTGTGTCCAACATACTCCTGCATTTCCACTTGATTACAAAGTTGTCCATCCTGTCTGTCCTGATAAACCTCAGCAGGTTGTATTAATAGGCACAACACACTTGCACAAAGAGAATCACATGCAATTACATTTTTAAAAATATTCTCCAGAAGTGATGCAACTCCCACTCTGAAAATACTAGACCCAACTTCCACCTGATATGTCCTTTTTGGCATATTGGGCACAAATGTGGTGGACATACTTATGCTGAGTGGGTTTAAATTTGTGCCTGAATTTGAACTTTGGAACACTGTACTGCATTTATAAATGACCCCTAACGACTTACATTAGTGGAAAGCCTTTTCTCTCCAAAAAAAAAAAAAATCCCCAAAAAACGTAGAAATATGACTCTATGAAGGTGGCCATACACGGATGCATAGAATTCTTTTGCCACCAATATGGATTCATGCAGCTTCGTTACCACCAAATATAAGGTACTGTTTTATTATTACAGAGAAAATTGAAAAATTACTTGCTTAAAATTGACTTCCTGTAATGCGGAGCTTTCTGGATAACGGGTTTTCAGATAGGGGATGCCATACCTCTACTGTATGTTGTGACATTCGTAGACTTTTACAGGAATATGGCTTTTGCACTCTGTCAGTAAATACTGACAAATTACTGTATGTAAATATCACTGTTAAAACTTGCAGTTGGGTCCTAGGTTCAATTTAGTGATATTGGGGCCAGAGCAAAACCTGCAGATCGGGCAAGTTCAGGCGGCTACCATAAAATTTTTGGGTTGTGGAAGGGTTTGGGTCGAGCACTACTTTTTCTCTGGGGCCCCAATGTTTCTTTTTAATTTGTTAGGGGGTCCCTGGCACCAATGTTTTTTTAACTTATAGGGGGGCCCTGGCGCCACAGTTTTTTTTATAAATTGTGGGGTGATGTCTGTGTGGTCTTATAACTGTGATTTGGGGTGGGCGGGATCCTGTGTGGGGCTTTTGTTGTTCGGGCCCCGTGATTTCTAATGGCGGCCCTGAGGTCAGGTGTGGTTTGAGCGAAACTTGACCCATACATCACTAGTTCAATTCCAGCCAGGACACTATCTGCAAGGATTTAGCAAGTTGACCCAGTGCTTGTACGTGCAGGTTCTGTGACTCCTGATAAAACTGACCCTTGTGTGTATGAGTGTGATAGGGACCTTAGATTGTAAGCTCCACTGGGGAAGGGACTGATCTATGACTGCTGTCAGACAGCTGGTGTGTCTTGCCATACATTTTGTATGGAGACAATTCCAGGAATGATTTAAGCAACAAGTTGTCTCCCCAACACCCTTAGAGCAGAGACACACGCTCAGATTCGGGGAGATTAGTTGCCCAGCGACAAATCTCCTCTTCTTTGGGGCGAGTAATCTCCCCGAACTGCCTCCCACCAGCTAGAATCGAAATTGCCAGCGGGATGGCACTCGGAGCTAGGGTCGGACTGGGGGGCACCCCTCTGGCCCCCCACCCCCCTTCTGTGAAGCGCCGCATGGCGTGCATGTATGAATGTGGCGCACATGCGTGAACGGCGCTGCGAGGTGCCAAATTTTTTTTTTGTGGAATCTGAATGCCAGGAGAGGGTGTCTGGCCCGGCGGGTGCCCATGAGGGTGCTCGGAGTGATTAGTTTTCCGGAAAAGAAAGCGCTCCGAGTGCCATCCCACCAGGGATTTAGATTCTAGCCGTGGGAGGCAGTTCAGTGAGATTAGTCGCCCCGAAGAAGAGGCGATTTATTGTCAGGAGACTAAATCTCCCCGAATCTGAGCGTGTGTCTCTGCCCTAAGGGTCAGTGAGGGAAGATGTCTCACCTTGTGCTCCCCATACACTCAAACTCGACCTCTGCAGCCACTGAGCTGCAGCATTAACTTGTATTTTAACAAGATTAAAATATATTTGTCCTGGGGATTAGCATAGTCAAATCCCTCTGTGCCTTGCGAGGAGAGTCAGTGCACTTTGATCTGTGTTGCACGGGAAGAGCCCGGCTTGGCTCCGGCCATTGGAGTGCCAAGTGTGAAATCGGCCTGATGTCATTTCTATTCTTCATCTCTTACATCTCTCACCACTTTAATTATATTTCCGCCACAAAGCTCAGCAGCTTCATTCCATATTCAGCTCTGACTAGGAAGCATTTAAAAACTATAGATGAAAAATAAACTGCGGGGGGGGAGGGGACAGGATGTGGGTCCTGAGGAAGGAAACAATTGGACTGGGGGGGCTGGGGTTTTAAAAACACCTGGAGATTTCACATAAAGTAGTTTTTAGATGCATTTAATGCAATGAAAATCCTTCGTTAAAGGGATGCTTCACCTTTAAGTTAAATTGCAGTATGTTATAGAACGAAAAATTCTAAGCAATTTTTCAATTGGTTTTATTTTTTATTTTTTATAGTTTTTGAAATATTTGTCGACTTTTTCCAGCTTTCAAATGGGGGTCACTGACCCCACCTAAAAACAAATGTAAGGCTACACATTTATTGTTATCGATACTTTTTATTACTCGTCTTTCTATTCAGGCCTCTCCCATTCATATTCCAGTCTCTAATTTAAATCCGTGCATGGTTGCTAGGGTTGTTTGGACTCTAGCAACCAGATTACTGAAACAGTAAACTTGAGAGCTGCTGAATAAAAAGCTAAATAACTCAAAAGAAACTCAAACTCAAAACTCAACTCAAAAAGATTAAAACCAATTGCAAATGGTCTCAGAATATCACATACTAAAAGTTAATTTAAAGGTGTACAACCCCTTTAATAACAAGCAGCTATAATTTGTAAGCATAATAAAAATTCTTTAACTTTTAGCATGTCACATGACCTACCCTGTATATTTAAGAAGCAACATGGGGGGCTCTTTTTGCTTGTCTTCCCAAATGGACAGGAAGTGGTCAGTGCAAGAAAAAGGACCCCTCCCCAAGAAATGTCCAGAAACCTAAAAAAAGAAAATTCTTATTAGAACATAGGAAAATCCTAAAATGTGTTTGCTTTATTTTTTTTCATTTCATGCACAGTTATTAATTATTAAACATCACACTCTGTCTGATATCTATTGAAATACTCACCCACCTTTTTTGGCCCTTCTATGGTGCATGAGCCCTGTAAGAAATGCAAAAATACAGGAGACTACTTTTTTTTTTTTTGAAACCTCAAATAGTTTACACTGGAAATGTCACCAGAAAAGAACCCAACTAGTTAAAGCTAGTGAATTTCTAAGTCAACAGGAATTGTCTCAAACAGCTTTCTTTTTGACAATTCAAGGGGTTGTTCACCTTTAAATTAACTTTTAGTATGATGTAGAGAAGGTTATTCTGAGATAATTTGCAATTGGTTTTAATTTTTTTTATTATTTATGGTTTTTCAGTTATTTATCTTTTTGTTCAGCAGTTTGCAAGTTCAGCAATCTGGTTGCTAGGGTCCAAATTTCCCTAGCAACCATGCATTGATTTGAATAAGAGACTGGAATATGAATAGGAGAGGCCTGAATAGAAAGGTCAGTAATAAAAAGCAACAATAATAATAAATGTGATGGGGTCAGGGACCCCCATTTGAAAGTTGGAGTCAGAAGAAGAAGGCAAATAATTCAAAAACTATAAAAAATAAATAATGTAGACCAATCGAAAAGTTGCTTAGAATAGAATTGACCATTCTATAACATGCTAAAAGTTAACTTAAAGGTAAACCAACCCTTTAATGGAATAATACGTTTTTTGCTTGGGTACAACTTTTCTTCCTGCAACATGAACGTGAACATGTTCCGTCTGAGAATTTTTTTGTTTAAATTAAGATAAACACGGTTGGGTAAAAAAAGTTGCATGTGTTTTGTTGCAGTCCCTCCAATCCCCAAATATGCATAATTGATAAATCTGCATTGCTTTGTACTCCCCTTGTCCAGCTGTAGGCCACCCCCTTTCCTTTGCAGGCACAAGTTGCCCCTGTTTGCACAAATTTTACACCCCTTCGCATCTGCGGGATTTGTTACAAGGAAAGCAATGCATTGTGGGTAAAGCATGCCTATTATTTGCACCTTGCATCACTTTAGTAAATGAGCCTTGATGGGTTAAACAAATCTAGTAATCATCCCACCAGGCGGTACAGTAATAGGCACAGTAACCTAAACAGGAGTACTAAACACTAAACCATGTATATATATATATATATATATATATATATATATTATTACACAAGAGCCATGAATATCCTGTACATTTTATCCTTATAAACGGTGCCTAGTGATGTCATCAGTTATAATCGCTGCATAGTGATGTCATTTCTGTCACATGACTCACTGAATCGTGTGTATTATAATAAATAATGTTGCAAAATATGAGGATATTAGAAGTCATCTCGGAGTTAGAAGCTTTGTGCTTTTATATGATCGTGGAAGTCCATATAATATCCTTATATTTTATAAGAGGGGAAACTTTATTCACTATATTATCACTTTATTATCAGCTTATTGCTAGGGATGGGCGAATTTGAACAGTTTTGTTTCGGCAAAAATTCGCTGCGGCGAAATGTCGCCGACGCCCATTAAAGTCTATGGGCATCAAAAAAAAATTTGTTGCGCCCCGAATTATATTTTTGACGCACAACGCCATACAAGTCTATGGTGCGTCATTTTTGCGACGAAATAAGGCGGAAAAAAAAACGCCCATCCCTACTTATTGCATGTACCATTGCATACTGGTGGATGCTACATTTGTCACACTTCTGAATTGCGCTGCTTTGGGATTTATAAAGGGGAAGATAACATTTGTTAATTTTTTGAGAAATGTTAAGTTCCGTGGCTGTGCTTCTGCCAGTGAACATTATTTCTCCCTGGTGCAAGAGACCGACTCATGATCTCTCTCATCAAGTGACAGCATTAATCAGATGGATGCCCTCTGACAGCATGAGTCAGTTGCTTGCAGCTGAGCAAAACTATTTATGTTAATGGGACACAGTAAAGAATGGAGCAAAAGTGGAACCCAATGAACAGCTGAAAAGATTTAAATGCTCTAAAGGCCTCATATGCACTGAGTGTCAGCTTTTCTGTCTAATGCACAGTTGTCTATTAGTGAATGTTATTTTTGTCATGAATTCTCACCTTCACTCTTTTTCAATTGTCTATATCATCTATCTATCTCTATCTATCTATCTATCTATCTATCTATCTATCTATCTATCTATCTATCATCTATCTATCTATCTATCTATCTATCATCTATCTATCTATCTATGATCTATCTATCTATCTATCTATCTATCTATCTATCTATCTATCTATCTATCTATCTATCTATCATCTATCTATCTATCATCTATCTATCTATCTATGATCTATCTATCTATCTATCTATCTATCTATCTATCTATCTATCTCTATCTATCTATCTATCTATCTATCTATCTATCTATCATCTATCTATCTATCTATCATCTCTGACTATAAATCTGTTTATTGATCCATCTATTTCTATATCTTTCTATCTGTATCTGTATGGCTATCCATCTATCTATCTATCTACTTTTCTATCTGACTATCAATATATCTATTTATTTACCATCTATTTCGCTGGTTATCTGGTGATCTGTCTATCCATATATATCTATTATATATATTTATCTGTCTCTATTCATCTATCTATTTATCATGGATCTGTCTGACTGTCTATTTGTCTATCTATGTAGCTATCACTCTCTCTATCTATATCTGTCTGGCTATCAATCTATCTGTCTATCTATCTATCATCTATCTATCTACAGTATCTATCTATCTATCTATCTATCTATCTATCTATCTATCTATCTATCTATCTATATACTATCTATCTATCATCTATCTATCTATCTGGCTATTTATCTGTTTATTTATTTATCTGTCTGTCAATCTACAGAGCCGAGAGTGCAGAGAATATCAACAGACAGACAGACGCTGCATTCAACAGCAATTGCATTTACACATAAATATTTTTTCATAAAATGTTAAAGGGAGTGTTCACCTTCCAACACCTTTTCCAGTTCAGTTGGTTTCAGACAGTTCACCAGAAATAAAGACTTTTTCCAATGACTTTCTATTTTCTATGTGTGACTGTTTTTCTAAAATTGAAATGTAAAGTTTCACCTTCTTTATGAAGCAGTTCTGGGAAGGGGATGATCACGGACTCTATAAAATCTAAATTGATACATTAGTTGATACCAGGGCCACCATCACAAATCACGGTGCCCCATACAACAAAATTTTCTGGGCCCCGTCCACCCAAGCCCCACCCCCACCCCAGATCCAGTGCTAAAAACGGTAAACCCCCCTACATACACACACAAGTTATTAAAAGCCATTGGTGTTCAGGGACCCCTTCAAGCCCCCTCCCAATTTATAAAAATGTATTGATCAGGCCCCCCCTAAAAGTTTAAAAAAAATCATTGGTGGCCAGGGCCCTCCTATAAATTAAAAAAAACATTGAAGCCAGGGTCTCCCATGAAACTTTTTCAAAAAGCATTGGTGGCCAGGGTTTTAAAAAAAATGTAAAAAAGACCATTGGAGTTCAGTGGAACTTACTTTAAAAGTTCTTCTTCATTCTCCTCTTCTTCGGGGGCTATTCGCCTACTTTTGGCAGCTTCTCCTTTTCTTCAGATCCATTCAGCAGCTTTTGGGTCCAATCAGAAGCTTTCGCAAACTTTTGCAACTCAAGGGGGGCCTTTATTATTACTGAGCTCTCCTCTTCCCTTGTGCTGAAATTGCCTTTGATTTAGCGGCACTAAAGCCCCTGCATGGCAATAAAGCTGCCGGGCTCTTGGGATCACTTTGCATAGCGAATAACTGATAATCCATTTCGAATGCAATTGTTTTACTACTGAAGTGCTGAGGTTTGGGGGTCAAATGTCATTCATGGCTCTCTACACACCAATGGGATAAGAACATCATGATACCAAATAGGATTTCTGATTCTAAAGGTGTTTTTTTTTTTATATTGATTTATTCTCTTTAACTTGGCCTTTAAAACCCACCATGTTTAGCTATAAAAGTGTCCTTAGTGTCCAAAATGAAGAAATATATATGGATATATAAATTATATGCACCCCCCCATGGGCCGTATATGTTTTTGTTACATTACACCGATGTCCCTGTAGCTCCACACATATTAATGTTACACATATTAATGACACATATTAATGACACATATTAATGTTACACATATTACTGACACATGACAAAAAAAGTAAGGTAAGGGGCAATCACGGGTGTTTTGTCAGTCCAATCATTTCACCTGGGTGGTTCACGTTTAAGTTAATTTTTACTACGTTATAGAATGGCTAATTCTAAGCAATTATTATTATTTATTTTTTTTAGAGTTTTTTGATTATTTGCCTTCTTCTTCTGACTCTTCCAGGTTTCAAATGGGGGTCATTGACCCCATCTAAAAAACAAATGCACTGTAAGGCTACACATTTATTGTTATTGTTACTTTTTATTACTCATCTTTCTATTCAGGCCTCTCCTATTCATATTCCAGTCTCTTATTCAAATCAATGCATGGTTGCTATGGTAGTTTGGACCCTAGCAACCAGCTGAAACTGGAGAGCTGCTGAATAAAAAACTAAATAACTCAAAAACCACAATTAATAAAAAATGAAAACCAAAAAATGAAAATAGTCTCATTTTATAATAATATCATTCACTACATCATACTAAAAGTTAATTAAAAGGTGAACAACTCATTTAATACAATATCATTATATAGGGGTTTATTTGGTTTGTGTGTGGCAGACAGACACTGTCTTTGTGTATGTGACCCCCTTATAGGCACCAAGTTGTTCCCAGTTGGGCTCTAGCAGGTAAGGGGATGTAATAAGCCAAATAATAAACTCCCAGACTACATTCCTGCATCTAGACAAATACAATGTGTTGGGTGCAGAGGACTCTTGTATTTGTCTATATGTATTTTGTGGTCACAGCCTCATTGCACCCCCGCCTAATGGTTTTAAAAAATAGTGGTGAGCACAACTTTCCTTTGTTTGTTACATTCCTGCATCTACTGGAGGAGCAACATACCACTCAGTTGTATTACTTCCCCCTCCCTTTAAGGGGTGGTTCACCTTTAAGTTAACTTTTACTATGTTATAGAATGGCAAATTCTAAGCAACTTTTCAATTGACCTTAATGTTTTCAAATGGAGGGTCAAATGCTTTGTAAGGCGGCAAATATATTGTTATTGCCCTAGACAGGCATCCCAGCAGTTACGGGGATGAAATAAACCAAATAATGAACTCCTAGACTACATTAAAGGTGAGCAACCCCTTTAATAATGCCCCTGATGGGGTTATTGATTATGGGGCCCATTTACTTAGCTCGAGTGAAGGAATAGAAGAAAAAAAACTTTGAATTTCGAATGTTTTTTTGGCTACTTCGACCATCGAATTGGCTACTTTGACCATCAAATTGGCTACTTCGACCTTCTACTACGACTTTGAATCGAACGATTCGAACTAAAAATCATTCGACTATTCAACCATTCGATAGTCGAAGTACTGTCTCTTTATAAAAAACTTCGACCTCCTACTTCGCCACCTAAAACTTGCCAAGGTGCCATGTTAGCCTATGGGGAAGGTCCCCATAGGCTTTCTAACAATTTTTAGGTAGAAGAAAAATCGCTCGATCGAACTATTTGAGGTAAATCCTTCGACTTTGATATTCGAAGTCGAAGGATTTACATCCGGCAGTCGAATATCGAGGGTTAATTAACCTTCGATATTCGACCCTATGTAAATCTGCCCCTAAGAGTAAAGAGTGTGATCCTGTCTACCGCTAAACTACAAATCCCCCTAATGCTGTCAACTAATTTCTAGGCAATTCATCATTCCTTGGCAGTGATCATGCAAAGAGTAGATTCCAGCTGTCACATGAGATTGGCAAGTCCTAGACCTTTGGGGGTTGAATTGAGAGGTGTCTGATGTATTTAGGGAGAGGAAATGAGCCACCTGCAGCTGAGACAGAAGATTTGACCTTCACCCCAGGCTTGTGGCCACAGACTGACTTCCCCCTGCTGCTGAGTCTGTGACATCAGTGATCCTCTCATTGAGCTCATGAGTCAGAGCTGCAGGGCGTTACTTCCATGTACAAGCTGTGCAGAATAGGAATGCAGATCAGCTGCCCGGCCATTGGATCCTGGGGCTAGGTCAATGCTGGGAAGAAATGCTTCTCTCAGACATTCCCTATTGTCTGGAATTTTCCACTCTCTTTCACTTTCTCCAAAGACATTCAGGTAACACAATATTACACCCAGTTCCCCCTCAACTGCCACCACTTGCCTTGTTTGAAAAGGATTGAGAGGGTAGAACTGTAACAATTCAACCAGATGCCTGTAGTAGTAGTAGTAGGGCAGTACCCAACATAAGTGTGGGGTGTTATTATAATATAGTAGTAAGGGTTTCTAATATGTGTCAGGCTGAAACTGTCATGGTTTCCTTAGAAACGCCCTATGGGTGCTTAATGCAGTCCCTGCGGTCCGCTCAGTCGCTGTTGCTGCTGGAACTCAAACCCATGGAACTTCTTGTACAAAACAAATCTTTTATTCCTTTATTTTGGTTAGTTTTGGGAATATAGAATTTTATTCAGTAGCCTACAATACACTAGTTTCTAGATCGTATTACATTTGTAAACATAGTGAATGGTACATCCCTGATTTTTCGAACTTTTCTGAAAAAAAATCACAAGTTAGATAAAAAGAGGACAGTTTTAATTTAATTAAACTTTAAAAAGGTGCTTCAGTCTTAAATTAACTTTATGATATTATAGAGAGTGATATTCTGAGACAATTTGCAATTGGTTTTCATTTTTTATTATTTCTGGTTTTTGGGTTATTCCGCTTTTTATTTCGCAGCTCTCCAGTTTGCAATTTCAGTAATCTGTTGCTAGGGTCCAAATTACCCTAGCAACCATGCATTGATTTGAATCAGAGACTGGAATATGAATAGGAGAGGGACTGAATAGAAAGACGAGTTATAATAAGTAACAATAACAATACATGTATAGCCTTAGAGAGCATTTGTTTTTTTAAGATGGGGTCAGTGACCCCCATTTAAAAGATGGAAATAGAAGAAGGTTGCAAATAATTTATTAAAAAAAATGAAGGTCAATAGAAAAGCTATTTAGAATTGGCCATTCTATAACATACTTAAAGTTAACTTAAAAGTGAACAATCCCTTTAAGGGGGAAGTAATACAAATTACTGAGTGATATGTTGCTCCTCCAGTAGATGCACGAATGTAGTCTGGGAGTTTATTATTTGACTTATTACATCCCCTTAGCTTCTGGGATTCTAAAGCCCCATTGGGAACAACTTGGTGCCTATAAGGGGGTCACATACACAACGACAGTGTCTGTCTGCCACACAAAAACCAAATAAACCCCTATATAATGATATTGTATTAAATGGGTTGTTCACCTTTAAATTAACTTTAAATATGATGTAGAAAATGATATTCTGAGACTATTTGCAATTGGTTTTCATTTTATATTATTTTAATTGAATTAATTTGATAACTTTAAAAAGGTGCTTCAGTCTTAAATTAACTTTATGATATTATAGAGAATGATATTCTGAGACAATTTGCAATTGGTTTTCATTTTTTATTATTTGTGGTTTTTGAGTTATTTAGCTTTTTATTCCGCAGCTCTCCAGTTTGCAATTTCAGAAATCTGGTTGCTAGGGTCCAAATTACCCTAGCAACCATGCATTGATTTTAATAAGAGATTGGAATATGAACAGTAGAGGCCTGCAAATAAAAAAAGAAAACCAATTGCAAATTGCCTTAGAATTTCACTCTCTATATCATAATGAAAATGAACTCAAGGGTGAACAACCCCTTTAATCAATGAAAATTTGCCTGTGTTGAGCAATGTGGCAGTTGCCTCTGTACGTATAAATACAGTTTTGTAGGGTTTATACTGAATGGGAGAGTAATAAAGGTGCTTTAAAGTATTAAATAAAGCTTTACTGAGCATCTATTAGTTCCCCAACCCTTGGACTTTACCTCCTCTGTGTTCAGATAGCTGATTAGATTGTTAGCTGTGTGAGCCAAGAACTAGAATTGCTGTAGGGAAATTGTATTGTGTGTGGGTAGAAGAGTTGTTAGTAAAATCATATGTCTCAGTATGTGATCTTATAGCTATACCAATGCCTGGGACTGCTGATGATTTGGGGACTTGAAGTTCAGCAAGAAGTGTTGCTGCAGCTTGTAAATATATATTTATGTATAACTTTATTTGTAAAGCAATATATAGTGAATAAAGTACCCCCTCTTGTAAAATATAAGGATATTATAAGTTACCGAGGAGTTTCATGACCATATAAAAGTACGAGGCCGAAGGCCGAGTGTTTTTATACAGGTCATGGAACTCCGAGGTAACTTATAATATCCTCATATTTTACAACTGGGGGTACTTTATTAATTATAATACACAAATTTTAGTGAGTCATGTGACAGAAATTACATCACTAATCACCGTTTATAACTGATGACATCGCTACTCACCGTTTATAAGGATATAATTTACAAGATATTCATGGCTTTTGTGTATTATATATATATATATATATATATATAGACACATACAAGAGTCCTCTGCACTCAACCCATTCTCAATATATTTAAGACAGCGACATTTTGTGCATACTGCTACTAAAAAATGCCTTACCCTTTAAACAAAACAGGGATTGTTTGTCCATATATTGCAATATATTTAAGCTGGCCAACTACGTCAAAGTCATCCCATATCTGGCCAGTCCTATGCTTAATTTTCATCTGATTCATTAAGAATTCTATTGCTTCATTATACATTTTACAAAGGGACTAAGTTTTACCTGCAACTTACTTGCTGCTTTCAAAGTAAACCTCCATACTTGGCTGCCCTTTTATTAGACACCAGTGGGATCACCTGACTATAGCTGGGAAGGGTGGGAGCTACAACATGGAGCTGGTCACTGCTCTTGTAGAACTATAACAAACAAGGGAAAGTTGTGCTCACCACTATTTTTTAAAAACATTAGGCGGGGGTGCAATGAGGCTGTGACCACAAAATACATATAGACAAATACAAGATTCCTCTGCACTCAACCCATTCTCAATATATTTAAGACAGCGACATTTTGTGCATACTGCTACTAAAAAATGCCTTACCCTTTAAACAAAACAGGGATTGTTTGTCCATATATTGCAATATATTTAAGCTGGCCAACTACGTCAAAGTCATCCCATATCTGGCCATTTTTCAGTAGCAGTATGCACAAAATGTCTCTGTCTTAAATATATTGATAATGGGTTGAGTGCAGAGGACTCTTGTATGTGTCTATATGTATTTTGTGGTCACAGCCTCATTGCACCCCCGCCTAATGTTTTTAAAAAATAGTGGTGAGCACAACTTTCCCTTGTTTTATATATATATATATATATATATATATATATATATATATATATATATATATATATATATATATATATATATATATATATATATATAAAAAGGGAAGACAAGTCACATAATAAATATATACAGAATTATATCAGGACAAAGAGCGTAAGTGCTTTGTGGTAAGAGAAAGAGTGGGAAGGAGGTCCCTGCCCCATAGAGCTTACAGTCTACGTAAATCCGGGTTCTGCACTGGGGGTAAAAGACTTCAGCTTTCCAGACAGGAGGCTGGGATATGTAGGTAAAGGCAGCCAGGACTGGTTTCATCTGCAGTGCCATAGTCTCATAGTCTGGCCCCTTATATGTATTTATATATAATTGATTCCATTCTTGCTATAGGGGCCCCTGGGTGATGACATTGATGCCAGAGAAAGTTACTGTTGTTGGAGGATAGGGAGTGGATATTGTGCATGGGATAGATCTGTTGTAGCTAGAGTAATGCAACTGCCACACAAATATACACGTGTAAGTTACCATACTAGCTCCCCTAATGATTATGTGGAATATCTACCATTGTAACCTCCATGCCCAAGCTGCTGCTGAAATATGTATAAGAAGGAATTGTAGTACAACATGATCAGTAGGTGACAGTTAGTGCATTCCTACAAATTGTATTTCCGGCTGGCATAAGGGGGCTGCGGTAGTTTTAATCCACCGCTATTTCCAACGGTCAGTTTCATGCTGCACCAGGGCCTGCCAAATACTTTCCAGTCACGTGATTATAACTCAGCCTTGTGTCCGTGAGTCAGTGATCCTTTGTTCTCTTACATCACAGCCCTGCTCATTTATTTACCCAAGAAAAGTTTGCCAGAGAAATTAATATTCTGCCCTTGTAGTATCCCTATATATGAACCTCTGCAGACGCCTGCAATCCGGTACCTGGGGAAGGGGGAGCTGATTTTTAAATAAATTCACTTATTTGTCACTATAGCTCTACAAAGAAAATACATGTTTTCAATGATAATTGACAATTTTCAAGTGTAAATAGGATTTTACCACCAAGATAGCAGGTGGCAGTTTGTAACTACATTGTAGCAGAATGATATATAAAGCCAGTGGGTCGAATTTTGGGTTTGAAAAGAAAAGGTTGTTTGTTTTTTACTCTTGCGCATTTATGATCCAATATAGTCTATAATATATCATATAATAATAATAATAATAATATGGTATATAATAATAATAATAATAATAGGGTATATAATAATAATATAATAATAATATGGTATATAATCATAATATAATAGAAATATGATACATCATAAAAATATACATATGTTATATAATAATAATAATAATAAAATGGTATATAAGAATAATAATATAATAATATGGTATATAATAATAATATAATAATAATAATTATAATATGTTATATAATAATGATAATAATAATACTAATATTAATATGGTATGTAATAATAATATAATAATAATATGGTATATAATAATGATAATAATAATACTAATAATAATATAATAATATGGTATATAAGCAGACATACACCTTGTATATTGACCCTATAGGGCATTGCTAGAGGAGTTGGATATTCCAACCTTGGATCATTGGAGCCCTTTGATCTACTCCAAATAAAATGTTTGTGTGAAACCTGCTATTGATTATGATTCACTGAGTACAATCGGGTCACCTCCCCTGTCAAGCTAATGTTTTAATTAACAACCTGAGTGCATTAGGAACCAAAAGCTCAGCAGGCTTAGTTAACCCCTTCCCTGCAGAATTTACCCAGTCTCATTGATCATCCCCTGCCCCTATCACTCTCCCCACAGGCTCCCTATTCCAGCACCCCAAATATTCCTTTAATCTTCTTGTTCAGACATTAAAAAAACCCATGCTCAACATAAAGGCTCCATTTTGGGCACCCAGGTGCATGCAACCCCCTGCCTATTTCACTCTCCCCAATGGCTCGTATTCCAGCACCCCAAATATTCTTTAATCTGGTTCAGACATTAAGAAACCCATGCTCAACATAAAGACACCATTCTGGGCACCCGGTGCATGCAATCCCCTACCCCGTTCACTCTCCCCAAAGGCTCCCTATTCCAGCACCCCAAATATTCCTTTAATCTTCTTGTTCAGATATTAAGAAACTCATGCCCAACATAAAGGCACTATTCTGGGCACCCAGGCGCATGCATTTTATTCTTCAACAGCTAAAATATGTTTGCATTTAATTTGATCCACCTGTCAGAGACCCAGATTCTGGGGGATTCTTTATTTCCCCCCTTCAGTATTAAGAGATAGAAATGTCTTACATGAATGGAAACCCCTCTGGCATCTCAGGTTTTTGCACACAGAACACCCTCCTTATGAAATGCTACCAACTTCACAGCACTTGCAAGAAAGGAAAAAAAAAGACAATTTCTGTTGAACCTTTAGTATAAAAGGAACAAGACTGGAAGTTGAGCATCATAAAACGTTATGTTTTTTTATTGTATGCATTGCTTTAGAAGGTTGAAACACACAGTGGAATGAAATGTTTACAAACGCCAGAAAAAGAGAAACATTCAAGAGATTAGGAAAACGTATAGAGAGCTCTCAGTTTGGAACTGAAAATGAACACAGAATGTAGTCACTGATATCTGGGAGTTGTTGATCCCCCACGCAGGCAGGGGTTACTCACTTGTTGCTCCCCATAGATTTCCCTCTTTAGTTCCATATTTATTTATTTTTTTTGAAGGGGTGTCATCCAGGGTCCCACAGTATCATAGCATGCACTCTTATTATAGGCAGTCCAGATGTAGAGCTAATGACAAAGGAAAATAACTCAAAATATTTTTTTTTTTAAGGCAAGCCGGCACCTTCACCCATTATGGATTTCTCACTGCTGAATTCTGTATTCATCAAATCATCACATCTTATAGCATTTAATCTGAGCACTGGATATTAACAGCCACAACAACAAAAATTATTACAATAACAGAAAAAAGTTAGAAGGGGAAATATTTATTATTTACACGTCTATACATTCAAATGAAAAACATTGAAAAAAAAACCAAACAAAGTGTCAACGTTGGAAACTCCATTGGAAACATTGTATTTACACTGCTAATTGTAGAGCTGGTAGTGTTCGAGTGCAACTGGGAAATAGCTGCTAGATTTCTGGGTTTCAAGTTTTTCATTTAAAAATAAAAAAAAATCGATTAAAAGAAGGCAAATGGCACATATACAATAATATCATCTAAATGTAGATTTATTGTACAGTAGAAGAAGAGATTTAGAAAGTTCCCCTATAATTAGGAAGGGGTTTCTTACATAAATTAATAGATCCACTTCTGTCCAAGGCTTAATATTGTTTTTTTTTTTAATTTTTAATTTAAAAATAAAAAAAATCAATTAAAAGAAGGCAAATGGCACATATACAATAATATCTTCAGCCTCAGCCCTATGTAGATTTATTGTACAGTAGAAGAAGAGATTTAGTAAGTTCCCCTATAATTAGGAAGGGGTTTCTTACATGAATTAAAGATCCACTTCTCTCCAAGGCTTAATATTGTTTTTTTTTTTTTAATTTAAAAATAAAAAAAATCAATTAAAAGAAGGCAAATGGCACATATACAATAATATCATCTAAATGTAGATTTATTGTACAGTAGAAGAAGAGATTTAGTAAGTTCCCCTATAATTAGGAAGGGGTTTCTTACATGAATTAAAGATCCACTTCTGTCCAAGGCTAAATATTATTATTTTTTAAGTCCAGTTACAAAAAGAAATTGCCCATATCAGCTGCAGTCTATTGACTTGATTCACTATCAACCCCTTCATTATTCAGTGGACACAGTTATTATTGTGCATGGGGCTTTCTAAAATTCAGGGGAGGGAAGTTGGGAGCATAGGGGGGAAGAGGATCCAGAAACAGGGAGGGAGAGTGCAGAGTGGGTGTTAAAAGGAAAGGGGTGGGGATTGCGTAATAGTGGGCGGGGAAACTGGATTGGAGGAATTAGGGTGCCAGCATTAACCCTTTCATGATCAGAGTAACAAACAATGACTGGAAAGTCATAGTCTGCATGTTCCTAGTGCATATGCAACTGTCACACTTAAAGGACCAGTAACAGCAAAAATGAATATAATTTAGTTTTGCCCTGCACTGGTAAAACTGCTGTGTTTGCTTCAGAAACACTACTATTGTTTATATAAATAAGCTGCTGTGTAGCAATGTGGGCAGCCATTCAATGGAGAAAAGGCTCAGGTTACACATCAGATAATCTCTGTAGAAAATAATAGTGTTATCTGTTATCCACTATTTAATCTGTGCCATATAGACTTTTTTCAATTTCTGCCATTTCTACACAGCAGCTTGTTTATATAAACTATAGTAGTACTTATCTGTTATCTACTGTGTATCCTGTGCTTGAATGGCTGCCCCCATGGCTACACAGCAGCTTGTTTATATAAACTATAGTAGTACTTATCTGTTATCTACTGTGTATCCTGTGCTTGAATGGCTGCCCCCATGGCTACACAGCAGCTTGTTTATATAAACTATAGTAGTACTTATCTGTTATCTACTGTGTATCCTGTGCTTGAATGGCTGCCCCCATGGCTACACAGCAGCTTGTTTATATGAACTATAGTAGTGTTTCTGAAGCAAATACATAAGTTTTACCAGTGCAGGACAACACTACATGATAATTTAATTCCTTTAAAACACTTAAATTTTTTGGTGTTACTGTTCCTTTAATAACTTTCAGCATTTTTTCTGGGAAATAATAGAATTTGTCAGCAAAAAAAAAAAAAATTTCCCCAATATGTCATTAAAAAAAACTCCAAGTGCAAAACTATAAACCACCCCCGCCAGTGTATAAATAAATCATATTCTGCATCTCTTTACACAACTATAAAACTTATTTTTTCTTTTTAAGCAAAAATCAATTAAAATACACGTTTCATTACATGGCTCCTGCTTTTATTTCTCATAACACAAAGAAATGATAATATAACAAAAAACAAATAAAAACGACAACAAATATTAGCTTTTTTTATTATTAAATTCACAGTAGTGCGAAATGCAGCAATTTTCATCTTTGGACTTTTAGCAAAAAATTGTTGATTTTTTTTTTCTATCTGTCTGAACGTCCAACATCAATAAAATGTAAGCAAGAAAATGATTGGTAAGGATAGGCTCTAAAATTAAAAAAATAAAATAATAATTAAATCAAAGAAAAATAGCTGTGTCCATGTTTTTGATTTTTTTTTTTTTTTCTTTTGTTTGTTTTTGCCTGTAAATTATATTTACATAGAATATTGCGGATTTATCCCAACACACACACTCCAAAGCCAAATGCTGGTTTATTCTTTATACACTGGCCCTTTATTCTTCCTTAAATTATTGCATTGCGAGGCCTTCGCGTTACCGAAACGTTACTATTCGCTGTCTGATTTGCCGTCCTTTGAAGTGGTCGAGTGGTTGTAAAGTCCTTGAGCCATTAAATGCAGGGCCAATGAATTTTTGTTCCCTGTTGCTTTTTTAATCTTTGCTCTTTTATTCTGAAACCAGATCTTGATTTGAGATTCGTTAAGACTGAGTTCCTGAGCCAAACTTTGCCTCCTCTGCTCAGTCAAATACCTGTTTGTTTGGAACTCGGCCTTGAGCCTCTGGAGCTGATCAGCAGTGAAGGCAGTTCTGGGCCTCTTGTCCTCTTTACTGACACTCTTCTTCTTTGGTTTGCGGGATCTCGGACCTGAAAAAAAAACGAGCACATTAAAATTCCTCCAATAAAGGTTCTCTGAAAAAAGCCGGGACCTTTAAATTACCATTAATTATAGCCAGCTGGGAAAAGCGCCTTCTAGTATTTACCCTACTTAGGTTCAGGTCAGTCAGTAAGAAAGTGTGTCCCAAACTCGAATAGATTGTAGGGTAACGTCCAGTACATATATCCATACATTTCTCTTTCTGGAGAGATATAGATAATTGAAAGAATAACACATGGACAGTTGCCAGAGGGGGGCTGAGAATTGTAGTTTCTCTAGACAGATAGATACATACATACATACATGATAGATAGATAATAGATAGATAGATAGATAGATAGATAGATAGATAGATAGATAGATAGATAGATAGATAGATTGATGATAGATAGATAAATATCTAGATAATACATAAATAGATAATAGATAGAAATAGATAGATGATAGATAGATACATACATACATACATACATACATACATACATACATACATACATACATAGATGATAGATAGATAAATACAGATAAAGATAGATAGATAATAGATAGAAATAGATAGATAGATAGATAGATAGATATAAACAGATATGGATAGATAGATACATACATACATACATACATACATACATACATACATACATACATACATAGATGATAGATAGATAAATAAATAGATAAATACAGATAAAGATAGATAATAGATAGAAATAGATAGATAGATAGATAGATAGATAGATAGATAGATACAAACAGATATAGATAGATAGTAGCACATCAGTTATTTGTACATGATTGAATATTAAACACACAGCAGCCCTTTCCATTTCCCAGAGACCCCAGTACAGTGCCCCCCGCCACCTTCTTCTCCCCACCTCTCGCTTGAAATATTAACACCACACATCCATTTAGTCTTTCATTCCTCCTAATTATTTGCTTCACGTTACCGGCCGTATCTCTTTAATAATGAAACTTCATATAAAATGCATGTGGGTTTTATCTGCATGTTGCATCAGATTGTGGGAACCCCCCATCTCCCCTCTCTCTCGTTTATTTTCCTTGTTTTTCTTTTTTAACAAAATCTGCTATTTGCAGTGTGCAGGTGGGTGATGCTTTGCCCTCTCTTGTCCCCAGATTGTAGGCCTGGTATTGTGAGTACTGCAGTGAGCAGACTGCCTGCCTGAGAGTGTACAGCAAGAGGGTCTGTCCTATCTATTCCCCTGCCCACAGTGCTTCTATCTGCCTGACCCACCCCCATCATCTGTTCCCCCATCTACCCCCTTCTGCATGTAACTGCTAATCTCATCATTTATATCCCTATTCTTCTCCAAGCCAATATGGACTTGTCTTCCTCATATTACAGCAAGTCTGGCCCCCATGTAACCATATATACCCCCATGTACCCGTATATACCCCCATGTACCCGTATATACCCCCATATACCCATATAAACTCCCCATATACCCATATAAACTCCCCATGTGCCCATATATACCCCCATGTACCCATATATACTCCCCATGTACCCACATATATGCCCCACGTACCCATATATACCCCCATGTACCCATGTATACTCCCCATGTACCCATATATACTCCCCATGCACCCATATATACTCCCCATGTACCCACATATACCCCCCATGTACCCATATATACCCCCATGTACCCACATATACCCCCATGTACACATATATAACCCCATGTACCCATATATCCCCCCATGTACCCATATATACTCCCCCATGTACCCATATATACTCCCCCATGTACCCATATACCCCCCATGTATCCATATACCCCCCATGTACCCATATATACCCCCATGTACCCATATATACCCCCATGTTCCCATATATACCCCCATGTACCCATATATACCCCCATGTACCCATATATATATACCCCCCTTGTACTCATATATACCCCCATGTACCCATATATCCATATATCCCCATGTACCCATTTATACCCCATGTACCCATATATACCACCCATGTACCCATATATACCCCTTGTACCCATATATATACCCCATGTACCCATATATACCCCCATGTACCCATATATACCCCCATGTACCCATATATACCCCTTGTACCCATATATATATCCCCATGTACCCATATATACCCCCATGTACCCATATATACCCCATGTACCCATATACACCCCCATGTACACATATATATAACCCCATGTACCCATATATACTCCCCATGTACCTATATATACACCCCTTGTACTCATATATACCCCCATGTACCCATATATCCATATATCCCCATGTACCCATATATACCACCCATGTACCCATATATACCCCCATGTACCCATATATACCACCCATGTACCCATATATACCCCTTGTACCCATATATATACCCCATGTTCTCAAATATACCCCCATGTACCCATATATACCCCCACATACCCATATATACCCCCACATACCCATATATACCCCCACATACCCATATATACCCCCATGTACCCATATATACTCCCCATGTACCCATATATCCATATATACCCCCCATGTACCCATATATACCCCCATGTACCCATATATACCCCATGTACCCATATACCCCCATGTACCCATATACCCCCATGTATCCATATACCCCCATGTACCCATATATACCCCCCATGTACCCGTATATACCCCCATGTTCCCATATATACCCCCATGTACCCATATATACCCCCATGTACCCAAATATATACCCCCCTTGTACTCATATATACCCCCATGTACCCATATATCCCCATGTACCCATTTATACCCCCATGTACCCATATATACCACCCATGTACCCATATATACCCCTTGTACCCATATATATACCCCATGTACCCATATATACCCCCATGTACCCATATATACCCCTTGTACCCATATATATAACCCAATGTACCCATATATACCCCCATGTACCCATATATATACCCCATGTACCCATATACACCCCATGTACACATATATATAACCCCATGTACCCATATATACTCCCCATGTACCTATATATATACCCCATGTACCCATATATACCCCATGTACCCATATATACCCCCCATGTACCCATATATACCCCCCATGTACCCATATATACCCCCCATGTACCCATATATACCCCCATGTACCCATATATACCACCATGTACTCATATATACTCCCATGTAGCCATATATACCCCCCATGTACCCATATATACCCCCACGTACCCATATATACCCCCATGTACCCATATATATATACCCCCTTGTACTCATATATACCCCCATGTACCCATATATCCATATATCCCCCATGTACCCATGTATACCCCTATGTACCCATATATACCCCCATGTACTCATATATACCACCCATTTACCCATATATACCCCTTGTACCGATATATATACCCCCATGTACCCATATATACTCCCCATGTACCCATATATCCATATATACTCCCCATGTACCCACATATACCCCCATGTACCCATATATACTCCCCATGTACCCATATATACTCCCCATGTACCCATATATCCATATATACCCCCATGCAGGCCCGGACTGGCAATCTGTGGGTTCTGGCAAATGCCAGAGGGGCTGCTATAAGGTCCCATAGAAAGTCAGTATTTAGTGGGCTGGTGGGGGCTGGTGGGGGCTGTTTGGGCCACTGCCTGGGCTGTTTGGGCCTCTGTATACCTGAAATGGCAGGGCCTATTTTAATTCTCAGTCCGGACCTGCCCCCATGTACCCACATATACCCCCATGTACCCACATATACCCCCATGTATCCATATATCCCCCATGTACCCATATATACTCCCCATGTACCCACATATACCCCCCATGTACCCACATATACCCCCATGTACCCATATATACTCCCCATGTACCCACATATACCCCCATGTACCCATATATACTCCCCATGTACCCACATATACCCCCCATGTACCCACATATACCCCCATGTACCCATATATACCCCCCATGTACCCATATACAGTATACCCCCCATGTACCATATATACCCCCATGTACCCATATATACCCCCCATGTACCATATATACCCCCATGTACCATATATACCCCCCATGTACCCATATATACCCCCATGTACCATATATACACCCCATTTACCCACATATACTCCCCATCCCAACTCCCAGCCCATCAATCTCTCCCCTTTTAAAACACATTGCCCTCCTGTAAGACACAGTGATGAATGTAAAATATAATTATACCAGAGTCACCAGTAGTTCTATGTCTGTATAAAAACAGGGGCAGTGATTTAATGCAGCTTATGGAACTCAACGATTATATGTAGCCTGAAATAAGTGCCAGTATTTATATCCACCCACAGGCCTCTGTATTCTCAAGCTCAGGACAATCTGCCCCAACTGCAACGTCTCCTTTATTTTCTCTGCTCACTTTCTTTTTGTAATATTGTTGTATTCAAACCTTCTTTTAATCTACTCTCCCTATATGTCCCCTATACTGTATATCTGATCCTCCTCATCTTGCCCTCCCCCATACATATCTATTCTCAGTGACTCTGAAGTTGCCTCTGTTTATCCATCACTTTTACAGACCCTGTTCTCTTAAATTTATTCTCCTCCCATATCCAATTTATTCTCCTTCTCTTTATTCACTTCTGATTCCCAGTACAAACAATGTTCTTCTTCTCTTTCCTGCTGTCTAACTGGACTTCTCTCCTTGTCTCACACTTACTCTTTTTCTACTTCTCTATACACATTCTGCCTATTCTCTCTGTGCCTTTCTGTCCCTATTCTGCCCTGTCTCCCTTTTTCATTCACTCTGAATTAGTTTAGGTTTTATTCTTAGGCTTCACTGTTCAAATCCCCTGCACCCTCCTAACCCCCTTCTACCTCAACATCCTTCCTTCTCCTTTTCTCTCTCTGTCCTTATCCCACCTCTGTCACCTCTGTCATCCTCTCCTACTTCTCCCTCTTTTGAAAATGACCTTATTCTCCCTCTCACAGTGTCCTGAATCATTCCTCCTTCCAGACTCTCAGTTCCTTTCCCTTCTTCACTGTGTTAATTCCCCCCCATTCTCCTCCCATTTGCCGGCCTTTATTCTTCCTTTCATCATATTGGTTCTCCCTTTATAACCCTTTTGCCTTACAGTCCTATTTCACTCTCCCAATTCCCTACCGGTTTCATTTTCCATTCTCTCCCTGCTTCTCCCTGTTCTATTTTCCCCTTATATTTTGCCACAAATTAAAATTTCTGCCCCTGTCCCTTGTGCCGCCTGTCACTGCTTTACTGCCTCACTTCTCCCCTGTCTCACTCTGTACTTATTGCCCCTGTCTCACTTCTCCCCTGTCTCACTCTGTACTTATTGCCCCTGTCTCACTTCTCCCCTGTCTCACTCTGTACTTATTGCCCCTGCCTCACTTCTCCCCTGTCTCACTCTGTACTTATTGCCCCTGTCTCACTTCTCCCCTGTCTCACTCTGTACTTATTGCCCCTGTCTCACTTCTCCCCTGTCTCACTCTGTACTTATTGCCCCTGTCTCACTTCTCCCCTGTCTCACTCTGTACTTATTGCCCCTGTCTCACTTCTCCCCTGTCTCACTCTGTACTTATTGCCCCTGTCTCACTTCTCCCCTGTCTCACTCTGTAATTATTGGCCCTGTATCACTTCTCCCCTGTCTCACTCTTTACTTATTGCCCCTGTCTCACTTCTCCCCTGTCTCACTCTGTAATTATTGCCTCTGCCTCACTGTCCATATTCTCTTCCCAGGAGTTACTGCTTCAGACTCACTTATCTTATTCTCTCGCTTCCCCCTATATCCACCTGCTCCCCGGCCTCACCCTCCTCCTCCTCTCAGAACCTCTACTGGGGCTCATCCCATTCTGTTTGTGCATTTGCCCCTTTCCCTCTCTCCAGTCACATCAGCAGCCTCTTTGTCCCATCAGTGCCCCTGTACCAGTATGTTCCCTCCCTCTCCCTTTACCCTCCTGTTTGTCTGTATCAGAGCTGCCCTTCTGGTGCCTATGGAGCCAATGGTGCCAATATCTGCCCCACATTTCTACATGATTCTGCCTCTGGCCTCCCACCTCCTCATCTAATCTGCTCCCTCGTTTCTCTCTGCCTTTCCCCTCATTGTACTTCTCTTTGCAGATTTGGGCCCCAATATCCTGATGCCATTCCCTCTTAGTGACTGACCTCCCCTCCCTGCTTCCCTTACACACACACTCACATACACATCCATATCCACATACACACACATACACATACACATACACACACACACACACACTCACATACACATCCATATCCACATACACACACATACACATACACACACACACACACACACTCACATACACATCCATATCCACATACTGACACACACACATCCATATCCACGTACACATACACACACTCACACACACATCCACACATACACATCCACACACAAACTCACACATCCACATACACACAATCCACAGATAGATACACAATCCACACACACGTGTTTTTACTACTATCTCGCAGCCATCCAGCCTCCCTCACCCCCATATCAGAGTGTGGGGACACGTGGGCTCGGCTGCTGCTCTCCATTGGAAATCCTCATAATAATGATACTAATAATACTAATAATACTAATATAGTGATACACTGGAACCCAAACTGCCCAGGAAATTCTATCGGGGAAAGCACTGAAACCAGAAATCACAAAAAGATCCAACAGATATGCGCCTGTTCTGTGTGTGTATAATGTGTGTGTGTGTTTCAACCTCAGTTACACAAATTACACACACACACACACACACACACACACAATTCTTTTCTATAGGAATAGAGCAGAAACACATTTACATCTTTATATCTCTGTCCACCCTGGAAATAAAGGGCCTTTGCCTTTGAAGTGGCGACTGCGCCTTATACATAAACAATCCTCCAGATCATAAATAATTCTTAAATGAGACCGTTCCATTTTGTATCACATGGGGGACAGCGATTATTTCATCACACGGAGATGTTTCTTAGTCCTCCACTAAATTCCCATTGAAGTCTGCCTTCCTATTCCAGCCAGAATCACTAACACGCTACATAATATCAAATAAAATACAATAATAAATGTATCAAACACCCACCGAACCAGCAGCAGATGTAGATCACGGTCCTATGTATCAATCACCTATTTAGCGAGCATTTCTTTTTTTTTGCTCTAATTTCCAAAAATATTTGCGTATTTAAGTTTTTTTTTATTTATAGTTCAACTCTTTCTAAAACGAAATAAAGTCAAAAAACAAACAAAAAAAAACCCGATCTCAGTTCACATGTCAAGGACCCCCTTTTGCGACTGTTTTTTTTTTCTTTCTAACAACACGAAAATTGAATTTTATACCCGCCATACGGTTAATTGTTTTCAGCAGTTCCAGAAGATGAAAATATAAATATTAATAATTTATAAACATATTTGAAACAACTGGAAACATGGCACGTTCCATCGGCATTTAGCGATTAAATATTTACAACAGAAGAGAACAATGGGCCTTTTATATAAAATATATTGGGCTCTGGATCAAATCTATTTCAGAGATCGAATAAAATCATCAGCGTTTTAATTCGGGCGAGTGGGAGGGAAAAAAAAACACACGTTCATATTCGTAAGCAATTTCGTTGGTTTCAAAAATATATTTTTAAATAACTTTTATAATATAAACTGAAAATTGATCAGGTCTGAATTATTATTCGTTTCAATGTTAAAAGCTGCTCATTGGCAAACGAATTTAAATACAAAAAAATATATATAATAATTAAAAAAAAATCATTAATAAATAATCAATTATCTCAGCGGCATAGATTTGCTGACTGGATGGTATAAAAGACAGAAGACAGAACAAATCCCCATTTTTTAAGCTTTAGATTTGGTTCCTGGGTGGATAAGTGACGCCTAGAATTTCCCACCCCACAAAAAAAGCAGAAAGTAAAGGCAAATTTAGCCATCACTTTGCTGGTGCCATATAGTTTTAATTTGAACTGTTTGGGTTCATTAGGATGGAAAATGCAAATATTTTATTTATTTATTTAAATAATAAAAATGTTATAAAGTTGCCTTCATTTTTATTTGTGTGGAAGGAACCTTGATTGTTTCCCTTGACAAAGACAAATATAATTTTAAGAATTAGAAATGGGGGGAAACACAAAGGCTGGGGGGGACACACCACATTTAAAGGTCTTGAAAACTCAGAAACCGAGGCAGGATCAGTCTGGATTGAGGTAACCCTCTAGGTGGGCTTCACCAGGGCTACAGCCGAGAAGGGAAGGGCTACCACAAAGACTCCACTAGGTTTTGGGCACCTCGCTAACCCAAAGTGATCTGTACCAGTGTTTGGGGCATCTCATAGGCTTCACCAGAACTGGGGCCCTCATTAATGGGCTACCCCAGGGATGGGGAACCTATTAGGATCCTCTATGGGTTTCCTCTGGGTTGGGTTATCAAACTTAACCGAGATGGGTAATATCTCAATTACAGAGGTAAGTTTAACTAGGTTTAGGAAACCTTTATGAACCAGATGAGCTTCATTTCAAGGACACTGAGTCTATATGAGTATTGAGAAACCCTCCGCCTCAAATAGTCTTCAACTGGAATGGGACACTGGTCGAGATCTTCTCTATCAGCACCAGGATCCCAACTGATCTCTATCAACTCAACAAATGTGGAGGTGTTTCTGGATGTCTGTCATGAAGTTAGATCCCATCAAGGCTGGGACTTGAGTAACTAAAAGCTTTCTTACCTGATGAAGGTCTGTCTGAATATCTGGTGCAGTAGACCCAGGCTGGCCACAACATGGGCTGTTGAGTGGCTTTGGAGCTGGTTTGGGAACTATCAGAGTCTGAGCTGAGGGAATGGTCTCCATTAAGTCCTCTGGATTTCAGGGTTTCTTCCATGGCCAGGTCACTTTTCTTCTCTCCAGTAACAGTGATGACTTTGGAAGAGCCTCCTGCGCCCTCGGGGACATTGACTCGGTGGTGGCCGCTTTCTGCCCCAGACAAAGCCCCAGTGTCTCTCTCAGTATAGAGCTCATCCTGATGGCTTATTCCTTCTTTCCTCCTCCCGAACTCCGGCCGTAGAATGTTGTCAATGAAGAAGTTCGTTATCCTGTGATGGGGCTGGTGGTTCCCAGGAGGAGCCTGATGAAGGATCCCCCTGTTGGACTCTTCTCCTGACTCCTGCTGTGGCTCCACTTCCCTGTTATTCTGCTCATTCTCTTCCATGCTGTTATTCCAAAGCTTCTTCTTGCCTTTAACCCCTTGTGTTTCCTACAGGCTCCAGTCAGCTACACATTCAAATTGCCTCTGACCCAGGGACGTTCCTGCAGGAAAGGTTCTGCCTCCTCTTTTTTTGCTCTCTCTCGGTTTCTCTGCAGATTTTAATGTTTCACTTCAGCCAAGCAAAGCATCTTCTCCTTCTTCTTCCCCAGGACGGGCTCATTACCCCCTCCTTCCAGATCCAGGTTCCTGGGGGGGAAATCCTTGAGAGCAGCCAGTAGGGAGATGTTTGTAGACCATCCAAGCCCCAGTGGTGGAGCTGAGGGAGTGTGACATAAGATATATGTATATAAGATATATAATTATTAAATATAAAGTCTATAGGAGCTGCCCCACTCTTGTTACAGCAGGAGGAGCAGCACATGAACCCACGGCGCTTCCAGAGCTGTCTCCTAAGAGAGACCAATTTTACACGCACTCACTGGACCTCAAATACTTTCACTCTGGATTTTTGTTCTTATTTTTAATAGACCCCCACAAGTGACGTTGGAGCCCGGTATCCTAGACACGTGCCTTTGGCCAATAGAGGGCCCCCCCTGTGTCACATGACTCCATGCTCTGTAGTAAACTGACAAACAGGAGTCCACCCCCCCATCTCCTTCTCTCCTCACCCCCGTCTCCTCCCCCCTAGCTCTGCTCCCCCTTATCTTCTTTAAAGCTGCAGCGTCCTGAAAACAGGAGAGAGTGTGTGTGTGAGTGAGTGAGTGAGTGTCAGCACTTTCCCCGCATACTAACATCTTTGTTCCATAGGAATATGCACCAATTGCACTATTGTGTGGGGCATTTTTATTGCCTCGCTGAAATCCCAGTATAATCCGGTTGGAAATGAATGAAACCCAGTAAATGAGAGCATTGCACAAAGGAGATTACCTCTGCACCACCAAAGCCTGACTTTATTACCCTGAATATAAGAAATGATCCTCTGCCTAAATAGATACTCCCTGCAATGCTGCACTAGCAGAACCACTGGGCAAGTACCAGGGAAATATGGCACAGGACTGCACACAGCAATTAATGGCGAGCAACAATCTCAATATTCCTCTCCATGCAGGGGGGGGGGCTTTAGAGCAGGAACAAGGGCTCTTATATTGGGTCTGAAAAGCCTTTTATTGGGAAAATAAGATTCATCGATTATTTTAAACTGATATTGGGGCTATACCTTCACTTATCCAGGCCAGAGAAGCAGATGGAAATAGAGTTGCTTAATGACTCCAAGATCTGCATAGATTGGTAATATAGACTAGATAGATAGATAGATAGATAGACAGACAGACAGACAGACAGACAGACAGACAGACAGACAGACAGATAGATAGATAGATAGATAGATAGATAGATAGATAATAGACAGTGATGGACCAATGGAGGAACAACTGATCAGAAAAAAAACACATACATTGGATTATTTATCACCAGTCACAGTGTGAGACAGACACAGTAACTGACAGCATCTCACACACTGATAATAGGTTAAGACAGATGAAAAGCTGTTATTATTTATAAGAATCCATATTATATGTAAATAGACCCATCAGCAGATCCATAGATAAATAACAAGTAGATAAATTAGAGGGAGTTAGATAGATAGATAGATAGATAGATAGATAGATAGATAGATAGATAGATAGATAGATAGATAATAGACAGATGAATACATAGATGGATTAATAAATAGAGTGATAGATAAATAGATAGATAGCAGTGACTTTATTGGGAGTGACATCTATAGTGACATTATTGGGAGGTTAGCGCTGTGCTCCTGCATTAGAAGATATTTGCTCAGTCTGTAGAACAAGTACACAGAGACCACTGAACAGTTGGGGAATGTGTAGAGTGCCAGTGTAGGGGATTTATTGCAATTTAGGTTTGGTTAGCCCAGTATGTACATGATTAGCCCCGTATATACATGATTAGCCCAGTATATACATGATTAGCCCAATATATACATTATTAGCCCAGTATATTCATGATTAGCCAAATATATACATTATCAGCCCAGTATATACATGGTCACTGCTTTACTGAGGCAACAGGGACAGGGTGGACCCATCTAAATACACTGCGCTACTTCCAATGGCAGCGATCTAGGGGGTTCTGGGGTTGGTACAACTATCAACAAAATACAGGGCCATGCCATTCAGATGATAAGAGATGGGACCACTTAGTAGATCCTCATCTTATGGGGTGGCAGCTGAGTCTATGGAAGCCCAGGGTACAGTGTATTCCATCCTTCCCGTATATTGTCATTGGCCCAAGGTATTGGTACAGGGACATATCCTAATTCCACAAGTCACATGACTAGTAAGTGGGAGCCAACGCTGGATTTCTGACTGCTTTGTACTGCGCCAACGTTTGGTCCATTCCTTTGCCTTCTCCAGAAATGCCTCCAGCGCAGGTTTCCACTCTATTCTTCCACTTACCCTATTCAACAGAGTCGCCTCCAGACCCGATTACAGATTTTGTTATTGGCCCCGAACTGCACCTACTACTAAAACAAGGGGATTTAAAAGCAAACTCGTAATTTACACCAAAGAGCCTTCCCTTTGCGCAAAGTCGGAACACAAAGTGCCGCTGTTTGCAGGCGACTTGGAGGTTGTTGTCATTCATATAATTGACTTTGTTTGGGAAGCCTGGGGTTTTGCCTCTAATGGCCCTGTTGGTGCTTTATATGATGGGACCAGTTACTGGGTTTGGGGAGAAGCCTTCACCTCCATGATAGGCTCAAGTCACCTTATTGGCTAGTTGTGTCTGCTATGACCCCCCACTGTACCCCACCTTTCTCACATACAACCCTAAATACACACCCACAAGTTGGTTCTAAATGCTGTTTAGCAACCAGTCCTTCTTCCTTCCTCTTCTCCCATCATCATCATCATCATGACCATAATACCCTACTGCACTGGGTAGTGGCATGAGTGATATCCAGCAGGTACCCATCTATAGACTCCTCCTCCCTAAATACATATGGCACAATCCCTCTCTTTCTGGAGAATACTGTACCCCCTACTATAAAATATAAGGATATTCCATGTCTATGGGTATATGTTATAGTACATTGTAGGCTTTTGTGTATAATAAGTCCATGTCAGATAGTATTGTGCTGCACCACTGCTCAGTAATCACCCAGAAGAGCTGCTCTTGGCCCCTCGGTTCTTGTGGATGTTTTAATGGGCTTCTGCTCCCTAAAGCATCAAAGCCAGTGAAAGTGTTTGTTTTTAAAAATACATGAGAAGGAACTGGATTTAATGACACTGGGGACAAAGAGCCTGGCATGTTGTACCTTTCAGGCAAATCATTTAGGTGAGAAACATATTAATCCCGTGTACAGAAAGACATACAATAAGAATATAGGAAAAAAGACAATAACAGGAAAATATCTGCTGGGAATCCACTGTGCCATCGTTTCGGGCAAATCCTTGTATACGAATTAGGCACCGATAGACGAAATACATCCCTATTTAATATGGAGACTTCCAGAGATCTCACTGAATTATTGGGATATTTGGAGCAGGTAGAGTTTTAGTAAAAAACAGAAAGGGAATTAGCCCTGCACCACCAACTCTTGAATCCAAGGGGCCCCTGGTGTGGATTGAAATAAAAATAAATAGCGCAGATATCGCGAAACAGCTATATCAGTATATGGGATTTATAAAAGGAATGAGAAGCAGTTTCATGGACAATATTTATTTCCCAAAGTTAAGGGGAAATTATTTATCTGTTGGTCCCAGTAACATGTAGTTATACTGCTGGCTAAAAGACCCCAATAATCTGTTCTCATGCTGGGTGATATTGGCATGCAGTGTGCTACAGGGTTATGGGATTTGTAATTTATTATTGGGATTGCACATTAATCATATACATAGGTGTTTTATCTCTAGTTGAGGGCACAAACTTGTCTTCATTGCCTGTAAGCACCTCCTCAGGCACCCTGTTGTTATAAAGAGGTGTGAGCACCTGTAAGGATGTACCAGTGATAAGACAAAGTCAGCCACCAGGGGGCAATACTGTATGGGGAGGGGGAATTCTTCATGTACTGGGCCCCAAAAAGTTCGTTGATTTCTTATGGTATCTCTGGGTAACACACTTGGGGGGCAATGGTTTCTCATTACCCTTGGTTATAACGCTTGGGTGCAACACTACACACAGGGAACCACAGGCTACTCCTGCTCTTTGGGCAAAGATACACAACATAGCTGCAAACCTGGTGCAGTCACCCATAGCAACCAATCAGCCTCCTGCTTGTATTAGCCTTGCCACAGTTGACTGATCAGAGCTTCTGTTTGATTGGTTGCTATGGGAGACTACACCAGTGTAAAACTCAGCATCCTTTTTTTTTTTTGTGAATTCCACCCACTGTGTCTGAAAACCGAGATAAAAGGCGTCAATCAGCCGGCACTGGGTTACAGAACAAATGTCGCGTTGATTATTTGCTACACTGCGACAACAACTGCGACAAAACGGACACAGGGTTAGTAAATGCCTGGCCTTATAACTGTCATTTGTATGATCGTATGACTTATTATTATTATTATTATTAATATTATTATTATTAGCGTGGCCCATTGGGAAACTGTAACAACAACCCACTATTAGGAAGGGCAGCGCTACACAAAGGAATATATATGATTATATTAATTATATAGAAATAAACAAGATCCATAAAGGTGGGAAGGGTTCTGCTCTGCATGGCTGCTTGTCTGTAGCTGGGATTCCCGTACATTGGGTCTCTGTAACTATTGGTGACTCCCAGCACCCTTCCCCTGCCTGTCACATGAGATGGGAGTTGTACCTGGACAACAGGTAACTAATCAATTTAATGGGATCTTGTTTCTTGCAGTCTGTCCAGTTCCCATTCCCTTTTTAGATCACGATCCTACTTTTCACTACAAGGTCTGTCCAGTTAACTCATTAATATATATAAAAACAGTCACAATCACAGTTTCAGGAGTGTCCAAGCATTTTACCCCCAATTTATCCTAATTGGCCATCAACTGACCCTCCAAATGGGACAGCCTCTTAGTTTAGTTTAGGAACCAGTGATTTAGTTGGTGGAGGCCCAATGATTAGACGGTAACACAGAAACAGAACAGAGGCTGTTTTGGCAAATGTTTTGGGAACTACAACTCCCAGCCGACCAGTGAGAGGATCTGCTTGAGAGTAATGGTGGCTGTAGCTCCTAAATTTGCACATATACTAATAGTGTATCCTGGTGTTACTGTCAGACATTGTGTATCAGGTGAGGCCAAAGCAATGGATGGTGAGGAGACAAAATTCAGCAGGGTTGAAATTTGGGCAAATAATCTGTAATGTTCTTATGAGTTAAAGGGATTCTGCCATGATTTTTATGGTGGCATTTTTCTTTCTAAATTACACTGTTTAAACTGCAAATAATTCACTCTACAAAATAACATTTAATTCCTGAACCAACAAGTGTATTTTTTAGTTGTAATATTGGTGTGTAGGTGCATCTCAGGTCATTGGGTCTGGTCATGTGCTTTCAGAAAGAGCCAACACTTTAGGATGGAACTGCTTTCTGGCAAGCTGTTGTTTCTCCTACTCAATGTAACTGAATGTGTCTCAGTGGGACCTGGATTTTACTATTGAGTGCTGTTCTTATATCTACCAGGCAGCTGTTATCTTGTGTTAGGGAGCTGCTATCTGGTTACCTTCCTATTGTTCTGTTGTTAGGCTGCTGGGGGGAAAGGGAGGGGGGTGATATCACTCCAACTTGCAGTACAGCAGTAAAGAGTGACTAAAGTTTAACAGAGCACAAGTCACATGCCTGGGGGCAGCTGGGAAACTGACAATATGTCTAGCCCCATGTCAGATTTCAAAATTAAAAATTATCTCCTTGCTCTTTTGAGAAATTCTGCTAGATCAGCACTATTAACTGATGCGTTTTTAAAAAATAAATAAACAGGTTTTCCCATGACAGTATCCCTATAAGAAGGGCTTTGTAGCACAAAGGAGGTTTGGAAACCAAAATATATAAATTGGTCAGTAGTCATGTTCCAGCACCTCAGGAAGCACAGCATAGGAACTTGCCTCATTCATAGTGAGGTGCTTATCTGTTGGTTTGGGGGGATTGTAGTGTATGTAGTGTATGTAGTGTATGTAGTGTATGAAGCGTATGTAGTGTATGTAGTCTATGTAGTCTATGTAGTGTATGTAGAAAAGCAAAACGTTGCCAGTGGGATACTCAATGTTTTATAAGATCTCTGGGTTTGAGGCTTTCACAAGGTCAAAGTCTAAGGGGCATCCCCTAGTGGTTCAACAGCAAGGTCAGTGCATAGTGGGGGGCTTCATTCCCTGTGTCCCCCAGATTGTCTCAATCCATTACTCTGCTTCCCTGTCAAGGCATGTTTAGCAGCTGTAGGGGGGGGGGGCAGAGGGGCTTTTGTGAATGTGGAGAAGGTCACAGACATTATTATGGTGTCTTCCCTCCAGCACATGTGCCCCCTACTTCTGTGCTGCATCTGATTAGCCATGAGAAAAGACAAGGGGGACCCCCATTCTAGATCCTGCTGTAACCCTTAGGGGACATTGAAGAGCTATCCAGAGAACACACAGAGATATCCAGAGAACACACAGATATCCAGAGAACACACAGAGATAGGAGCAGGGTGCAGAGATGAGGATGTTACATGCGACTTAGCAACCAGAGTTGGTAATTAGGATTCTCCTTAGTCTTGACAGCTGGAGTAATAGGGAGCCTCTGTGGGTTTGGGGCAGAGGAAGAGTGGGGGGGGAGACAGCTCTCTCTGGTGACTGAACCCAACACTCAGTTTGATCTCTGCGGTGGGATTCCCATAGCTGACTATATTCTAACAACATGAAGGTCACAACCTAACAGTATTTATTGTCCCTGCTTCCCCCTCTCAGCCTCCAGCACCCAGTGCTTCTGTCTCCTAATGAGTTAACCCTTTGCCTGCCGCCCCCAGCCATGATCACTGGCTCATCTACCTCTTCTACATCTGTGCCAGCAAGTAAATACACCCATCATTGCTCTGTCACTGTCATTAATTAGCTCATAACTTGGAATTGTATTTAATGTAATTGAATAATTGTAATAATAATAGTAACAATAATAATAATAATAATAATAATAATAATAATAAGAATAATAAGAATAAGAATAAAAATAAGAATTATAATAATAATAATAATAATAATAATAATAATAATAATAATAATAATACCAATAATAATAACACCAATAATAATACTACAAATGATAATAATAATAATAATAATAACCAAATCATAAGATCACAGAAATGTCAATAAAAAAAACTTTGAGCAACAGGGGAAATCAGATAGTTAGAATTTACTCCTGTAACAATACATGATCGTGGTTTATAAATCAAATTTACTGGCTTATATACCTCTTCTACATCTGTGCCAGCTTCATTGCAAGTAAATAAACCCATCATTGCTCTGTCACTGACATTAATTAGCTCATAATTTGGAATTGTATTTAATGCAATTGAATAATAATAATAATAATAATTATAACAATACTACTACTACTACTACTAATAATAATAACAAGATCATAGAAATGTCAGCAAATAAAACTTTGAGCAACAGGGGAAAACGTATAGTTAGAGTTAGAATTTACTCCTGTAACAATAAATGATCATGGTTTATAAATAAAATTTAAAAACGAATTAAATACGATTTACACGAATATTGCGACAGTCGCTGGCTATTAATGCTTCCATGTAAAAAAAAAAATAATAAAAAAAGATTTCCCAGTTAATATCCTGAATTTAGATTTGTGCACTTTGCAGACTAAGGTGCCAACATTGCGCCCACCGCTATCACTTTGTGGTGCTGCTGTTCCAGTTGAGATTTTGCTCTTATTTCCAAGAAATATGTTCTAACTGCTCATGTTCTAACTGCTCCCAGTTGTGTCTATTAAATAGACTTAATTGTACCTAATAAAGGTGTTTGTCCCACAGACCTTCCCTGGGGCACAGATTGCTGGAAACACATAACTGCCCATAATGTATTAATCTTGTCTATAGAGTCAATTCTATAGTTCCAAAGCGCCTCTATTAATATAATTACGTTTATACAATGGAAAATAATAAAAGACAAAACTCTTAGGTCTCATTTATACCTATGAATTGTAAGAGGATCAGTGGAATAGCGATTTATCATTTTGCGCTTATCGCTGTAAATTGCAGGTTTCGGTGTCTATATTAAGGCTCTGGAGTTGCTCAGGGGTGTCTATATTAAGGCTCTGGAGTTGCTCAGGGGTGTCTATATTAAGGCTCTGGAGTTGCTCAGGGGTGTCTATATTAAAGCTCTGGAGTTGGTCAGGGGGTGTCTATATTAAGGCTCTGGTGTTGCTCAGGGGGTGTCTATATTAAGGCTCTGGAATTGCTCAGGGTGTGTCGCTCTGGAGTTGCTCAGGGGGTGTCTATATTAAGGCTCTGGAGTTGCTGAAGACAAGGGGGTGTTAGTGCTGTTCGTGTATTTAATAAAGGACATACAGTATATACAGAACAAGTTGTTCTACTCAGTGATACTGATCCAGTATGTCAGGCAATGGGAGGGATGATGAGATTTGCTAATGAATGGGGATCTGTCTGTCTGTCTGTCTGTACTGCCAGAGTAGTGGAAACGTGGGCCGACTGAATTCCTTCTGCTCAACGAGGACTGGGGGGGGGGATGTGTCAATAGACTCCTATCACCAGCGCAGTATTTACTATTCAGCCAGGGGGACAGAGCGCAGCTAATAAATACACGTGCAATACATACAAGAGAAATCTCACACTCGGACAATGTGACAGCGAGCCAGAAAGACGTGCAGTTCCTGACCTGAAGAGCTTACAGCTATTGCGGCCGCAGAGAGCAGTGGAGGCAACTGGGCCTGAACATAAATGATCAGTGTGTGTATCACAAAGCAACTGCACTGACAATGAAGGAATTTATAAACTGACATGGAATAGTGTTGTCCAAGTGCCAAAAGTTACAGAAGGCTCTTCCCCACAGAGCTTACAGTCTACAGTATCTATGTATATTTGTCTGTTAGTCTGTCTCTCTCTCTCTCTCTCTCTCTCTCTCTCTATTTATCTATCATCCATCTCTCTCTTTCTCTCTCTCTCTTTATCTATCATCTATCTATTAATTTCTCTCTCTCTCTCTCTCTCTCTCTCTCTCTCCCTCTCTCTCCCTCTCTCTCTCTCTCTCTCTCTCTTTATCTATCTATCTATCTATCTATCTATCTATCTATCTATCTATCTATCTATCTATCTAAATTACTTTTTTGTCGAACACAATACAGTGAAGTTGAATAAAAAGTGATATATTTACTTACATTTTATCTAATTCGTTTGAACCAATTACATGTGAATGTGTAAATATATATATATTTGTATATCAGAAATTCTACTTACTCTCAGTGCATGGGGGGGGGTTATTAAAGTGATAGTCTATCTCCATCCATCTGGGTTCAATGCTTTAGACATTACATTCTAAATGGTTTCAGCAAGAACAGTTCTTTCTCCGTCCATTATTCTCTGTATGTCTGGGACAGATAAGAGAACTTTTGCTGAAACAGAACAACCAAGCAGAGATATTTTAAAACTCACTATTGCAGGAAATAATATACTATAAAGATACATTTTCCTCTAAGCTTATGTGACATGTAAATTTCAAATAAATGTAGTTTTAATGAAGTGACAATTTTTTTTAGCTGATCATGTTCAGTACTGGCACAATGAGTATCTGTGTTGCTGTTAATTTGCTCGGACCAGGCACTAGGTGTCCTTCTTCTCTTCCACATGGATAGTATTAAATTATATATCATCATGGAAAGAAAACTACAACTCTCAGCATGTCCAGCAGTGGGAATGAGAGAGATGCAGTTTAAGCATCTGGAAAAAACCTATCTTTTTTGCCTCATTTGAAGGAACAGTAACGTCAAAAAATGAAAGTGTTTTAAAGTAATAAAAATATAATGCAGTGCTGCCCTGCACTGGTAAAACTGGTGTGTTTGCTTCAGAAACACTACTATAGTTTATATAAATAAGCTGCTGTGTAGCAATGGGGGCAGCCATTCAAGCACAGGATACACAGTAGATAACAGATAAGTACTACTATAATTTATATAAACAAGCTGCTGTGTAGCCATGGGGGCAGCCATTCAAGCACAGGATACACAGTAGATAACAGATAAGTACTACTATAGTTTATATAAACAAGCTGCTGTGTAGCCATGGGGGCAGCCATTCAAGCACAGGATACACAGTAGATAGCAGATAAGCTCTGTAGAACATAATGGAGTTATCTGTTATCCACTATTTAACTTGTGCCATATAGTCTTTTTTCTATTTCCACCATTGCTACACAGCAGCTTGTTTATATGAACTATAGTAGTGTTTCTGAAGCAAACACACCAGTTTTACCAGTGCAGGGCAACACTGTATGATATTTACATTCCTTTAAATCACTTTAATTTTTTGGTCTTAATGTTACTTTAAAAAAAAAGTTACCGGTTAAATGTAGTTGGGTGCAGAAAATAAAATGAATTCTTGCGCTCCCCTCTCTCTAAAATGCAATGGCATGACTAAAGGTGCTCATTATGGTGCCTTGAGAATATTATTATTCAGTCTCTGCTTTTATTTTCCAGACCTAAGATTTGGTCAAATCGTGAGAACAGCGAAGTTCTGTTTTGATCAGACGTTTCCATGAAATAATTCAGTATCGGTAACAAAATGTCCCTACAGCGCAATGTTCCTTCTCTAAGCGCAACAGCCTCTTCTCTCTCCTCCTGGATAATATGGATTTAATATGGATAATACGGATTTATATTGCCTCCACTCTACTTACTGTACTTACTCTTCTTACTGTACTAACTCTATTTACTCTACTTACTGTACTTACTGTACTTACTCTACTTTACTTTACTCTACTTCCTCTACTTACTGTACTTACTGTATTTACTCTACTTTTACTTTAGTCTACTTACTGTACTAACTCTATTTACTCTACTTACTCTACTTGCTCTACTTACTGTACTTACTCTACTTACTCTACTTTACTTTATTCTACTTACTGTACTAACTCTATTTATTCTACTTGCTCTACTTTACTTACTGTACTCACTGTACTTTACTTGCTGTACTTACTGTTCTCCCAGCCTCCCCAGTACTCGCTCAGCAACTGGCCCAACCTCAGGGTGGTATATATATATATATATATATATATATATATATATATATATATATATATATATATATATATATATATTATGGTTACATTCCTAAGTATGTAATGATACTCACTGTTTTATACCAGCTCTTCATTTCTTTCTGATATATTTACGTATTAATCGATTGGGCAACATCAATCTTTCATCTATTTATCGTCTATCAATCATAATCTCTCTTTCTTATCAATAAAACGTTATATGTCAACCCATTTATTCATAAACTCCCTCTAATTTATCTACTTGTTATTTAGCTATGGATCTGCTGATGGGTCTATTTACATATAATTTGGATTCTTATAAATAATAACAGCTTTGCATCTGTCTTAACCTATTATCAGTGTGTGAGATGCTGTCAGTTACTGTGTCTGTCTCACACTGTGACTGGTGATAAATAATCCAATGTATGTGTTTTTTTCTGATCAGTTGTTCCTCCATTGGTCCATCACTGTCTATTATCTATCTATCTATCTATCTATCTATCTATCTATCTATCTATCTATCTATCTATCTATCTATCTATCTATCGATCGATCGATCGATCTATCGTATCTATCTATCTATCTATCTATCTATCTATCTATCTATCTATCTATCTATCTATCTATCTATCTATCTATCTATCTATCTATCTATCTATCTATCATCTATCTATATCTTATCTTAGTCTGTTTTTGGTCATCTCTCTCTGTCTATCTTTTATCTCATATCATCCATTGATTCTACTACTCATCTATAAGCTCTTTACTTAATAAAATATAATTTATGCAGTTTTATTAAGTTTCCTTTTGGGGGTGTTACATATACTCAGAGCAACGTAACAGAGAATTTCTATATTTTATTTGGCAATTTTTAATTCAGTCTGTCTCCCTATCATCTCTGTCGAATGTACTGTGCAATAAACTTTCTGTTTAATAATTAAACACCTTCACATATGAAGGATTCCCTACTTCCATGAAATCTATTACAGGAACAGGTAAACCAACAACAGTGCCAAATGCTGAGGGGAGAAATAGAGCTTTATACTCATCACAACAGAAAATATAGTATTAGTTATGCATTAGTTTTAACAATGATTTTACATTTTTATATATTATTACATATATAACAACAGGAAAACAGATAGATACAGATAGATAGATAGATAGATAGATAGATAATAGATAGATAATAGATAAATAGATAGATAGACATTTAAATAGATATAAATAAATGATAGATAGATAGATACACAGACAGAAATACTTATATATAAATGATAGATATATAGATAGATAGATAGATAATAGATAGATAGATAGATAGATAGATAGATAGATAGCTATATAGACATATAAATAGATATAAATACATTATAGATAGATAATAAATAGGTAGATACACAAACAGAAATACTTATATATAAATGATAGATAGATAGATAAGAGAGAGATAGATAGATAGATAGATAGATAGATAGATAGATAGATAGATAGATAGATAAGAGGTGAATAGAGAAAGATCATTAGGTGCAGGTACAAACAAGAAGTAATATGAAATAAGTACAATAAATAGATGGCCTGTTCTATTAGTTGATTGTGCAATTGTTCTCTGGCATTAAGTGATATAAATATATATAAAGTTATAAGTTAAGGTTAGATATTATGTTTACCCTTTTACGCAATATTTTACCTTTTTGCGCAATATCAGGATGGGAATCAATGTCGGAATTGTTATTGTGTACTCAGCAGCAGAATTAGGAAATAATTAATTTACACTATAAAATAATTTATACTAAAACACAGCTCGTGTTGTTTAATATGAAAGTGCAGATACCGAGGGCTCTGCCTGCAAATCTGTATAATTTAATGAACTGGGCGCTGTTTAAACAGATTTAAACTTGAAGGTAACACAGTACAGAATGAGGCGTCCATATACCAGCGAGATGCAAGCTACTACTTTCTTATTCTATCACTGATCAGTAGTCTTACTAGTTAAATGAGGGAGATGGATTAATAGCAGTATAATTGCAGTTGGGCATGAGGTTTGTGCAAATGAAGGTGCAGTTATAATGTTTGTCTGTCTGATGCTTTATATTCCCTCACGCAGGGAAGTCAGTGGGATAGTAGTAGCAGTAGTATGTGATAGTAGTACTACATGGGATAGTAGTGTAGTATGGCATAGAAGTAGGAGTATGTGACAGTAGTAGTAGTATGGGATAGTAGTAGTAGTAGTATTTTATAGTATTAGTAGTATGGGATAGCATTAGTAGTATGGGATAGTAGTAGTAGTAGTAGTTTGGGATAGTAGTAGTAGTATGGGATAGTATGGGATACTAGTAGTAGTATGGGATAGAAGTAGTAGTATGGGACAGCAGTTGTAGTTTGGGGATAGTAGTAGTAGTAGTAGTATGGGATAGTAGTATTAGTAGTATTGGATAGTAGTAGTATGGGATATTAGTAGTGGTATGGTAGTATGGGATAGTAGTAGTAGTAGTAGTAGCATGGGCTATAAGTAGTAGTATGGGATATAAATAGTTGTATGGGATAGTAGTATGAGATATAAGTAGTAGAATGGGATAGAAGTATTAGTAGTATGGACAGTAGTAGTAGTACTATGGGATAGTAGTCGTAGTATGGGATATAAGTAGTAGTATGGGATATAAATAGTTGTTGGGATAGTAGTAGTAGTATGGGATAATAATAGTAGTGTGGGACAGTAGTAGTAGTATGGGACAGAAGTAGTAGTATGGGATAGAAGTAGTAGTATGGATTAATAGTAGTAGTATGGGATAGTAGTAGTAGTATGGGATAGTAGTAGTAGTTTGGGATATAAGTAGTAGTATGTGATAGAAGTAGTAGTAGTATGACATAGTAACATAAAGTACAGAATGTTTATGATGTGAGCTTGGCTTCTATGTAAATACACGTTGGCTGCGCCCAGCAATAGCCAATAACTAAGAGTCTCTGTGAACTTGAGATACATCTGGGGGTTATTTTCTGCTGTAATGTACCCAGAGGAATTACCAGGCAGATAATGGCTTCTCTGAGTTTTTTTTTGGCTTTTTAATGGCACTGAACAGCTAATCCCTACAGACAAAACAGTCTTTTGGGTGAGCCTGTAATGCAGGGTTGTGGGCCAGCTAAAGACTTAACAGGGGGGCACCAGATCCAGCCCCATCCCACTCACACATGGGCTCAATTTCCCACTAATTCCCCTGGATTGTCACCTCTCCATTTACAGTCTGATAAGAGAGAGCAATGTCGCCTAATTGGCTAAATGAGCCCAACAACCTGATCCCAACTTCAGTTATGTGCCCAGGACAAGGCTGAGACCCCTAGAAACCACATTGGCTCCTTAACTCTTTCCCTCCCAACCCCCAAGCTTTGACTCAACCCCATCACAGTGTTTATTATTCTGCTTTTATTATGGGGATGGATGGGGCTCAATACGTGCAAAGCAACATTCAATACAAGTTTCTGTCTTTGTTTTTGGGAAGAGACGAGCTTATAATGAATGTGAGTGAAGCCTTTATCCTTCTTATTTATTTGGCAACATTGCAGCAAATCTTTCTGTAATTATAGCAAACTTGTATCTGCCAACATCCACTGGATCTGCCTAATTCTCTGAAGAATAAATACAAATAAATACAGCCGTTTCAATAAATTCGTCCTTGAAGGTCGGATATAAAGACACAGATATTGTTTATTAATTATATTTTAGACAGGATTACAAACGATTCACAGAATCACACTGATATTATTAATTATTTTTACATAGTGTTGCAAAAAATTCACAGAATCACACTGATATTGTTTATTAATTAATTTAAGGTAGGATTACAACAGAATCACAGATATTATTTATTAATTAATATTAGATAGGATTACAACAGATTCACAGATATTGTTTATTAATTAATATTAGATAGGATTACAACAGATTCACAGAATCACAGATATTGTTTATTAATTAATTTTAGATAGGATAACAAAAGAGTGACAGAATCACATTGCAGAACCGATTTTGCTTTTATTGGTACCTGTACATGATAAAAAGATAAAAGAAGACAGAGACAAATTGGACAGACATCGAATGGGAAAAATACAACAAACGAATTCAATCTGGATCCAACATTCCCCAATTAGATTTAAAGCAGGGCCCTCTGACCTCATGTCTGGATTCTGCTTGTTTCATGGTTTGTAATTGTTGTGTTTCTGTCTGTCCTTCTGTTTGGGTTCTCCCTAGTTATACTGTGCAGTTTACAGAATGTGTGGACGCTTTATTAACAAAGTATAATAATACTACTAATACTACTACTACTACTAATACTTATATTAATACTACTACTACTACTAACAATAATAATAATAATAATAATAATAAAAACAACAATAATAATAGTAGTAGGAATAATAATAATAATAATAATAATAATAATAATAATAATATGACTCCCCAAACACACAGTCATCTTTTTACCAACTAATGTTACCTCATATTCTGGCAGAGAGGTCATTACAAGGGCCACAAATACATAAAACAATTTTTGGTTGAAAAAAAAGTTAATTTAGGAACATTCACAGGTTTAAAAAAAAAAAACAGCCAGAGTCATTAGAAATTGAATTGATAAACCCCGTTTTCCTCCTGGCACCGTCTGGAATACTAATTTCATTCATTAGCATATTTTGTTTTTTTCTTTCTTTATTATTATTATTTTTTTCCCTTCGAATTAGGATCAATTTCCGTTTCTTTTGTTCTTGTTGTCTCTGGTGGATTTGGAATCGTTTCCCCACCATGAAGAATAATTTGTGTTGCATCACAAAAGGTTAATCCGTTCCCCAGGACCCCCTTGTGTTTAACCCCTCCCAGATCTGAACAAAAATCCTGACATTGTCCTTGGTCTATTGAAGGGGGTCACTTTATAAGATGCACCTACACCCCCCCCCAAAAAAAAAACTCTTGGAAAATTGATTTTGTAATAAAATTATTTCAAAAGTGAATCCTATAAATTCCCATTCGGTGCATTTACATCTTTTACTGCACCAGGATCAGCTCAGACAGAGAAATTCGAATGTGAATTTGCAAAAAAACATAATAAATTTCGAATAAAGTTCATAAATGTCATTAAAACAGTCATAAATATTTTATAAAAAAAAAATTTGATTTGGAAATTGATCAGGATTTAATTTTGGCAGAAGCTGGAAGCACTTTCTTGTTTAATAAACAAATGATTCGTTTTTGTTGTCTTTGATTTAGAACGAAATTCGAAATATTTTCGTTCATCTGAGGCGCGCGTTATTAGAATTATTATTATAAATATTATTATTAGACTTTTGAATAACCGGGTAACTGACAAACTCTCCCCAGGCCGATCTGTCCTTCTTCATTTACTGGATGTACAAAGATTATTTTCTATAACCTCCTGCCACTGGTTTGTTTTCTCTTTGCTCAGCACATTTTTGGGGCTGTCAATGAATATTCGGCCGACAATGAAGCGAAGGTTAAAAAAAAAAAAAATAATAAAAAACAAACAAACCAACAAGGAGCAGAAAAATAGACTAAAGCTACAAATAAATACATAAAATCGATAAAAATGAAACAAATAAGGATACAAATAAGGATCAGTATTATCTACCTTTTGGGGCTGTCAATGAATATTCGGCCGACAATGAAGCGAAGGTTAAAAACAAACAAACAAACCAACAAGGTGCAGAAAAATAAACTAAAGCTACAAATAAATACATAAATTCTACAAAAATGAAACAAACAAATAAAGATACAAATAAGGATCAGTATTATCCACCTTTTTAGATAAATTAAATGATGTCAGTGGGGAAAATACACAATTCTGCCTTAATTTAAAAAACAAACAAAATTAAAAGAAAACCTGCAGATATGTCAAGATGCCATTGACCCACCCCTCCCCCATTTGTAGTTTTAGAAATGAAAGTGTTTGTGGAATTTATAAATTAATGTTTTTTCTTTCTTCTTAGGAAGGTGTAGGGGGGCATTTAGTTGAGCTGTGGGGGCTAATGCAATATTCATGTGGCACGTCACAAGCAGTGGATGACTGACTGCCGGCTGGGAGGGACAGTTGCAGCAGGATTTGTGAATGGAAACTGCCAGGCTGCTCTTTGCCAGCTCACAGATCATAGGGGCTGAGATCACTACACGGATGTGCTCCAGTGAATCCCTCCGCAATATCTGCCCCATTACAATGCAGGGGTCACTCCAGAGCTGCCACTTTCACACACACACACACAACCCTTTCAAAAGTCAGACACTTCAAAGGCAGGTTAGAGAACTCGGCTGAAAAGGTTATTGGCTCCCAAGGCGGCTCGTATTATTATTTACATGAGGCTGAAATAAAAAGTGGGGTTAGGGCAGAACCAGAACTGGAAAGTACCAAGAATTTGCACTTTTTTTTTGTGTCACTTACTAATTACTGAAATGTAAATGTGTATTATATTAAATAATAATAACAATGATAATAGTAATACAAATGATTACAAGTAACTTTCCTGAGTATATTCAATAATTATGTGCAGCGGTGTAAATGTAAATGTATTGTAAGTGCCATTGAAATCTGGGTCTGTTTCCATTCTCTGCGACCCTGAAACCAGGTTGAAAGTCAGCTGATTAGAAGATTAATTTAGGGGCAGATTTATCAAGGGTCGAAGTGAATTCAAGGGAATTTTCGAAGTAAAAAAATCGAAATTCAAAGTAATTTTTTGGATACTTCGACCAGCGAATCTGATACTATGGGGCCCATTTACTTAGTTCGAGTGAAGGAATAGAATAAAAAAACTTTGGATTTCGAATGTTTTTTTTGGCTACTTCGACCATCGAATGGGCTACTTCAGACTACGACTTCGACTTCGGATTGAACGATTCGAACTAAAAATCGTTCGACTATTCGACCATTTGATAGTCGAAGTACTGTCTCTTTAAAAAAAAAACTTCGACCCCCTAGTTCGCCACCTAAAACCTACCGAAGTCAATGTCAGCCTATGGGGAAGGTCCCCATAGGCTTTGCCATTTTTTTTGGGTCGAAGAAAAATCGTTAGATCAATGGATTAAAATTCTTTGAATCAAACGAATCGCAGGATTTAATAGTTCGATCGAAGGATTTTTCGTTCGATCGAAAGATTTTTCATTCGATCGTTCGATCGAACGAATTGCGGTAAATCCTTTGACTTCGATATTCGAAGTCGAAGGATTTAACTTCGACAGTCGAATATCGAGGGTTAATTAACCCTCGATATTTGACCATAAGTAAATTTGCCCCTACGAGTCGTTTCGAAGAAAAATCGACCATTCGGTAATCAAAGTACTGTCTCTTTAAAAACTTCGACTTCAATACGTCGCCAAATTAAACCCGCCGAAGTGCTATGTTAGCCTATGGGGACCTTCTAGAGCAGTTTTCAAATTCAAAGAAAAATCGTACTATCGAACGATTTTAATTCGACCGCAAAACGGTCAAATTCGGTGAAAAAAACTTCGACATCGATGATGTTCAAAGTCAAAGTAAAGCCATTCGATGGTCGAATTTCGAAGTATTTATTCAACCCTTGATAAATCTGCCCCTAAGATTTTAAAACTGGAGAATAGACTCTTGTCACCTTAAAGGAGTGGTTCAAGTTTAAGTCAACTTTTAGGGGCAGATGTATGAAGGGTCGAATATCGAGGGTTAATTAACCCTCGGTATTCGACTAGGAACTAAAATCCTTCGACTTCGAATATCGAAGTCGAAGGATTTAGCGCAAATGCTGCGATCGAACGATCGAAGGATTATTCCTTCGATCGAACGATTAAATCCTTCGAATCGAACGATTCGAAGGATTTTAATTCAACGATCGAAGGAATATCCTTCGATCAAAAAAACTTAGGCAAGCCTATGGGGACCTTCCCCATAGGCTAACATTGACTTCAGTAGCTTTTAGCTGCCGAAGTAGGGGGTCGAAGTTTTTTTTAAAGAGGCAGTACTTCGACTATCGAATGGTCGAATAGTCGAACGATTTTTAGTTAGAATTGTTTAATTCGTAGTCGTAGTCGTAGTCGAAGGTCGAAGTAGCCCATTCGATGGTCGAAGTAGCCCAAAAAACACTTCGAAATTCGAAGTTTTTTTAATTCGAATCCTTCACTCGAGCTTCATGAATCGGCCCCTAAGTATGTTATAGAATGGCCAAGTCTAAGTAACTTTTCAATTGTTTTTCATTATTTATTTGTTATAGTTTTTTAATCATTTGCCTTCTTATTCTGATTCATTCCAGCTTTCAAATGGGGGTCACTGACCCCATCTAAGAAACAAATTCTCCCTAAGGCTGCAAAACTTTTTATTCCTCATCTTTCTATTCAGGCCTTCTCCTATTCATATTCCAGTCTCGAACGATTTTAAGCGATCGATCGAAGGATTTTTATTTGACCAAAAAAAACGTAGAAAAGTGCTGGGGAAGATCCCCACAGGCTAACATTGCACCTCGTAGGTTTAAAGTGGCGAATTATGAAGTCAAAGTATTTTTTAAAGAGACAGTACTTCGATTATCGAATGGTCGAATAGTCGAACGATTTTTACTTCGAATCTTTCGATTCGTTCGAATTCGATCGAATTAGACCATTTCGATGGTCGAAGTACCCAAACAAATACTTTGAAATTCAAATTTTTTCCAATTCAAATAATTCACTCGAGCTTAGTATATCTGCCCCTCAGTGTTCCCTGTATAACTCAGCCTGCATCCTTGTGCCTTTATATGGTCACATAACCCCTCAGTGACTTCTAATATCCTTATCATTTACAGTAGGGCAGGCCCGGACTGACAATCTGTGAGTTCTGGCAAATGCCAGAGAGGCTGCTATAAGGTGCCATAGAAAGTCACTATTTAGTGGGCTGGTGGGGGCTGTTTGGGCCTTTGTGTGGGCTGATTGGGCCTCTGTGTACCTAAAATGGCAGGGCCTATTTTAATTCTCAGTCCGGACCTGCAGTAGGGGTACATAATCCCTTATAATACATGAGTGATACTCAGAGTTCCCTGTATAACTGAGCCTGCAGCCTTGTGCCTTTATATGGTCACAGAACAACCCCTCAGTGACTTCTAATATCCTTATCATTTACAGTAGGGGTACATAATCCCTTATAATACATGAGTGATACTCAGAGTTCCCTGTATAACTCAGCCCGCAGCCTTGTGCCTTTATATGGTCACAGAACCACTCAGTGACTTCTAATATCCTTATCATTTACAGTAGGGGGTACGTTATCCCTTATAATACATGAGTGATACTCAGAGTTCCCTGTATAACTCAGCCTGCAGCCTTGTGCCTTTATATGGTCACAGAACAACCCCTCAGTGACTTCTTATATCCTTATCATTTACAGTAGGGGGTACATTATCCCTTATAATAAATGAGTGATACTCAGAGTTCCCTGTATAACTCAGCCCGCAGCCTTGTGCCTTTATATGGTCACAGAACCACTCAGTGACTTCTAATATCCTTATCATTTACAGTAGGGGGTACATTATCCCTTATAATACATGAGAGATACTCAGAGTTCCCTGTATAACTCAGCCTGCAGCCTTGTGCCTTTATATGGTCACAGAACAACCCCTCAGTGACTTCTAATATCCTTATTATTTACAGTAGGGGGTACATTATCCCTTATAATACATGAGTGATACTCAGAGTTCCCTGTATAACTCAGCCCGCAGCCTTGTGCCTTTATATGGTCACAGAACCACTCAGTGACTTCTAATATCCTTATCATTTACAGTAGGGGGTACATTATCCCTTATAATACACGAGTGATACTCAGAGTCCCATGTGTTATGTGCATCTGTGCATATACAAGGCCAGGCCATGGATTATATTAGTACAGCTGGTACAGCATATGGGAAACGAATTCCTCATTATGTTTAGGGTTGAGATAATTTCAGTAGCTTTCTCCATGGGGGATGCCCAATAAAGTCACAGGTGCAAGGAGGGCACAGTGTGATATTTATTATATGGCCAGTCCTCCCTGTGTGTCGCAGCTGGGCTGCTTGAACTCCCAAATCCCAGAATTTGATGGTGAATTTGCAGCAGAGATCTGTACATTGTGTAGTAAAGGAAAAGCCTTTCAGAAATGGCAGACATTTTCTCCCAAAGTGGCGGAATGTAAAACTGTGGACATTGTGGGCAGACAGGGCAGGGATAACGGCGATGCACTTGGCTAACTTGAATATATTTCATATAATTCATATACAACCAATCCCTGCTTTGATTAAAGGGGAAGGCATTTGTAAGTATCTTCTTGCACAGTGGTAATATTGCTAGTATGGCAGTAGGGTTTGGATGTATGCTCAGGGGCTTATTTCCCCCCAAAATATCTTCATATCCTTAATATACACCTCTTTATAATTCAGAAATAATGTGTTGGGAAAATGTACCCCCCTACTGCAACAGTGATCTGCTCCCATCACTCCCAGATTCTCTCAGCTGATCCCTGTCTGTTCTGTATGTCACATGGGTCCCCCAAATCCTACTTGCACTGGGCTCCTGAATGGGAACAAGATGGAAGTCCTGTGGTCTAATAAAGGGGTGGTTCATCTTTAAGTTAACGTTTAGTATGTTATAGAATGGCCAGTTTATTCTGACTCTTTCCAACTTTGAAATGGGGGTCACTGACCCCATCTAAAAAACAAATGCTCTGTAAGGCTACAAATGTCTTGTTATTGCTACTTTTTATTATTACTCATCTTTCTATTCAGGCCTCTCCTATTCATATTCCCATCTGTTATTCAAATCAATGCATGGTTGTTAAGGGAATTTGGGCCCTGGCAACCAGACTGCTGAAATTGAAACTGGAGAGCTGCTGAATAAAAAGCTAAATAACTCAAAAACCACAAATAATAAAAAATGAAAACCAATTGCAAATTGTCTCAGAATATCACTCTCTACATCAGACTAAGGGGGGCACATTTACTTAGGGTCGAATATCGAGGGTTAATTAACCCTCGATATTCGACCACATTTAGTACGATCGACCGATCAAAGGAAAAATCGTTAAATCCTTCGAATCAAGCGATTTGAAGGATTTTAATCCATCGATCGAACGTTTTCCCTTCGATCACAAATTGGCTAGAGAGCCTATGAGGACCTTCCCCATAGGCTAACATTGAGGTTCGGTAAGTTTTAGGTGGCGAAGTAGGTGGTTGAAGTTTTTCTTAAAGAGACAGTACTTCGACTATCGAATGGTCGAATAGTCGAACGATTTTTAGTTCGAATGGTTCAATTCGAAGTCGAAGTCGTAGTTGAAGGTCGAAGTAGCCAATTTGATGGTCCCCAGATTTAATGGGGATAAAATGTATTTTGAGACCAGAAGGTCAGTGGCCTTAATTGTGTTCTGGGGGCAAAAACTTGGTCCTGCATTAAAAATCGAAACCTGGGGTAAAAAATATGGGGGTGGGGGCACCAATGAGCCAAGTTATAAAATGGTCACAAAGTCTGGGATCTTCATCATATACAGTAGAACCCCAGTTAGTTTGTTTGTCAGGGGATAGTGTCAAAATGGTGTAATTTCTGGGAAAATGTAAAATCTGGACGGAAAAAAGCCACTTGCCTGATTGGGAAACAACGACCGGGACAAGAATTCCGGGAATCCACTAAATACAAATACACAAAATCAGGATTCTACTTTTTTTCCATTATTTTCTTTTTCACACAACAAAGAAAATCCATTCAGAACACAATTAAGTAAAAAAGAGAGAACTCAAGCATAGAAATCGGACAAACTGCACGACTAACTAAAAATAAAGATAAATCAAGAGGAATAACTTATTTTCTCTCTGTAGCGTCTCCATTGCAACGAGTGAGAGCCTCGACAGAGTAAAAAAAACACTTCTGGACTCTCAGTCGGGAGTGAAATATTCCTGTGTGGCTACTATCATTAGTATCTGTTTTTTTACTTGCTATGAAACGGATTTTGTCTCGATGGACTAGGTGCAAATTTTATTTCTGCACTTTTAAGATAGAATTGGGCAATTATTTCACCATTGTTGATTCATCAGATTTTGCCAAATGAAAGTGAACTAGAATGTTGCTCCTTCTCTGCACTTGTCCCTGGTACTCCCCATATTCCACTCCTCTGCACCCAATTTCATTTCTCACTTTCTCTATCCCTCCAACCCATTCACTACAACCATTACACTCCCTCCACCATCTCCCCCATCTCTCTCCCATTAACTCTCCCTTCTTTATCCATCTGCACTTTTTATAACACTTCCATCTCCCTCCAGACCCCATCATATTCCCTCAACTCCCCCATTTCCCCTCAAGCAGGGCCGGCATTAGAAATCACGGGGCCACGCACAACAAAATTATTGGGGCCCCTGGGCCCCGTCCACCACAGCCCCCAAGCCCCACCCCAGATCCAGCCCATTCCACACAACAGTTAAAAGACCACACAGACATCAGTGCTAAAAAAGGTAACCCCCCCACACAAATTATAAAAAGCTATTGATGGTCAAGGCCCCCCTACTAGTTAAAAATAAATAATTGGTGACCAGGGCCCCCCTTAAAGTTAAAGAAAAGTGAGGCCACAAAGAATTTTTTTTTTAAAATAACATTGGCGCCACGGCCCCCCTAATAAATTCTAAATAATTGGGGCCCCAGAGAATATTTAAAAAAAAAAAACATTGGTGCCAGGGCCCCCCTTACAAGTTAAAAAAAAAGTGGGGCCCCAAAGAATATTTTTTAAAACAAAGCATTGGCGCCAGGGCCCCCCTTACAAGTAAAAAAAAGTGGGGCCCCAAAGAATATTTTTTAAAAAAACATTTGCACCAGGGCCAACCTTACAAGTTAAAAAAAAGTGGGGCCCCAAAGAATTTTTTTAAAAAAAACATTGGCTCCAGGGTCCCCCTAACAAGTTTAAAAAAATTGGGGCCTAGAATATTTTTTTTAAAAAATATTGGCGCCAGGGCCCCCCTTACAAGTAAAAAAAAGTGGGGCCCCAAAGAATATTTTTTAAAATAACATTTGCACCAGGGCCAACCTCACAAGTTAAAAAAAAGTGGGGCCCCATAGAATTTTTTTTAAAAAAACATTGGCAAAAACATTGGCTCCAGGGCCCCCTAACAAGTTTAAAAAAGTTGGGGCCCAGAGAATATTTTTTAAAAAAATATTGGCACCAGGGCCCCCCTTACAAGTTAAAAATAAGCGGGGCCCCAAAGAATATTTTTTAAAAAAACATTTGCACCAGGGCCCCCTTACAAGTTAAAAAAAATTGGGCCCCCAAAGAATATTTTTTAAAAAAACAGGGCCCCCCTAAAATGTTAAAAAAAATTGGGGTCTCAAAGAATAATTTTAAAAAAAACATTGGCGCCAGGGCCCCCTTACAAGTTAAAAGAAACTGGGGCCCCAGAGAATATTTTTTTTAAAAAATTTGGTGACAGGAGCCTTTAGAGTATTTAAAATGACTCTTACTTTATTGAAAAATGCCAATAAAAATAAGAAGAACCTCTTTGGCCCAAACCTAGAAGAACCTCTTTGGCCCAACCCTAGAAGAAGCTTTTTGGCTCAACCCCAGAAGAACATCTTTGGCCCAACCCTAGAAGAACCTATTTGGCCCAACCCCAGAAGAACCTCTCTGGCCCAACCCCAGAAGAACCTCTTTGGCCCAACACCAAGAGAACCTCTATGGCTCAGCCGCAGAAGAATATCCCTTGGCTCAACCCCAGAAGAATCTGTTTGGCTCAACCCCAGAAGAACCTCTTTGGCCTGACCCCAGAAGAACCTCTTTGGCCCAACACCAAAAGAACCTCTTTGGCTCAACCCCAGAAGAATCTATTTGGCTCAACCCCAGAAGAACCTCTTTGGCCCAACCCCAGAAGAATATCCCTTGGCTCATCCCCAGAAGAACATCTTTTGCCCAACCCTAGAAGAAACTATTTGGCCCAACCCCAGAAGAACATCTTTGGCCCAACCCTAGAAGAACCTATTTGGTCCAACCCCAGAAGAACCTCTTTGGCCCAACACCAAAAGAACCTCTTTGGCTCAGCCCCAGAAGAATATCCCTTGGCTCAACCCCAGAAGAATCTGTTTGGCTCAACCCCAGAAGAACCTCTTTGGCCTGACCCCAGAAGAACCTCTTTGTCCCAACATCAGAAGAATCTCTTTGGCTCAACCCCAGAAGAATCTCTTTGACTCAACCCCAGAAGAATCTCTTTGGCTCAACTCCAGAAGAACCTCTTTGGCCCAACCCCAGAAGAATCTGTTTGGCTCAACCCCAGAAGAACCTCTTTGGCCTGACCCCAGAAGAACCTCTTTGTCCCAACATCAGAAGAATCTCTTTGGCTCAACCCAAGAAGAATATGCCTTTGCTCAACCCCAGAAGAATCTATTTGGCCCAACCCCAGAAGAACCTCTTTGGCCCAACCCCAGAAGAATATCCCTTGGCTCAACCCCAGAAGAATCTATTTGGCTCAACCCCAGAAGAACCTCTTTGGCCCAACCACAGAAGAATCTCTTTGGCTCAACCCCAGAAGAACCTCTTTGGCTAAACCCAAGAAGAATATCGTTGGCTGAACCCCAGAAGAACCTTGAGGTTCTAGCATTGGCTGACTGTGGCTGATGCTACTTTATTTCCATTGGACGATTCCTAGCAATAATTTCAAGGCACTAATATTGTACAGCTGTTCTTACCCCAATGTAAAAAGTTAATGCCAGAAGCATCTTGTGCCACCAGTGATTTAGTGAAATGAATTAGTTCCATTCATCTAAGTGACCGGTGGCACGGAGGGTTATGGAGTGTTTCTCATCTGGCCAAAATACCCCAGTAGAAATACATTACATGTTCCATTGGCCTTAAAAGCAAATGTGTCCTATTGTCCCTAATACAACAAGGCTCATTACAAGGCTCAAGGCATCCAAGAATGGTGACATAGGGGACACTTTAAGTTCCTAAAAACTTTCCTAATAGAGTGAACAAATGAACTGTTTATACTAGAGCAGGAAATCTGCCCCGGGGAAGGCTAATGTGCTACAAATTTATTAGAAGAGAAATGAAGAGGATCAGTTTAACCCTAATACCCTTATTGAGGGGAACCTGAATCAGCCCTAAATACTTCCTGCAGCCTAAATGCTACTTTCTGAGCCTGTTTGTTTCTTTTTACAGATTCCCCTACATTCTTCCCCCTCCACCGCCCCAGCCCCTTGCAGGGAACTGTTTAATTTGATTAGAGGGAAACACATTCCTTTTGCATCCCAGCAAATACCTTTGTCATCTATTCCCACTTCCTAAATGAAGCAATAGAGACTTTTCCTCAGCAGAATGGACACTTTGAAATATGTTTGGGGCAGATAATTTATCTGCTTTAATTACTCTTTAATCCCCCTGATCATCCTGGCGTGCAGGGTTAAATCCCCTCTGAATAGGGGCACAGGGTGTGAAGCCTTCTAATGCTCATTAGGCGCTGGGTCCTGCTGCCTCCCAACCTCTGAGCGATGACCCTGCTTAAAGAAAAAAACATGAAAGACAACTTTTTGAAAAAAAAAACAAAAAATATGTTTGAGAGTGTCGGGTTGTTTTCTAAATATGTTTGGCTTGCATTTGTTCATTATATTCTCTTTAGGTTGAATAGAAAGTCATGCAATATGTTTGTGTCTGATTTAGAGCAGTCAGAACATTCACAGACCAGTCATAGGGACCCGGAAGTACTGGGATATGTTTGGACAATTTTTATCCTGCTTCCAACCACATGGGCATGTATGATCCTTTGCTGCTGCTGGTTATGGAGCCATTGCAATAGACCAGGGGTCCCCAAACTTTTTTTTACCTTCGAGCCACATTAAAATGTAAAAAGAGTTGGAGAACAACACAAGCATGAAATATGGAGATGCCAAATCCAGTCTGTGATTGGTTACTCAGCAGCTCCTATGGGGACTGGCAGCCTACAGGAGACTCTGTTTGGCAGTGCACCTGTTTTTTATGCAACTAAAACTTGCCTTCAAGCCTGGAATTGAAAAATAAGCACCTGCTTTGAGGCCACTGGGAGCAGCATCCAAGGGGTTGGGGAGTAACATTTTACTCACGAGCCACTGGTTGGGGATCATTGGGATCAGTACAGTAGACCATACTTTTTTTGCACACTTTTCCAGAGCACCACTTGAAAGTTCCTATGCCAGAACTGCCCTGGATTTAGACTGTTGGAATGGTTCACTATTAGAAGAATTTTTGAAATTTTTCACTGTTAGAAGAGTTTTTGAATTATTTGCCTTTTTTTCTTCTGACTCTTTCAGCTTTCAAATGGGGGTCACTGACCTCGTCTAAAAAATAAATACTCTGTAAGGCTACACATGTATTGTTATTGCTACTTTTTATTGCTCATCTTTCAATCCAGGCCTCTCCTATTCATATTCCAGTCTGTTATTCAAATCAGTGCATGGTTGCTAGGGTGATTTAGACCCTAGCAACCAGATTTTTTATTTAAGCTAAATAAATAAAAAACTACAAATAATAAAAAAAATGAAAACCAAGTGTAAATTGTCTCAGAAAGTCACTTGCTACATCATACTAAAAGTTAACTCAAAGGTGTACAACCCCATTCCAGAGCCTGGCACATTTCTGGGATACCAAGGCAGGGGCCCATTAATAAACGGGTAAAATACAACAATCAGCTCCAGAAGGGGCATTGCACATGTGTTTTACAGGGGTACGATTTGTCCCCAAATTTTCCTTCAAAACAATTGTAATGTTTCCTTGTGTAGGCAATTCTATTAGGATTGGACGGTATCCTGTGGCTAAAGCTGCAGTGGAGATGTTTCATTTGCCTTGGAAAGCTTTCTTATCCCACTGTTACTTAATCCTGTTAAGGGTTCTGAGTCCTGTAGTAATGTAAACAATAGGTTAAAGGTGGTGTGGGGGGGAGGTAATTTACTAATCCCATGGGTGCAAGTGGGTGACTTCAGAATGAATCAATGTGATGGTTTTACCGCCAGCAATTTCAATCATTTCCAATGGAGAGGCATTTTTTCTCAGAGATTTTTCACCCACAGTTTATGCACAACTGGCCTTTAGGACCCATCCACTGAGCATATGCACCCTTGGGATTGGCTGCACTCTGCACCTTCCACCAGATTAGTTTAGTGTTTAACACCTTCTGTAGGCAAGGGGTCAGTGCAGGGCTCACAACCATTTTGTGCCCTTTGCAGTTCACTAACTTACATCTAAAGCAGGCCATAGATGTTGAGATTTTTAAAAGATCCGATCCTCATCGTAAGACCACGATTTTCTCGGAACGATCGTACGAATTGACCATCAACTAAAAAGACCAATTTGCCAGGAAAACAAAGGGGAGCTGCCTGCTTGGCCCTGCAAACATAGAGAGATTGCACTGGGACCGACAAAGATTTTTTGACCTGGCCGAACAATTTCCTGACAGATGTCGGCCGAAAAATCGTAAGATGTACAATCGTTCGAATCCCACTAACCGCGTGATAATTTCAAAGGGTCCTCTAGCCTTTTGTTTCCTTGACACTGAGCATTTAATCTGCATTGTAATTATATTTTTTATATTTATGTGAATTGTATTTCTAATAATGCACTTATTGTTACTTTTTATTCCAATGACCCCTTGTTTGTTACTACTGATTTGTTGTTTTGTTGTACAGTGCTTTGCCCTCAAGGAGCGCTTTACAAATAAAAATATACATATACATACATACATACAAAGGATTGGTCGGACGTCCCTAAAATCGGTCGTTCGGCAAAAAGAATCGTCGCGTCTGGAGCTTTAGTCTGATTTCCCCAGTCTGCCATTCTCCTCAAAATACAGGGCTGCCACAGGTTGTGTTGTGTCCATGGGAAAACACAGATCTGTGATGCTGATCAGCTGACTGGAGTTTTTACATCCATCTTCAATGAGTCTTTGGCTCAATCTGTGGTCCCTAATTGTTTTAAAAAAATCTACTATTGTCCCAATAGCAAAGAATGACAAGCCTTTTGTCTTGAATGATTACTGGCCTGTTGCATTAACATCGTTGGGTATGAAAGTGTTTCAAAGTCTTATTGAGAATATTATTACATTCTGTTATCCCTAGTAATGTTGACTCACTACAATTTGTTTTCTTATACGAAGATGCTATTTCTTATGTTTTACATTCTACTCTCAACAGGGCCGCCATTAGAAATCATGGGGCCCCATACAGCAACATTTTCTGGGCCCCCTGGTCCCCGCCCACCCCAGCCCGGTCCCAAAGCCCCACCCCAGATCCCACCCACACCACAGTAAAAAGCCCATAAAGACATCAGCGGTGGTCAGTGCCTCCCCTATAAATTAAAAGAAAACATTGGCCCCAGGGCCCCAATAAAAATTAAAAAAAAAAACATTGGTGGCCAGGGTCCCCCATAATTTTTTTTTAAAAAACCATTGATGGTCAGGGCCCCCCAACAAATTAAATTGAAAAAAAACATTGGTAGCCAGGGTGCCCCATAAAAGTTTTTAAAAAAACATAATGGCGGCCATGATGCTCAACCACATGGGCAAGAAACTTGGAAATTATGTGAAGCTACTATTTATGGGCAAATCTCATCCGTTTTTTTGCTGAAATGCAATGAAGTCTATGGGTGATAAAAAAATTTTGACGCACGACAAATTGCGTGACAAATTTTTGACGCGTGACAAATTTTCTCACCCAGTAGAGTCTATGGGCGTCATTTTTGCGGCGAAACTTTACACTCATCACTACTAATTATAGTTTAATGGAAGATCACAGGTGGTGAGAGTTGGTAGTTGTGTTTCTAAAACTATCCTACTAAATGTAAATGTGTGGTACTCCACAAGGATGTGCACTTTGCTCTATACTCTCTATACCCACGATTGTGTTTCCATATCCAACTCTAATTCCATCTTCAATAATGACGATTCAGCTTATAAGGCGGAGGTGGAGAATCTAGTATCATTGTGTCAAGAGAATTTTCTTTATTCAAGCAATTAGAGAAAAAGTCAAATAATTTAGAGCGATTCGGGTTTTCGCTCGATTTTTCGAGTTTTTCCACAATCTGATTAAATCGAGTTTTTTTATGAATAAATAAGCTAAAATCAAGCTCATGGTTTTTTTTTTAAATAAAATATGAAATAAATTCATATTTTAATAAATAACCCCCAAAATGTGTTTTATGATAGTACGTTGATTAGTGAGTGTTTCCAATGTTTTTTTTCAAAACACATCAGTTAATAGTACTACTCCAGCAGAATTCTGCACTGAAATCCGTTTCTCAAAAGAGCAAACAGATTTTTTTATATTCAATTTTGAAATCTGACATGGGGCTAGACATTTTGTCAATTTCCCAGCTGCCCCTGGTCATGTGACTTGTGCCTGCACTTTAGGAGAGAAATGCTTTCTGGCAGGCTGCTGTTTCTCCTTCTCAATGTAACTGAATGTGTCTCAGTGGGACATGGGTTTTTACTATTGAGTGTTGTTCTTAGATCTACCAGGCAGCTGTTATCTTGTGTTAGGGAGCTGTTATCTGGTTACCTTCCCATTGTTCTTTTGTTAGGCTGCTGGGGGGGAAGGGAGGGGGTGATATCACTCCAGCTTGCAGTACAGCAGTAAAGAGTGACTGAAGTTTATCAGAGTACAAGTCACATGACTAGGAGCAGCTGGGAAACTGACAATATGTCTAGCCCCATATCAGATTTTAAAAATTAAATATAAGAAAACTGTTTGCTCTTTTGATAAACGAAGTTTATCAGAGCGCAAGTCACATGACTTGGGGCAGCTGGGAAATTGACAATATGTCTAGCCCCATGTCAGATTTCAAAATTGAATATAAAAAAATATGTTTGCTCTTTTGAGAAATGGATTTCAGTGTCAGTGGGGAAAAATAAGATTTTGGACTATTGTGTAGGGTAAATGAATCTCCTTATTTCCTTTTTTATCATGTATATTCTGATTCTCTTCTCCTATCCCTGACAGTGATCCTCTTCTCATTCTATTTCTGTCTCTTTCTTTCTTCTGCCAGTTGATCACTTCTCTCTGAGCTCGTATCCATTAATCATGAACTCAGCAATATCCTCTCTTATTCCCAATATTTCCATGCAGATAGTGCCTGGGTGAGACTCAAAATCAGGACCCTGGTGTCAGTGCTAACCACTGAGCTACAGTAAATTACAACATTGCAGTAAAAAAGGCAAATCACTATCTTCTTCACTGAAGAACACACCAGCCTGGGGTACTTTCTATGAACTGCCATGCTGCCATCTTGCCTCAGTTTCCCATGGATTCCTCACGTATCAATGGAACAAAGTTGGAAAATTGACTGTAGTGTGTATGCACTGGTCCAGGAATGCGCAAGGAATCCATGGGAAACTGAGGCAGCATGGAGCTCCTGTAGAATGTACTACCAGGGATCCAAAGTTCAATAATGGATGGGTGCTTCATTTGATGGATCCCACCAGTAAATTTGCTTTCGTTTTCCAAGCCAACATAGTGCAACCCAAGATGGCGGCCTTGAGTGCTTTTAAGCAATATAGGGTTATTGTAATGACAGTTGCAAAGTTTGTTGCTCATAACAGCATGCAATGAGCTCTCCTTGACTCCCCAAGAATAATGCACAGGATCCCAACCAAACGTTATTATTAGTTTATTATTTTAAGATTGATATAACGTATGTCATTTCCCTCCCTTGCAGCACATTTGCTGTCTTTCCATTTCCATTCTCCTTTTGTCTTTCTGCCTCTTTCTGCCAGTCCAGCCCACACAACCCTGGCAGTTGTACCATTACTCCTTACCGAGACGTATCCTGTAGAACACTCACTCTTCATACCTGGCTCTAAAAACATCATTGCCTGTGGGAGCAGGTGAGTCATTCCTATAGACACTTGCACTAGGCTTTATTGCCCTGACATGATGCAGAGGAGTCTGACAAATAATAGGCTACAAAAAGAGCATGGTTTCAGCTCAGTGACTTCCTAACCATAAGCTTCTTTCTGTGTGAAAAGCTGTGCCGCCAGCCTGCAGGAGTGTGGAAAGATTACACGCTCAGCCACATCACAGGTGCTCACACCAATGAGATTTCCATTTTGGGTATAAACACAGGGGGAGACGTGTATTGCATATATTTCTTTATAAAAACGCCAGCGGAATGAACAGAAGCCTGAAGTCTGCTCAGTATATCCTGAAAGAAGATGTGTAAGGTGCTATATAAACATCTCAAGTGACATTCATTCTGCTGCTGTTGGCACAAGGCAATGAAATAGTAGTTGGAAATAAAAATGAAAGTTGTACATTTGTTGGAAGTTACATAACAACATTGTCGTGATGTCACAAGCTTTATTAAGTATATCTCTCAAGAATGTCATCTCTCTGTAGAACTGTCCACCTCATATCATACTTAGCTAGCGGTTATAAGTGGGGCTCACCCTTACATCCAAGAGTTGATGAGTGGCAGAATGATCAACAGAATACTGTTTTTTGAGATTTATTCATTTTCAAGAGTCAGTGGAATAGATCAATTCTACTAAAAATATAGTGAGGGTGAAGAAACTGGTATCTCAAGGTGCTTGAGGCTGGTGACAATTATCCAAATCCACAAAGGTTTATTAGTAGCACTATAAATTCATTATTTATAAGAAATAAGTCTTTGAATCTTTGGAGGCTTGTACTCACACCTGGCTTTCGTGCTTGAAAAGAACATCTTTCTTGAACCATCACTGGAGCTTGCAGGTGGCCTTATTTGTCTAAACTAATTTCCCGGAAACAACGGATCAGATCTAAGGCTTTAAATGTTAAAACACAAAAATAGATGGCATGCTACCTTGAGCTCTCTTGGGGTTTAGGTAGCTAACCAGTAACTACCCCTATCCTCTTACCTTAAAAGTAAAGTAGAGTCAGTAGTCTGGGGCCTTCTTCAGTCTAGGAGTAACTCTAGGATGTAGATCAAAATTCTTTCTCCTAATTTGGTGTTATCTCTTGAAGAGAGACTTTTCCATGATCTGCTGATTAAAATAGAAATACCTTTAGCCAATACCTTTCTGCCTTTCAGTAGAAGGAATATAATTATTTATAATCTAAAAGTGTTAATTTATTACAACATATTAGGTAAAAGGTAAAATTATTCATGACCCTCCGGTGCAACCTGATATTCGCTCACCCCTCCTTCTTCAGATCTGTTTAGAGGCCCCGGGAATTGTTTTTGTTTAGCTTGAAGCTGAGGATTCTGTTGAATCCAGAACAATTTCATTAAATCAGTGGCCAATTTTCCCAAATGATCAGGGTCTTTAAGAGTGTCCAGTCATTGGCTATAGACAGGGGCCTCTGCATAAAGGCCATCTATGGACATTTTGCTGTCCTTAGTCTTTCTGGGTAAGTTGTATTGTGGATATTATGAAGATTCCTCACTGTGCAGTTGCCATATCACCTTAGTTTTTGTGAACAAGTTTGGAGATATCAAAATTGGATAAAAATCTCATGGGCCCACCAGATGAATTGGGTCCACCATAGATTCCTTCCTCTGTTGCTGTCTTACTGGCTGCCCATTGCATGTCCCCTACTTTTGCTTCTGCATGCTTCTTGCCTTGGGACCGATTACCATTGAACCTCCTTCATCTCAGTATTGGAGGGCCCATCTGGATATTCCCTGGTATCTTGTCAGGCCAGTCCTGCATTTTCCTATATCTAAGCATGGCAAGATTTCTATTTGGGAATGTTTACAAAACAATATGAGAACACCTACAGCCTTAGACAAGAGACTCGTTAATAGAGGAATGAAGTTGGGGTACAATGTAGGGTATTTTCATTGCTTCATTGTTCCATATGTACAATTAATTGGATACATGAAAAGGCATGTTGTTTATTGTACTGATCAAGTAAAGTTCCAATCATGATACTTTCTAGAGGAGAGGATTTTGGGTTGGATTCAGGGCACTATAACAATGACGGAAAGGCAAACACCACATTAACCGGAGTCTGTTCAAAGTGGCAATTACAGATTTACATGTATATAACACTGTTAATAGCTCCCTCTTCTCATTTTCTTTCAGGGCATTAGCAATCAAAATTCACCCCCCTTGTTTTAAACAGAAGGGGTGAGGGGTCCTGGGCTTCTCTTAGTCCTAATGAACATTGCTGGGTCCGTCCAATGGCCAACAAAGCCGAGCAGAAATGCAAAAGAATAAAACAGAGCGAAGCATAATCTTTTTCCCAAGGAATAACACAGGAGGATGAATGTCAGCATAATCTGCTCCCCTTTCTGCTGGCAAGAGCAACGTAACAACCGATTTGGGTCAGGTGTGTGCTAATCATTTCCACTCCTTTTCCGAGTGCCTTCAATTTGCTCTTTTGTTTACATTGGGGTTTAAATTAACTTGATGGCTGATCTCCAAAGCACAGGAATGACACTCGCGTTCTCTCCCTTTCTCTCTATCTCTTCTCCCCGACTCGTAGAATATTTATAATAATGAATGTTGTATTTAGCGCTAGTGGCAGATGTTCTTCGGAAATATGACTGTAGTCAGGAGAGGCGAGCTTGTTTGATTTCTATTGCAGAAAATGATGTGCATTCCGTGGCTCCGACTCGCCCACAGATCATTTATAACACAGAGAGTGAGCAGAGCTCCGACCTGCAGAGAATTGCTGGATTTTTCTGTAAGAATCAACTTAAAATTCTGGTGCAGCCATTTCAGGATGTGATTATGGATATGTACATGCCCCATACAGGGCTATACATATACACAAAATACACTAGTGTTGATATTGAATCATCCTTTATGAGTCCTACCCAGGTCCCCGAAGGAACAGCATGAGTGGGAGGGTCCACCTTCGCCGAAGCTAGGGTGAGCCCCACCATCCCCACCCCCTGAAGGGTTTAGGGCTGTCTGGACTCCTCTTCGCCCTTGTGGCTAGGGGGAGTCCTGTCTACCCCGGCTTCTGCCGAAGCTTCCCCCAGGGCATAAGTCTTGGCCTGGGGTCAAGCCCAAAGTACTATGACACCCATCTAGTTGTGCGCAAACCAGGTTGACCCAAAACTCACTGTGACCTGCAGGTTGACCACCGGTTTGGGGAACTCAGGTTGATATTTTTCTAACCATTGTGGGTTAGGGCTGGGTGCGGGACAGCCTGGGGAAATACACTCCTCATCTGCTCCAGAACAATCCTTGGCTTGGAATAAGAGGTGCACACAGAGGTAGTGTACAGCATGAGATGCCACGGTTATGGGTCGGGTGCAAGTCCTACAATGGCAACATTTTGCATTTTAGGGTCAGGTGTGGGTTAATGTTTTCCAGGTAGGGTCAAATATGGTTAAAGTTTTTCCTGGCCCACACATCACTAGTATACACCTTCATGCACACACACACTATCGTGAGTGACCCTTCCCACTGGTTCTTGAAAGTTAGTGCTCTATAAAAACAAGAAACCATCAAAAACATTCTTAATAATTTAATAGCTGCGGCAAACATTTATTAAAGGAGAATCAAAGCCTCACATGAGACTTCCAGGTGTTTGTATATTGTGTGGCACTTGTATTGGCTTCTGGCAAGTTTTCAGTATGGGAGGGACAGAGGTCATTGTCATTACAGGGGTGTTGGGTGGTGGATGTTATCAGCAGTGGGTCCAAGAGTCCCAGTCCAATAGGATACAGTCAAAATGCAAAAAACTTTAGGCTTACTGTGCAGTGTCAGACTAGGGACCATTGAGCCCATCGGAGGCGCTGCTGCCTCAAGGGCTCTTGCCATCATTGATCACCCTAACCATAGCTGATAACATCTACAGCTCACTTTTCCCCGTACCACAAAAATTTGCTCAACTTGAAGAGTTAAAGGGCTCTTTGCCACCAAGTCTTCTCTGGCGAGTTATTTTGCCCACCTTGTTATTTTCAGCTCATGGGGAAGCAGGCAGGCCTCTCACAACTGCATCTCCATTGATCTAAATTGTTATTTCTCTGACCCTGCCAATGTACTTATGATTGCTCTGATATCTGTTAATTAATTTTACCAAACAATATTCGAATCACTGCCAAGTGCGCTGGCATTTATTCAATGGAGGCCCAATCACCCTGTGTGGCATTTCCCTTAAGCAAATTCCCTTCAACTGAATAAGACAAAGGGCCAAGCAGTATGCAGATGGGACAGGGCATTTCTAGTGTTTGAATTGAAAATTTGAATTTTCGAATTTTTTTTATGGTCAAAACTGTGAAATCAGACTAGGGAATTATCGAAACTCGATTCAAGTTTTTAAAAAAAAAATTGAATTAGTTTTTCGAGACTTATCATACTCAAATTCAACTATTCACCACCTAAAACCTGCCAAATTGCTGTATAAGAGTCAATGGAAGAGGTACAGGGATCAGCTTGGAGATGTTTGTAGCCTTCCTGACATTCAAGTTTTTTTCGGAGAAAAAAACTCGAATCGAGTTTGATCGAATTTGATTCGAGTTTTCGGGTTGTATAAATTCGTCCATGTTTTAAAAACTATATATTTTTTGAATTCAATCGAATTTAAGGGAGTTTAAAAAAACTCACATGAATTAGAATTCCGACCCTTAATAAATATGCCTCTAAGTGTTAGGCTGGAGGGCAGGGGTTCACTTTGCTATGCAACCAAACCGGCCAAACTTTACTCAAAGTTTCAGGCCCTTCGATATCCATTAATGGACAATTACCAGCCCTACAAGTCTCCGGCTCCACTCACTGCAGGTTGCCCATTGCTGCATTTAAGCAACCATCTTGTAAACTCTCTGGATACCAAATGGCTTTTAAGTCTTGCCATGGAATGTCTTCCATATATGCACTGAGAAAGTTATCAGCCAATAGGAAGGATAAGGACTGCTGCCCTCCAGTACTGGTGTCCTAGGTTCAATTCAAGCCAGGACTTTAGGAGTTTGCATGTTCTCCCCACGTCTGTATGGGTTTCTGCAGTTTCCTCCTGATAAAGCTAACCCTAGTATTTAGAGTGATTGTTATTGGGATCTTAGACTATAAACTCCACTGGGCAGAGACTGATGTATAATCTCTGCAAATGGCAGCAGAATATGTTGTATTTGAATAGCAATAATGATAATAATTGGTCAGCCTACAGAGGATAAACAGAGTATGTCATTTTTTAGGACTAGGTGCATGTGCAGGAGGGCTAGAGTCCTTAAAAACCTGAATATTTGATCTCCATAAAGATAATACTTGTGCCTAGATGCAGAGAAGGGCAAAGTAGCCCTACATGTAAGACCTGTCATAAGCCTGCCTTACGTATGGGGGTCCCTAACACCCCGAGTCCCAGTTGCTCCTGTGCCTGGGGATGCCTCAGTGCTACCTGCCTCCTGCCCAGGTGAGAGGTGTAATTATTTGTGCTTCATTTTTTTCCACTTCAGACCATGCTTCCATGTTTGTTGGTGATTTCCATCAGGCAAATTGAAATTGAAAAATATGAAAAAGAAGGTTTACTGTCAATCTAGCTATATAAGAACCTTTATAACCCCTATCTAATAGCTTGTTCATGGGATTCATTGTTAGCTCTTGGAAACTCCCAATTATCCTATTCATTTGTCTTTTTTTTGTCTGAAAAATGACTGTAAAAAATCCCTTTACAGCTCTGTTAGTTTAATTTCTAGAATACGATATGCAGCTTTCCAACACTCGAGCATGAAAGATGAAATGGGCTGAAGTTGTAAGGGCTTAAGTAAGCCTACATTCATTATGTCACATTCGACAGTATTTACTCTGTAAGAGGAGAGGAGCCCTAATGTTCCCAATGCTTTATTTTGACTGGAGAGAGAAAAGCCAGAGAATTAGGTAATTCTAATATGATATTTTATTCAGACTGTCCTACTCAGGGGTTACTGTGGTTTGTGCTCCAACCGAAAATATTTGGTACTACAGGAAAACAATTTCTCTGTAGTTTATTGAGAATGATAAACAGCTGAATGATAGAACCATGGGTCAAGAAACTAGTGCAAGGTATTACAGCAGCTTGTTGGACACTCTACATGGCTTGTCTTGACTTTAGAAGCTTATTTTTGACCTACTGTTCAGAGACCCCTTTGTCAGTAACCTATCCCATGTGGGGGGAAAGTATTCCCCATTGGCCGAGTCCTGCTGGGCAACCTACAGTCAGTGGAGCCAGAGACTTGTAGGGATGGTAATTGCCCATTAATGGATACACAGAAAAAGATAGGCTTTTATACTCTGGATAAAATGAATAAAAAGTATTTATTCCAACAGTAGATGGACCCACATGGCCTTACGTGTTTCGGGAAAACATTCCCTTAATCGTAGGTTAAGGGAATTTTTTCCCGAAACGCGTAAGTCCCTGTGGATACATCTACTGTTGGAATAAATACTCTTTATTCATTTTATCCAGAGTGCCATCTATCTTTTTCTATATCAATAAGGCACAGCTGGGGAGCTGGTGGCTGAGCACCCGGTATTGGAGTGGAACTGAAGAAAGAGAGAGTCTGGAGTGGCTTCCATTTTTGACTCTGCTGGGCCTTGACCCCCTTGGGCTAGTCCTGTTGCCTGCCCGCTCCTAAATACCAGTCGCATGGTGGAGAAAGCGGCCTTGGCATAATGTGGTAGCCTTGAAGTGTGAGGCTGGTGGCAGCCTGCCATGAAGTTTAGGAAGGTCTCAGTACAGGAGGCCAAGAACAAGCCCTAAAGTAACCTACCGTTGGTGAAGCAGGTGTACAGGGACCCCATGAATGAGGACCAGATAGTGACAGACTAACATCCTATTATGTTACACCCTCGGGGTTTAAGACACAGGAGAAGATGACACCTGCCTTAGTGTAAGGACCACAGCTAGATGGGAACTTGCTCTGTATTTGTCCCTAAAAGACTTCAAATGAAGGGGATCCATTTCATTATGGTGCCCATTCTGTTGGCCAGATTATACCCCAATCCTATTCTATCTCGAACCTGGCTGGGTGTGAGAGCACATTCTGTCTGTCTGTGCATGTCAGAACTATTCTTATTATACCAAAGAAGTACCTTTCTGATCCTGCAATCATTGTTTTCTGCTTAATAGCCACTGCTGCCCTTTATTTCTATTGTCACTTTAGTTCAGCAGCACCTTTACTCCTGAGACCTCCAGTGAGGGCTCAGCTAAGAGAGAGGGTCCCAATATATCAATATGCATACTTTATTATATATTATTATAAGTGCATGAAACGCGTCGGCTATGCTGTGTCTTAGATGTATTAATAATAAATCTTATGTTTCCTTTACAACGCCTTTTTGTGAGACCTTTGAGTGCCAGCTGTAACTTTTTGGTATGATCTGCCCTTTAAACATAAGATATAGAGTTACACAGCAGACAAGATTGAAAGATAGACCCAACAATTCCGACTCTTCTAAACCCTGTACAAGCTGATCCAAAGGAAGACAAACCAATGTCTGGAAGTCCGTGCCAATTTTATTTCTCATATTAACCATTTTACCCTAATTATTTTTTATTGTATCTCATCTGCTTGCTGAATGTGCTCTCCGCTGACGACTCTTCTCTGAAGAAGCCAAGTGTTAAACACTTACTCGGGTTACTTTCCAAAGAATAAGAATGGACATTCTCTGCTCAAAGGAATTTTAATTTATCCACCATCTGCTCCTATATCTGTGTTGGATTACTTTTTTGGCCTAACTCTGGGAAAACGTTTGATTCCAATCACAGACTGAAGCTCTATAAAATGTTTTTCTAATTGTTTTTTTTTTCTTTTAAGATCTCCAGAGATGATGAATCTGATGTCTTTATGGCTGCCTATTTTTGCCTTCAATGTGTGTTTTTCTATTTATAAATTAATTGATTTCATATTTCTGAGCCTTTTAAATCTATGTTCTAACACTAGAAATACACCAGTTGCCTCCCCCAAATCAGTTTTTGCCCTGCTATATTATTTACCTTCTTTTTTGAAAAAGAAAACTTTCCTAATATTGGCTAAATTGTACATTATTATAGTCTGAGTCGTCCCATTCAGAGTTTGGCCCACTGAGATACACTTGGCAACAAAACAGCAGCTGTCTTACTTTATGGCAAGGATTCTAGATCTATACTCAAGATCAGAGCACAAGATTTAAAGTAGGAGCAGATTGTTTGACATTTATTATGATTTTTGGTACATGTATTCTGGCTGGATGATATTAGTCAGTTCATCAATTCAACAGGTTTGAAATTGAAATCCACCATGTTATCCATTAGATGAAGAAGTGCAGATGAACCTTCACTCCTCTTCTCCTCCTCCACCAGTTCTGAGCTCCTGAGCTCCAGGAATTAATGAAATTGAAAGGTGACTATTCATACAGTATGAGGTCTTCTCTAAAACCATAAATGCCATGACATGTATTAAAAGGTATGAATAAAAAAAAAGTATGAATGGGAAAAATGCAGAATGATGCACTAAAAAATCCAAAAACCTCTAAAAATTTTATATTTTCAGGCAATTACTAGTGAAACAAAATCTGAGAAGAAAACCTCTAAAAATATAAATGGGTAAAATAAAAGTGACCAATAGGATCAGTTCCGCTCCCATTGACTTCTATAGGATCCTTGAATTTTTAGAGTTTTAGAAAAACTGAAAAAACACTAAGAGCAAAATTTAAGAATGTTCTGAGAAAGTATGTTTCTCTGATTAAGGCTTTTCAATGCATTTTTCTAATGGTTTCTCAAGCCACAATTCTTTGGTAAAATCCATAAAATCCACAAATACAAAAGTACGCCAAGTAAAAGCTGCCGAGGTTGTGTCGAAATGCCCATCTTTTCTTGCAAGGATCTGTCTTTTGTTCGTGGTTTTAGAGGTTAACGTTCTTCCGTTTACAAAAGTTTGAAGTTCTGATATTTTTTTTCCAGATTGCTCAGCAGCTATTTCTGTTTGTGCTTTTTCTAATCAGATCTTTTAATATATTTCATGTCATTTGTGGTTTTAGAGAAAATGAGTTCAGCTGTGGTTTCAAAAAGCTCTAATACCTCAAAAATCTGACCTTTAATAAATGGGCCTCTAGTTTTTAGAGAAACAAAATATGATTTTTGAAAAAAAAAAGAAATCCGAAAATGTAAATTAAGAGGCCTTTATGGCCATTAGTCAGAAGGAAAAATTTACACATTTTTTTAAAAAATTCAGTGTATTTTGTTTATCTTTTTCAAGGACAGAAGAAGTGGCAGCTGGAGTGGTGGGCATTGAGATAAGATGTGAGCTAAACATAATATGGATGGCACCAAAAGTAAAAAGGTGAACATTACTGCATGTGAAGCTGCAGTGGGTTTCAAGTATTACAGAAAGCTACATCCCTTAATTAAAGGGTTCCCAAACTGTGGGGCTGGCTACCTACATGTGCTGAGATTGGGATAAAGAGTAATGTTTTGCGGGACGGCCCCAAAAACCGACGGGACCAGAGGGTCGAGGGAGTTCGGGCCAGCTCCTGCACAAAATCTTCGAGTAGCGGTTAGGTCCCGGTTGAGCTCCTCTCCTGCTCTCCCCGTCTGTGACCTAGCTCTGACGGCTTCCAGGCCCCTAAATTTATAGACTCATGCCCACCCCTTTCATGACGTCACTGCAGGGTTCTTTAAATAGAAGGGGGGATGGTGGGCCAGTTGGGGGGGTTTAGGGTCGGGTGCAGGTCGAGAATTTCACCAGCGGATTTGGGGCTCACTTGAAAGAAAAGTGCAAGGCTTTTTTGCACCATGTTTTTGTATTAAAGGACTCTTTTATTTTCTACCGTTCATTGGCTCAGTGAATGTCTACTGTTTTCTTGGATATGGACTCTCTCCTCAAGCTTTAAATCTGGGGAAAGTTCTACTGGAGTCCAAGTTTCTATCTATGACACTTCAGGCCCATACACTATACTATTTTACATATGTTTTCAATATAAAAGAAACCAGTTTTAAATCCTTACAAAAGTCAACAAACGGATTTCCACCCACCTAGATTTGGCACGCATATCAGCTGGGTATGTTCATATCTACATTGAAGAAACAGTGAAGGCATTTTTGGGGCAGCCTGCTTATCAGTCTTTCATTTTATATATATATATATATATATATATATATATATATATATATATATATATATTATATATATATATATATATATATATATATATATATATATATATATATATATATATATATAGTCAAATACAAGAGTCCTCTGCACTCAACCCATTATCAATATATTTAAGACAGCGACATTTTGTGCATACTGCTACTAAAAAATGCCTTACCCTTTAAACAAAACAGGGATTGTTTGTCCATATATTGCAATATATTTAAGCTGGCCAACTACGTCAAAGTCATCCCATATCTGGCCAGTCCTATGCTCAATTTTATCTGATTCATTAAGAATTCTATTGCTTCATTATACATTTTACAAAGGGACTAGGTATCTAGGTACCTAGTCCCTTTGTAAAATGTATAATGAAGCAATAGAATTCTTAATGAATCAGATAAAATTAAGCGTAGGACTGGCCAGATATGGGATGACTTTGACGTAGTTGGCCAGCTTAAATATATTGCAATATATGGACAAACAATCCCTGTTTTGTTTAAAGGGTAAGGCATTTTTAGTAGCAGTATGCACAAAATGTCGCTGTCTTAAATATATTGATAATGGGTTGAGTGCAGAGGACTCTTGTATTTGACTATATGTATTTTGTGGTCACAGCCTCATTGCACCCCCGCCTAATGGTTTTAAAAATAGTGGTGAGCACAACTTTCCCTTGTTTGTTATAGTTTATACAGGAGCAGTGACCAGCTCTATGTTGTAGCTCCCACCCTTCCCAGCTATAGTCAGGTGATCCCACTGGTGTCTAATAAAAGGGCAGCCAAGTATGGAGGTTTACTTTGAAAGCAGCAAGTTAAGTTCTATATATATATATATATATATATATATATATATATATATATATATATATATATATATATATATATAGATATTCGATCTGGAACAAACAATTCCTGGACCAGCACTTCCCTCTAATTCCATGTTTTATTTATACACACGTATAGCCATTCCAACATTTCGGTCCTCTTTGGGACCTTAATATATATATATATATGTGTGTCTGTGTGTGTATTTTGACACTATTTTCAGGCAAGGGTTCATATTCTGGAGTCTCACTACAGCTCTTTGTTACTTGTGTACATACTCCTGATGAAGATCTCTGTATAGGACCGAAACATTGAGTATTCTGCATGTATTTTTGCTGTATTTCAAATCCTGAGAGTGCTGCAGCTTTGTTCATTTTTTTAGACATAGATTTTAGATATGCTGGATAACGGATCTTTCCATAATTTGGATCTTCATACCTTAAGTCTAATAGAAAATCATTTAAACATTAAATAATCCCAATAGGCTGGTTTTGCTTCCATTAAGGATTAATTATATCTTAGTTTGGATCAAGTAGAAGATACCGCTTTATTGTTACAGAGAAAAAGGAAATCATTTGTAAAAATGTGGATTATATAGTGAATAAAGTACCCCCTCTTGTAAATTATAAGGATATTATAAGTTACCGAGGAGTTTCATGACCATATAAAAACACGAGGCCGAAGGCAGAGTGTTTTTATACAGAGTATGAAACTCCGAGGTTACGTCTAATATCCTCATATTTTGCAACAGGCGGTACTTTATTTATTATAATACAGAAATTTCAGTGAGTCATGTGACAGAAATGACATCAGAACTCACCGTTTATAACTGATGACATCAGAACTCACCGTTTATAAGGATATAATTTACAAGATATTCATGGCTTTTGTGTATTATTTCATTATAATGGAGTCTATAAGAAACAGCTATTCTGTAATTCGGAGCTTTCTGGATATCGGGTGTCCGGATAATGGATCCAATACCTGTATTAATGTTTTTAATATATAGGTAGTCTTCCAGGTTCAAACAGGTACAGATCATGGCTAACAGGACAGATTAAAAACGGCCCCTCCTGCATTTCTACAGGAAACTAGGGTAAGCTAATAACAGATGCAATTTTTCAATTCAAGCCACCAATCAGCAGGATGCATTTACTGGTCTGCTTAATGATTGGTTGCTATGGGATACTAGATCTGGATGGACCTTCTCACAATAACTGGCACAAGGATGGCACTCAGTCTAACACAGCTGTCACATAATGAGTAAAAAGCAATGAACGAGGTACAGAAAACTCAAATGGTCTTTTCATTTCTTCCAAATTTCTCCCTCAAAAGTGTTGGGTTGTGTCCTAAATGGGCACTTGTTAAACGTGATCCGGCCTGGTGCTTGTCTCACAGAGCATTTTGTAACATTCATCTTTTTCCTGTCAGAGACAAAATCAGCGCAAATCAGTTGCCGTATCCAGTGTAAAAAAAAAAAAAAATCTGCAGTGTCAGCACCATGGAGGTGAGCGTCTAACAAGTACGGGGATATTTTGCATTCGCATCTCGTGAATATTGCAACACAGCCGCCCTCTTGGGAGCAATTTGTTGTTCTCCTTCTTGTAAATAAGTGCTCCTTTCATTCCGCTTATCTGCTTTAAAGGAAAGAATTGCTGCAAATGGGGCCATCCATTCAGTAGCCTGAGAGTTCAGCTATGGGAAGATCCCCATAACATCTCTGAGATAGTTTAATAACATAGAAAATGATCATTAGGATTCTGCTTATGGAATCTGTAATTCTGTCCTGTATGGCAGAGGAAATGTTGCCATGATTTGAACAGGAAGTGAAGGCAGAACTTCCTGTTTGAAGCGAAATGTTCAAGAGCGACTGCAGGGTTAATTCTTACCCTAATGAGAGAGACTTTAATGAATCTTAATCATTTAATTGGCATATACAGATCAGTAAATATTACCCTTTTTTTTTTAATTTGAGCGCCATTGTGAACAGGAAGTGATGCAGGTTCTAACTATGACAGGAAGAAGTCCATTCATTGGTTGATGTAGCCTAACATGTATGTGTGGCCATGGTTTGTGTGTGAGCACAGAGCCGCATATTATCCAGAACCATGGACTTTAGTACAGGTATGGGACCTATTATCCAGAATGCTTGGCACCTGGAGCTTTCCAATTAACGGGTCTTTCCGTAATTTGGATCTTCATAAATTAAGCCTACTAGAAACTCACGTAAACATGAAATAAACACAATAGGCTGGTTTTGTTTCTAATAAGGATTAATTATATCTTAGTTGGGATCAAGTACATGCTACTGTGTTATTATTACAGAGAAAAAGAAAATAATTTTTAAAAATTTGGATTATTTGCCTATAATGGAGTATGGCTTTCAGTAATACAGAACTTTCTGGATAACGGGTTTCTGGATAACGGATCCCATACCTGTACTTGAAACAGAGGGAGTTTTCTCATAAGGGATTATTTATTGGCATAGACTATTGGAAAAATATAGTTTTTGTGAAAAGGCTTTATTTATACGGTATATACATATCATTACATATTGCCTATCGCATCTTTTAATTTTAATTGCCAGTTTGTAATGTTCTGTGTGTCACTCACTGATCACCTGATAAAAAAAAAGGTAGCTTCCAACTGAAACAGGAGTAAAAGACACGCCTCTGTCCATTCATTGGCTGATGTAACCTAGCATGTTTGTGTGGTGTTGGTTTGTGTGAGCACAGTGCCCCGTCTAAATGGGATTTACTTTAAGGGGTTGTTCACCTTTAAATTAACTTTTAGTATGATGAAGAGAATGATATTCTGACCCAATTTGCAATTTGTATTTCATTTTTTATAATTTGTTTTTGAGTGATTTAGCTTTTTATTCAGCAGCTCTCCAGTTTGCAGTTTCACAAATATGGTTGCTAGAGCCCAAATTACCATAGCAACCATGCACTAAATTTCAGAAATATGGTTGCTAGAGCCCAAATTACCATAGCAACCATGCACTAATTTTAATAAGAGACTGGAATATGAATAGGAGAGGTTTAGAATAGAAAGATGAGTAATAAAAAGTAGCAGTAACAATAAATGTGTAGCCTTACAGAGCACCTGTTTTTTAGATGGGGTCAGTGACTCCCATATGAGTCAGAAGAAGCAGGCAAGTAATTCAAAAACTATAAAAACTATAAAAAATAAAAAGTTAATTAGAATTGAACATTCTATAACATAATAAAAGTTAACTTAAAGGAGACATAAACCCTAAAAATGAATATGGCTAAAAATGCCATATTTTATATACTGGGCTTATTGCACCAGGCTAAAGTTTCATCTTGTCAATAGCAGAAATGATCCAGGACTTCAAACTTGTCACAGGGGGTCACCATCTTGGAAAGTGTCTGTGACACTCACATGCTCAGTGGGCTCTGAGCAGCTGTTGAGAAGCTAAGCTTAGGGGTTGTCACTAATTATCCAGCAGAAAATGAGCTTCCCCTGTAATATAAGCTGATGCTACAGGTTTGCTGATTATTAAATTCTGATGCTAATTGCACTGGTTTCTGTGTTGCTATGTAGTAATTATCTGTATTAATTACTAATCAGCCTTATATTGTGACATTTCTATTCTATGTGTACTGTATATTGTGAGTGGGTCCCTCAGCTCAGTAAGTGACAGCAGCACAGAGCATGTACAGTGAATCAGCAGAAAAAAAGATGGGGAGCTACTGGGGCATCTTTGGAGACACAGATCTTGCCTTGGGTTGGTACAGAAGCCCAAAACATAACATATAACATTTCTAGACACTTATTTAGTTAGGCATTAGTTCACCTTTAAAGGTAAACCGCTCTTTAAAGTGGTTGGAATTTACCCAAGATTACGTCATATGGTGGGTAACAAATCTCCCTGTGTGTCATTGCCCTTAAAGGTATTTGAAGAAAACTGTTGTTATCTGGAGCAACACTAACACCTTTTATCTTCCATTTGCCAACCGGCTCTATACATGTGCCTATGGCTGGATGCTGCACCTTCCCATTGCTTTATCTAATGCTTTTTGCTTTTACTAGATCTTTGTCTTTCCAGCAAATTTGCACCAATTTTACTCTGTAACAAGTAGAATAAAGATTGTACCCATCAACGAACTGGAAGGCATGGAAAACTGTAGGTTCAGCAGCGTTTATCCATAGGAACAAAAGTCTGCATATTTATGACATTTAACATCACGAAACAAAACCAATTTTGACCTTTACGGTGCGTTGCCCACCCCTAAAATTTCAACTCGTCATGGGTGACTGGAGCCCAGAGTTTCCCACTTCTGCCAGATTATATGTTGCACAAGGCTTGCTATAGCATCCAGGGCCCCGTATAGAGAGAAGAAACACTCCAACAACATAAGGGCAGAATAAATAACAAATATCAGAAAGAAATTCAATGATGTCAATGTTTGGAAAACTGTTGTTTTCTTATAAAGATGAAGCTTTGATAGAATCACCCTTTGCAGCGCCGGCATCTTGCTTGAGCAGCACCGTGATGTACAGGTGATTACATGGCAGTCGGCCCAAGGCCTACATTTCATCAGAAATTAGCAGTGGGTTAGAATGATTTGGGGTATGTCAGTGGATTTACACCAAACATGGCATTTCTACATAGTGTTAACAATAAAAACGACACCCGCGATTAGTCTGTGTTTTTCCAAACCCATTGCTCACAACTGCTAAAGGAACAGGAACACTAAAACCTGCCGTTACATGACAGTGAGGAAAGTATGTGCTTCATTTATATTTATGGATTATTCATTAATAATGCTGGGCTAATTAGTCAGCCAATAAGTCAACAAGTCGATTATTCAAAACTCGAATAATTTGTAGTTTTGGAGCAAAAGAAAAACCTACAAATTTTTTGAGATTTATCGATGTTCTAAAAACTCAGAATCCGAAACCATGGCATCTAAAAGCTCTCGAGGTCCTTTAGTCAGTGAGGAAGGTCCCAGTGTCTGCGCTGATGTCCATACGTATCCGATGATTTTTGGGTTTCGGCACAAAAAACTCAGAAAACTCTGAATTTCTGCAGAAAACTCCGAACAATTCGGGGAAGCTCCCGAATAAAGCCCGACCCTATTTTTCCGGGCTTTATTCTTCATAAATAAGGTCCATTCAGGAATTCGGAGTTGCTCGGAGTTTAATATTAGAAATACTGAGATAACTTCGGATCATGATAAATAACCCCCTAAGCGTTATCTGTTATCCACTATTTAACCTGTGCCATATAGTTTGTTTTTAATTTCCGCCATTGCTACACAGTAACTTGTTTATATAAACTATAGTAGTGTTTCTGAAGCAAACACATCAGTTTTATTACTTTAATTTTTTGGTATTACTTTTCCTTTAAGAAGTTCAATGTTGAAAGGCTGCAAAGTTAGAATAAAAAAGGTTCTTGCGCTTTCCACATTGCCCTGCATGCTAATCCCTAAATAAATACAGCACTGTCTGCATTCCACATTGCTGTATTAATGAGGGACAGGAGGAGGGAGGCAGGTAGGTGTCTCTACTACCCCTGATGCAAGCCATACATACATATATATGCAAGCCATACATAGCCTTTCACATAGCAGGCACTTGTTGCCTGTTTCATTATTTGAGTGACCCTGATTGCACCCTATCAACTGGTTATCATCTGCCGTAACAGCCCAGTAACCGACTGCCAGAATTTGCACTTGAAAGAAGTAAAAGGATAAAGAAATAAGCAGGACAGGGGTATGTCTGTGGGTAGAACAGGCATTTTTTGCACCAGCTAAAATACACCTAAAATTAAGGGCAAAAAGGGGCTTCAATGATGCTATAACAATAAGGCTGGGCAGAGCGGTTACTTCTGTCTCAGAGTATACATTCTCCTATAAAAGCTCAATGAAAGTCACTACAACTTGTTTTTATAAAAATAAATATTGCATATAGTATTAGCTACAAATGCAAACTTTCATTTTGACAGTACCCTTTAATATGCAACCCGGGGGGGGGGTGCATATTTATCAAAATCCAAATTTTTTACAAAAAAAAGTCTGCCCAAACTGGAATCCACAATTGGACCTTATTTATTATAAAAAAAAGCATAATGTAATCAGATCGGGGACAAACGCAAAAAGATTGAGCAAAAATCTGAATCGTACGTTTTTTCCCGAGTTTTTTCACAAATCAATTGCTTGTTTTGGGCTTTTTCCCAAAAAACCAGAATTTTTCAGATTTTTATCTGAAAAGTCCAAAATAGTCGGATTTTCGGGCTAATTCCAGCACAGACAACAGAAACTTCCAAATAGGATAGGGACCTCTCCCATTGACTTATATACGACCTCGGCAGGTCTGAGATGCCGGATTTTCATATTAGGACTTTTTCCATCCTCTGGGTATAATAAATCTTGAAAAAAAAAAAAAATATATATAAAATACACAAAAGCCATGAATATCTTCTAAATTATATCCTTATAAACGGTGAGCACTGATGTCATCAGTTATAAACGGTGAGTAGTGATGTCATTTCTGTCACATGACTCACTGAAACTTGTGTATTATAATAAATAAAGTACCCCCTGTTGCAAAATATGAGGATATTAGAAGTTACCTTGGAGTTCCATGACCTGTATAAAAACACTCGGCCTTTGGCCTCGTACTTTTATATGGTCATGGAACTCCTCGGTAACTTATAATTTCCTTATAATTTACAAGAGGGGGTACTTTATTCACTATACATTTATTTAAATTGATCTTACATCCTACCATTCCAACCACTGCTTATTATTCCGGGAATAACATACAAAATATAAGGCTCATGCCATATAAAGGAATGACCAAGCGCTTTGATGCAGGTTATTGAACTTCCGAGGTGACTTCTGATATTACATTACATTTAGGGGGTACCTATTCATTTCTTAATGTATAATACAAACATTTCAGGGAGTCAGATGACATCACAAGAGCCATGCATTTCCTGTAGAATAATTGTAGAATATATCCATAATCCATGGCTCCTGTATTATGCCCAATAATGCCCAATATTCTTCATATTACACCAGTAAGATGTGTCTTATAAAAATATAAACCGATACACTATATGATTTAAGTGCTTTAAATTAAGGCCAGTTGGACTTTCTGGGGGAACACCGGAATCCTATAAATAAAATAAGATTTCGATCTCTTTCACCAAAAGACAATTGTGGCAGGTACTCGGGCTCTTTAGATCTTTCTGTGTTCTAACAATCAGCCGGATCCCCTTCTGTCCTTTGTTCAGAGACAGCTGCTGGAGCGAGGAAGGGGAAGGCATCCTTAGATCAGTCGGCGGAATGTTTACCTCCAGCAATTTAAGGCTATAATATGGTGTTTGAGAATAGCATTGCCCATTCCCCCTCATTATTCCCCCCTGCATACATTACATGTATTTATTTTTTTAACCAAAAAAAAACCCCTCGCTCTTCCCTACAGAGAAATCTGCAAAGAAACATGACAGGTTTGAGGGGATCAAGGGGTTCTGCAGACATGGTGTCTGGACTATGCTTTAATGGGAATTTATTATGTATACATGGCTGCCAGTTTATTAGAGAGGAGTCATTATAATCATCATGAGCAGACATGCACTGCCTGAGTGACAGATTTGATTGAAAAGGCAGCGAATCGCCTTAGACAAAAGATAGACAAGGCCTGTTAGGTGAGATTTATTCTGCCTAAGGTTCCCACTAGTCACTTTACAGAACACTTTAATATGTGTATACATTTGATACGGGGTGGGAGGGTAATGGCATATGACAGTACACGGAGGAATGGGACATTTTAAGACTATATCTGTGTTAGTGCAGGAAAGGGGGTGTCTTTCTTAGACATTCAGGATGGGCTTGCAAATATTTATTTATTATTTAACAGAAAAAAGGTCAGGAGAGTGACAGAGGTTAGAAAATGTCGTATATACACAACCATCATAGGTTAAATGTTGGGGGGCCCCCAGGATAATTCACCAATTATAAAGAACGTGAACAATGGAGTGTCGGGCTAGATCTGTTATCATGGGGGAAGCTTTGGCCCCCACGCATGTCCTGAGGGCACCAGACTCATTTAGCGAGGCCCTTCCTCTTTGTCTCACCTCCTCTTCTCTATCCTAATTTATTGAGAGACATTTGCATAAGTGTTTGGCGGCTGTTGTGGTTTCAGCAAAATCATTAAAAAAAACCACTATGTTGGAGGGGTGAGCTAAACCATACGGCTGCACCTTTTTTTTTTTTTTTTAGAAAATAATGGGTTAAGATATATCTATGATATGATTTTGGGGTATGGCCGCTGTTAAAATTAAAGGCCACTCCTGCAATTTACATCAGGGTATTTATATCATTATATTTCCTTATGCAGTGAGGGCCAGGGCAATGAACCTTAACTCTTACCTACCCAGTTCTATAAAAGAATGAAGCCAAGGATACACATTATGGGAGGGGGATAATGATTATAAGCCTTTGTGATGTCATAGGAAGGGGAAGAAAGGGGAGGAAGATCAGGGAGGCCCCTATGCACCAAAGTGGGTCCTTGGGGGGAAGTATCAATGAGTAAAAAGGTCAAGAATGCTTAATTGCTTAATTAACACCCAATAAACAATTTCCTGTTAAATGATAAAATAAAACCATCATTGAACTCAGCCCAGGGTTCTAAACATTTAAGAAATATTTGGTCGTTGTTAATAGAAGCAGCGCTCCACTAGGGATTAGAGTCCCCCCTTCCTTCCAGGGCGGAATGGTTGCCCATTAATAGCCGTTCCCCTGCTGCACTGCTTGCGGTATTCTGCTGAGCTTCATTTTTACTCGGGTTTAGCCACAAGCAGCCAAGCTGAACAGTCCTGGTTGCACGTCGATGCCGGGCTAATGCAGTCCATAGGAACATGATAAACTTGCTCCTGCCTGCTGGAGATTCATTAGCACCAAGGTGAAAAATTGGACCCAAAATCAAAATTCAAGGACAAATCAGGGAGAGTTTGATGGACTTGTGTATTTCTTTCCCCCAAATTGTGTGCAATTAATACAATGAATAGGTCTAGAAATGCACATTGTGTGTGTCAGTTTATTATACAGTGTCTCAAGTGCACGGTGATCTTAAAGGAAAAATACCCTTCTAATAAATAAGATATACCTTCTATTTATTTCAGTCCTGTAGACAGTAGCAAGTGAATGCATTGCTCATTGTAGGCACAAAATATCCTTTCAATGCTTTTATTACTTAATTAAAGTCTCTTGCCTTGTCCAAAGCATTGCACTCATAGAAGGCAACAGTGCCTCTAAATAGACAACTGATATTTATTGAGAACGCCTTGGCCGAGGCAAGCAATATGGCAGGACCCATTGAGATGTAAAAACACAAATAAATGAATGAGAATCCTAATATTTTATAAGGCACAAACAATAACCTTATAAATAGTGATTAGGGGTGTCACCAAGTATAATAGGTGTTAAGTGATGCATATTTGCCAATGGTATCTGTGGACTTCACGGAAGATAGGGAGAATTTCGAGTGTATTTAAAGGGAAGATCAGGCATGACTGGCCTTAGTCAGGTTTGGTTGGTGAACTCGTCTGATTGGTCCTATTTGTAGGGCTTGTGTTACATGACTCATAATCTGTATAAAATATGTGGCCTGAAGAACTGCATTCGGCTCATCATCAAATTCCTTGGTAGTTTTTAATTACAGATTACAGGTGTTTGTCTACTAGGGTGATTTCTCTTTGAGAATTGAGTTTCAAGCAGCCCAAAGTCGTGCTGCCAAAGTGCTCTAAAATCAACCCAACTGACTTGCAATGTAATTGAATGAAATTAGTGATTCTGTGTCAGCACACAACTCCTACACTGTTTCTGGTGCACGTTCAATGGTGGCCACCCCACACCGTAGAAGATTCAATATAGACAAGAACAGCACCTTCTTAATGTTATAAAAAGGCCTTTATTCAAACATGGCACAGACCAATAGTAGCAATGTTTCAAGCCATCTCTGGCTCTTTATCAAGCTCCACTTCTGTAGGCTTTTGTCTTGGCTATAGTTGCTTGCAAAAAATGGACCACCACAATGGAATGACTGAATAGGTGCCCAAGCAAAAACTCCATACATGAAAGACTTGTGATTATATTCTTTTGTGTCTAGTGCCTCAGCACATGTTGTGCGGTCACCTGCCATAACCTATTCCAATAGTACAGGCTCTATTTACATGTGGTTCTCTATTGGCCTCATCACAATTATAGTTCAGCAGACTCTGAAACCGACATTTTGAATGGGCAGTTGCCAACCTGTGCATTGGATGAAGCCTTAGGTGCCTGCATGCAGCATTTAAAATGAATACCCTCTCTGCTACATCAACTTATAGAAGAATGGTCCCTGAGAACCCTTGAGTACCCTTCATTCCACTGACCCCTTCTACCCAACCCTCTGCTTACTGGGTTGCTGGTCAGGAAAAACTAAATTGAGGTCCCATTGTTCTCCCAGGAGTCACCTCTCTAGACCTTGGCTATTAATTGGGTAACAAAAATTGACCCAGGCCTAAGTCTAAGTTCCAATATCTTCATTGCCCGTTGATGGGTTGGAATGCATTCATGCCTTGATCTCTTCATTTGTCTGTACCAGGTGTGAATGGTAGGACACATTATTTATTTTCATTTGTTTCAGGAAGGCCAATAATTGTTTCCTATTCTTCTATAAGATGGTGCAGGCTACAAGAAGACAGGTGCTGAGACTGGAGGAGGGGAGATTAAACCATGAGCATAGGAAAGGTTTCAACACAAGACAAGCAGACTGTTGGAAAAAGGCTTCTAATAACTTGATTTGTTCTGATGGGTCATGCTGAATAGGAAAAAACTCCCCATCCCTTCATCAGTTTGTGGAATGTTTTGTACAAGCTGAACATATGAGACTTTATTTTCAGCCTAACTTACAGTGGTGTGATGCTGCAATGACAATCTTATTTCCAGGTGAGTTTCCCTGCTGAAATAATTAGTTCAAATTCTGTGCCCGCGCCGTACACTCATCCTATTTAATTGGTATTCTAACTGCAGACATATATGAAGCAGCACCATGTCCTACAACTGTACCAATGCTCTGCTTCAGTATTGCAAAAGTAATTAAAAGCTACTCAGCTTCATTTGGAACATCATACATATTTCACAGGGCGCAGAGATAATGCCAAAACAAGAACGCAGAGAGTGCTGGGCTTAAGAGAACCATCTGAGACTGACAGCAGGAGTTTAACATGGTGACTAGTATATTGGCACCAGGGCAATTACACCACTGCTTGGTGCCAACTGAAGGATTCCTTCATTTCGTTATCTGACTTTCTTAATCCAGCGGCGTATGTAAGTCCTTTGTATGATTAGAATTGTCTGTGTTTTAGCAGCTCCTTACCTATAATAGAATTCTCTGTGATATTCTGTGGATGATAACAGGGAGGGAAGTGATTCCAGAGAACCAGGATCTCACTCATTCCTATAGTACATATTCTCCTGGATTAAGTCATAAGGTGCATGTCTTGAGCAAATTAGAGCATTTTAGCACCCATCATGGGGTCATGAGCATGTCAAGTAACAGTTAGAAAGTGAGTGTAACGGGTTCTGCATAGCATAATTGTTTAGTTGAGTTGAGCAGCTAGGCCACTTATTTTATTTTCTCAAGGTCTAGGGGAGCAGAAGAAGAGACAAACTTTATCTCCTGAGATGTTAGTGAGAAACCTGATAAGGGAGGGAAGACACCATATTCCTTCCAAGTTACCTTGCTCCAGTGATTTGACAAGAACAATATTATTTTTTATGGACAGACCAAGATGGTGGACCAGTGCCGCTACTCTGACATCATGATGGCGTCTAGCAACCTGAGTTCATTTTCTGTGGAGCTGAGCGTTGCTTTTTATACTCCTATTTTTTAAACTTGTGGTCAGTATGACTGCTGTGGAGTACATGGAGAGGACCAGCAGGATATAAAAACATCCTTATGCCCATGCGTGGGTTCTGCAGGACATCACTACAACCTCAGGTGAAATGTTCCTGCTGTTAGAGGACAATGATGTTTGGTCTGCTCCATTGTAAGAAGTGTCTTTCTCCTCCCCTGTCATTAAGGCCCTGGAGCGAAGGGTGAAGGAGTTGGGTTCTAAAGAAGAAAAGGTCATAGTGCTATGCAAAGCTGCTGAGATGGAAGCTAGTGTACTGGTGTTGAAGTAGAAGCAAATTTAGCTACAGTTTTTTGCAAAAAGGAATTTTTAGGTGAAGAAACAGGAGGCGCAAAGTATGGTCGGTTTAAAGTGCTAGGGGGCTCATTGGTGGGTCTCCTGCTACTGCCCTAGTAAATATATGATAGTACTAATCTTAAACAGATGAACTTGAATATAATAAGGGAGGCAATAATGTGGTTTGTGTGGTAGAAGTGGGGTCCAGGTGCCCTGTCCTGGAACAACTGCCATGGAAGTGGATAATGTATGATTTTGAAAATGGGAAAACAAAATAAAAACGAAATAATTTAGAACTTATAAGTTCCCCATGAAATAAAACAAGGGGGGTTCTTCAGTCAAAAGTTATAGCAGATGAATTTCTGGTGGTGGGCATGCTGTCCTGGAGGACCCTGGGAAAATGTCCATTAAAATGGACCTTCAGCAAAGACTGGCAAGTTGCTGCCCCATGGAAATGATGGGCCTGATATAGCGTGGTTAAATATTTCCTTAGTTACTAAATGTGCCTCTGGCTGAGAAATAACAAAGGTTGTTCTTTTATGGTGAGTGGTCCCTCCTTGCCTCTGGACCCCAAGAAGCTGTATATGTGACCCAAATTACCCAATAACTGACAATCAAAGAGTAGTTCTGGGTTATGCTTGTGATATGTTAATCCAAAGTTGTGAAGAAGTTTATCCCATTTGTAACTGGTGGTTAATGACCTTGTAATGGCCATGCTTTTCAGCCCTTAAAATCGATTGCAAGACTGGAGATATATATATCTACATAGACACAGTATATATAAAAATATATATATAGATATATCCAGAAAGCTCTGAATTACGGAGACTCCATTTTAGCCAAATAAGCCACATTTTTAAAAATGATTTCCCTTTTCTCTGTAATAATAAAACAGTAGCTTGTACTTGATCCCAGCTAAGATATAATTAATCCTTATTAGAAGCAAAAACAGTCTATTGGGTTTATTTAATGTATATATGATTTTATTAGTAGACTTAGGGGCCGATTCACTAACTTCGAGTGAAGGATTTGAAGTAAAAAAACTTTGAATTTCAAAGTTTTTTTTGGGCTACTTCGACCATCGAATGGGCTACTTTGACCTTCGACTACGACTTCGAATCGAAAGATTCGTAGAAAAAAACGTTCGACTATTCGACCATTCGATAGTCGAAGTACTGTCTCTTTAAAAAAAACTTCGACCCCCTAGTTTGCCATCTAAAAGCTACCGAAGTCAATTTTAGCCTATAGGGAAGGTCCCTATAAGCTTGCCTAACTTTTTTTGATCGAAGGATATTCCTTCGATCGTTGGATTAAAATCCTTCGAATCGTTCGATTCGAAGGATTTTATTGTTCGATCGAAGGAATTATCCTTCGATCGTTCGATCGAACTATCTGCGCTAAATCCTTCGACTTTGATATTCGAAATCGAATGATTTAAATTCCTAGTCGAATATCGAGGGTTAATTAACCCTCGATATTCGACCCTTAGTGAATCGGCCCCGTAAGTAATGATGATCGAAATTAAAGAAAGATCTGTTATCCGGAAAACCCGGTCCAGAGCATTCAAGATAACAGGTCCCGTACCTGTATGTGTATGTATATATATATATATATATATATATATATATATATATATATATATATATATATATATATACAGAAATTCCTAAGACAAATGAATCTCTACAGCTGAGTAAATTGCATTTCCAGCCTTTATTATAGGTATTGGTTGAATACTGGGAAAGTCATGCTCCTGACCTCATAACAAATACTGAAATATTCTTTGTAATCAATAGTCTCGTCCCAATGAAACATCATTCAAAACATCCAATTATTTCTTATAAAGAGAAGGTTAAGAGGAAGTTACGTTTTGTTTTAACGTCCCGTGGATAATCATCCCTTTCTCATTTCCCAGTCAGAAATATATTTATCTATATACATTCCATCTCCCCTACCCATTCAGCCACTGGAGTGTAAATTATTAGACCTTTAGAAGACTGGCTGGGAATTATAACCTGGCCTTCAGCCGTGTGCCGAGTAAGGCCCTGAATGCAATTGCTCAATAATGCACATCCTGTAGAGTCTAATTGCTTCTTTCCGAAATTCCCTGTGGCCCTCTAAGCTCTACATTATCACCATTGGCTGAATTTTAGCCGAAATACATTGCCCCTATCATCCCCTTTTCTGGCATTAAAATAACCACCGATGTACCCCAAGCGCTTACCTGGGGATTGCAAAAGACAGTTATTACAGATTTTTTGGAAACTAATATTCCTTCTCTGTCCAAAGTGAAGAATTTAATGACTTCCAGTTTGGATTGGAGTATTCCTACGCTCACGCATCCGCTCACAGACACATAAACATTGGCACTGACATCGAAGGCTTTTAAGCTTCTTACTGACTGGCCATGACAATACAAAACTGAATGGTTAAAGGGAAACTATGGGTATTCAATCAATGTGCTGGACAAATAGCCTTTTTTAATAGCATTATTTTAATTTGTTTCCATTGGTGAGCACCCCAAACCATCACGTCATTCCTGCTGCAAACAATGCACTAGCGCTGCGAGTCCCAGATGGAATTAAACAGGAGTGATTCTAGCATGAGTCCTGCAATGTCCATCTGCCAATCAGCTGTACATCTTAAACATTAGATAAAACAATAACGCCAAATTGGAATACAGCTTTATTAAAGGTTCAATACAAGTGCAATAACATGGGCAGCTTATTGGTATTTCACTAGATCATTCAACATCCCAAGTAGCGAGCAGAAATGCAATATTGACTTTAATCAGCAGATTGAGCTCCATTTCTTACTCTCAGTGGCTCAGGTCTATGTAGACTGGCCCAGGGCATTTAAGTAAATTGTGTGTGGATTGAGATATTACTCACATTATGTACATTAGATATTACTATTATATACTGATAGCTCAACTGCAATTGAGCATTGTATCAATAGCATACTGCGTGATTAGCTTGGAAGTCACAGATGAGTCTTAATTTAATTTATAGCAGCTATAGGTGGATATTGATTACAGGGACACTAAGGGGCCGATTTACTAACTTCGAGTGAAGGTTTTTTTTGGGCTACTTCGACCATCGAATGGGCTACTTCGACCTTCGACTACGACTTCGAATCGAAGGGTTCGAAGTAAAAATCGTTCGACTATTCGACCATTCGATAGTCGAAGTACTGTCTCTTTAAAAAAAATTCGACCCCCTAGTTCAGCATCTAAAAGCTACCGAAGTCAATGTTAGCCTATGGGGAAGGTCCCCATAGGCTTGGCTAACTTTTTTTGATCGAAGGATATTCCTTTGATCGTTGGATTAAATCCTTCGAATCGTTCGATTCGAAGGATTTAATTGTTCGATCGAAAGAATAATCCTTCGATCGTTCGATCGTACTATCTGCGCTAAATTCTTCGACTTCAATATTCGAAGTCGAAGGATTTTAGTTCCTAGTTGAATATCGAGGGTTAATTAACGATATTCGACCCTTAGTGAATCGGCCCCTAAGTCAAGAGCATCCTATGGCAGTATTATAAGTTGCCTCCTTCTGTTATTTGTCTGGTTGGGAAATTTATTTGTGACCTGGTTTGTAGGGGTTGGAATGTATTTAGCCTGGACCCCTTATTTGTTAATCAGTTAATGGAAAAATTGAGGAGCAGATCAGGCTAGCCCCATCTGGTGGATAAAACCAAGTTTATTTAAGATCTCTGGCATTCATTTGCTATGTGGTCAATTGACTCCTAGAGTTGTATTTGTTCTTGGGTTCAGTCGACCTGCAGAGGTGGAAGAACATGGAAGACTAAGTGCCAATGTTGGACATCAAAGGGAAGTGTGTGTGTGTTGTAGAAGCTCCAAGAAAAATCTAAAGAAGATTAGTTTATAGGACAGCTTGAACCACAGCAATCAGGGCTGTTGGGTCATTGCCCTTGTACACTGTAGAAATGGTAACATTACCAGAATAGAGACCTGACTGATAGGTGAGGGGTATTGAGGAAAACCCAAAACTGCCCCAGGTGGTATGAGGAGGTCAGTAATCTGCACAAATGGGGAACCATTAAGAGAAGGTTTCCTTCTTAATAGTCCCAATTCTAGTAATACAACTAATGATGCATGGTTCACACATGAAGAAATTCAAAAGAGACTAGAACATGTTAAGATTAACAAAGGTCCGGGGTCAGATGGTATTCATCCCACGGTAATTAGCGATCTTAGTTCTGTGATTGCCAAACCTCTTTACTTAATTTTTCAGGATTAATCGAGGTCTGGCATAGTGCCGAGAGACTGGCGAATTGCTAATGTGGTGCCTCTATTCAAAAAAGGATCCAGTTCTCAGCCTCAAAACTATAGGCCAGTTAGTCTGACGTCAGTGGTAGGAAAGCTTTTCGAAGGGTTAATAAAGGATAAGATACTGGACTTCATAGCAAATCATAATACTATGAGTTTGTGCCAGTATGGTTTTATGCGTAATAGATCTTGCCAGACTAACTTAATTTCTTTTTATGAGAAAGTAAGTAGAGACCTCGATTCTGGGATGGCAGTGGATGTGATTTACTTAGACTTTGCTAAAGCATTTGATACAGTGCCACACAAAAGGTTACTGGTTAAATTAAGGAATGTTGGCCTGGAACATAGTATTTGTACCTGGATAGAGAACTGGCTAAAAGATTGACTACAAAGAGTGGTGGTAAATGGAACATTTTCTAATTGGACCAGTGTTGTTAGTGGAGTACCGCAGGGCTCTGTACTAGGTCCCTTGCTTTTCAACTTGTTTATTAATGACCTGGAGGTGGGCATTGAAAGTAATGTTTCTATTTTTGCAGATGATACTAAATTGTGCAGAACTATAGGTTCCATGCAGGACGCTGCCACTTTGCAAAGTGCTTTGTCTAAGTTGGGAAACTGGGCAGCAAACTGGAACATGAGGTTCAATGTTGATAAATGCAGGTTATGCACTTTGGCAAAAATAATATAAATGCAAGTTATACACTAAATGGCAGTGTGTTGGGAGTTTCCTTGTAGATAACAAGTTGTCTAATTCTGGGCTACTAAAGCAAATAAAGTTCTGTCTTGCATAAAAAATGGCATTAACTCAAGGGATGAAAACATAATTATGTCTCTTTATAGGTCCCTGGTAAGGCCTCATCTGGAGTATGGGGGCAGTTTTGGACTCAAGTCCTTAAGAGGGATATAAATGAGCTGGAGAGAGTGCAGAGACTAAGTGCAACTAAACTGGTTAGAGGGAGGGAAGAGTTAAATTATGAGGGTAGGTGTCAAGGTTGGGGTTGTTTTCTCTGGAAAAAAGGCGCTTGCGAGGGGTCATGATTACACTTTACAAGTACATTAGAGGACATTATAGACAAATAGCAGGGGACCTTTTTACCCATAAAGTGGATCACCGTACCAGAGGCCACCCCTTCAGACTAGAAGAAAAGAACTTTCATTTGAAGCAACGTAGGGGGTTCTTCACAGTCAGGACAGTGAGGTTGTGGAATGCACTGCCGGGTGATGTTGTGATGCTGATTCAGTTAATGACTATAAGAGGGACTTGGATGATTTTTTGGACAGTCATAATATCAAAGGCTATTGTGATACTAAACTCTATAGTTAGTATAGATATGGGTATATAGACTTTATGTGACAGTAGGGAGGGGTGTGTGTATGGATGCTGAGTTTTCATTTGGAGGGGTTGAACTTGATGGACTTTGTCTTTTTTCAACCCAATTTAACTATGTAACTATGTACATATGTAACTATGTAACTATGAGTTGTTGCCTGCAGTCAAATAGTTTGTGTAATGTTTATGTGTTGGATAGAGCCCCTTTCCTCTTCTTTTTTTTCTTTTTTCACCAATATTCTGAACCTTGGGGCACCCTTCACTTGTCTTTCAGGTTAATCCAGTGTCGGACTGGCCCACTGGGATACCAGGAAAACTCCCGGTGGTGTCAGTGAGCCCTCCTGCTTCTAAAAATTTGGCCTATTTCATGGTGATTGCCTATTTTAATGAGAATGAAGAGGCTAAACAGATGGAATAACAGGTTATGGTATGTAAAGAAAAGAGAATAGGAGAATAGAGGGTGATTCAGGAGGGGAAGAAAATAAAACTTAGAATGGGCCCCTGGTCTAAAGGTTTTTGGGTGGGCCTGTGGTATATATATATATATATATATATATTGTATATAGAATTCCAGCTATCTTATATTTCTGGCCAAAATACTATTAGAATAAACCTTGTTTTTGTCAAAGTGTCTAAAGCCAAAGGCACAAATCCTCAGGGCTGCTCATCCCTCGTCTCAATCCATATTGCACTTTAAATTATTGAATACAACTCTTGGTGTGTTTTCTGCACTTGGAAAGTCAATGATAGTGAGATATCTCTTTAATGGGTGGTACAACTTCTGCATCTGTGATGTGCGATCAGCATGTGTAATGGGCCTCTTGGTCATATGTGGGTTTATTCTATCAAAAAACAACACAAAAAATGAAGATTTTGATTCATTATTATTACTGTATGAGTAAGAATGGATTACATTTGCTTTCCTTACTACCATTCCCTGAGCCAAATCACCTTCTTCTGTTCTGAGAGCCTTTCCAATCATGATCAATAGATCATTATCAATAGATCATTTTTCCATTTAAATAAACTGTGACATGTACATAAAGTAGAACCCCCATTTCACATTTTTTTCATGGTACCAGAAAAAGATGTGTACATTTAAAATCTGGAAAATGTATTATGCATTACATATAACTTAAATCCCGAAATCCCAAAGTCACAAAAAGAGCTGAACTTGAAGTCCCAAAGCCGCGAAAAGACCCGAAGTCATGAAAAGATCCAAAATTGAATTCCCGAAGCCACAAAAAGACCCAAAGTCATGAAAAGAGCCGAATTTGAAGTCCGGAAGCCACGAAAAAAAACCAAAGTCACTAAATGAGCCAAAATTTAAGTCCTGAAACCACGAGTTCAGTTCTAATGAACACCAATGTCTGTTTTTTAAATTTTTTAAAGCCCTATCCACCAATGTATTATTTCTTAACTCAAAATCAGGGGATGTAAAATTGAGGACTGTATTTAGTTAAAATTAAAAATGACCAAAGATTTTTTATCCTATTCTAATTTGTGTAATGTTAGAGGTTTTTTTTCTATTAATAATAAACTCAAATTTTTATCAAACTGCAATGTTTGCTTATTTATTGAAAAATCCGAATGTAAAAAATGAATTGGATGAATAAAATCGTGAAAAAAAAAAAATTTGAATACCTAGAACTTTTACTCAATGTATCATTTTCAATGGGTCAAAAAAAAAATCAAAAAACATTGGAAAAAAAACACTTTAAATTTGCCATGGATGGCTTCCGTTGAGGTCTGCGTGCTTTTAGATGCAGCTTTAAGATGCTTAAATTTTACATTCTCGTTTTTGAGAGCATAATTAGAATTTTATAAAGTTAAATGTTAAAAAATCATCAATTTATAGTGCTAATGCTTGACTACAGGGCCACCATCAGGGGCGTAACTACCGGGGGAGCAGGGGGTGCAAATGGGCCAGGGCCCGCACCCTCGCAGGGCCCACACGGAAGATCGTGCGCGCTGCAGCCGGCTGGAGTCGACTGCAGCGGTAGAGAAAAATCGCGCAGACGACGGTGTGGGCGGGCCCGCACCAGGGCCCGCCCCCACCAAGTTACGTTACTGGCCACCATCAGATCCCAATAAAAATTAGGTGGCAGGGCCCGTCACCCTAGGGTTAGCACCTTTTGGCCAAGGCAGCTCCAGACAGATGACCTCAGGGCTGGAGAATTTAAATCAAGGGACAGGACAGATAACATAATCTACCGATGCCTTTGTCTTTTTCCCTGTATAATAGTGACATCACTGATTATAACTAATGACATCACAAAGCACTGGTTTACAAGATATATTTGACAGGACATTCATGACTCTTGTGTGCTATATAAATACAGCTCTCTTTCAAATTCGAATGAAAAATCTGCAGTCGTGGGTTTGTCGCCAATGACTTTAGGCTGGTCAATCCCAGTGAATATAATAAAGAGCCAACCATAACGCCAGGAGTCAAAGCTTCTGTAAGTTCCATCTCCAACAAAAAAGGAAGTTCCTATATGAGCTTTATTAATTCAGAATACCAAATGAGTGCCGGCATCGTATGATCTCTGGCTGCTCACATTTAATCATACGTAGATGGCCTTTTTTACATTTAAATTGAAAATATTATGAAGGATTAAACCTTAAGAAAATGGTGGATATATTAAAATATTGCTAATAATAAAGCGTTACTCGGAAGAGTCTTTTTTTACCATTCCATTTGGACCCCGAGGCTCTCACAGGCCTCCAGCTATAGCCTCAGGCCCTAGCCATACACTAAGTGGGCATTATGGAATGATATCATTATTTGTTTAACCCGTCTTCATCTGGATGATCCTGGAAGTTATTGAAAATCAATGCCTTGTTGCTCCCTCCAGCGCCGAATGAGATTACTCAAACCCACAAATATGAAAAAAAAAAATCTAAAATCTAATAAACACATATACAAGCTCTTACCCTGGGGTATCCCTGTGATATTAGTTTACCGGTTTACGTATTTAGGTTTGTTTGTTGGGTTGCAGAGAATGATGAAACTTTAAAAAAAAAAAAAGGGAAAAAACACCATATAAAAAAAATTGTTAGATGTAGGGGAGCTTTTTACCCTATAGCTTTATCTAACACCAGGGCCGCCATCAGGGGGACACGGGGTACTCCAGTACTGGGCCCAGGCCTAAAGTGAAGCACAGCCAGGCCCCCCTTGGCAGCACTGAAGCCATGCCGCGGCGCCGCCTCTTCAGAAGTCCTGAACCGTGAAAAGCCGAAATCCTGAACTGCTGAAGTACAAAAGTCCCAAAAAGAACCCAACCACCGAAATCCCAAATCAGTACAAAAGTCCTGAAAAGAGCCGAACTTGAAGTCCCAAAGCTGCAAAAAGACCCGAAGTCACAAAAAGACCTGAACTTGAATTCCCGAAGCCGCAAAAAGACCCAAAGTCACAAAAGGAGCCGAAATTTAAGTCCTGAAGCCACGAGTTCAGTTCTACTGAACACCTATGTGTGTTTTTTTTAATTTTTTTAAAGCCCTAGCCACCAATGTATTATGTTTTTTTAAAATATTCTCTGGGGCTCCACTGTTTTTTACATTTTTTTTTAACTTTTAACAATGGGGGCCTTGGCGCCAACATTTTTTTTAACTTATGGGGGGCCCTGACCACCAATGGTTTTTAAAAAATATTTATGGGGGTCCCTGGCACCAATGTTTAAAAAAGAAAAAACTTTTATGGGAGGCCATGGCACCACAGTTTTTTTTTTAACTTATTGGGGGGCCCTGCCCATCAATGGCTTTTTATAACTTGTGTGGGTGGGTTTACTGTTTTTAGCGCTGATGTCTGTGGGGTCTTTTAACTGTGGTGTGGAGTGGGTGGGGTCTGGGGTGGGGCTTGGGGTGTGGGGTGGGCGGGACCAAGCCTGATCACTTCCTGTATGCTGTACATGCTGCTTCCACCAAAAGTTTATATCGCATCGTACGTTGATGTATAAACTTTCGTTTCTTTTGGCAAACAATACGATTATATCTGTTCATATAATCGTTCTCTGTGGATGGCATATTGTATGGTAAAATAATCACCAAGCGATCGTTTAACGATACGATCGTTCATCGCTGATAAAACTATGCCCGTGTATGGCCACCTTTAGACAGCAGACCAGATCTTTTTTTCTTAGGAGACCTGAATTAATCAGCTTTGTGAAAAATTTTGTAAAAAAAAAAATGTTCCATTGTTGACATTTCACATTATTTAGGTGGATCACGGAGACCCACAATTACGTATCGGTGTCCCACGTATTACAGTATGGGGGTTCATTTTTAGGTTCAGTCTCAAAGGTTAATCTCTTTAAGTCTCTAAGAAGTCAGATACATAAAGATAAAATTAAAGAAACTGAAAGGAACATGGTGGAACTTGAGCTTTGTTGGTGGATCTTGTTAGTGATGCAGCCGTTACATTTCTGACCTTTACTTTCAATACTTTGCTATTAACTTCAATTACAACACGATGATTGCAACATAAAATACTTTTACATTTTGTTTCCGCCCTGTATTTATCCTAACACGAGTATACACCAAGTAGGTTAGTGACAGAGCTTCTGTTTAACAAACTCATCTTTGTTCAGCAACGGATATCAATAAAACCTGAGGCAAGATTCTATATATTCCAAAATGTTGCATTTTTCTTAGCATGAATTTTCTCATGGGGGATTTATATCTCTTATTCTATATTATGCTGGGGAGTTTGCTTAATAGACAACTAGCAAGGACCCTTGCGGGCATGAAGAAAAACGCGTGCGCTTGCTGAAAGTCTATTGTGTAGGGTGTTGGACAGTGGACAAGCAGTCCTTAAAAAATACAGTTTTAGAATTTCCTTTTTTTTTTTAATTAAAGTCTTTGTGGTCTATTACTGGGTTGGGCCTTCCATACTGCATAAGTCATTTAAAAATATATGATAACATTTGTCACCCTTCTAGAGGATTTTTATAACATAAATAGTAATCCTCCACATACCACTCCTAGGGGCAAATTCACTAAGATGTGAAGTTGCGCAAGGCGCAACTTCGCCGCACTTCGCCGCACTTTGCCAGGCGTAGTTTCGCCAGCGCTCAGCAAATTCACTAAAATCCGAAGTTGCGCTCAGGGGTAGCGTAAGGTTGCGAAGTTGTGCTAGCATTGATTCGCTATGTAAAGCGAAGTTACGCTAGCGAAGGCTAATTTGCATAAGGCGCCAAATTCAAATTTCAATGGAGGAACTCGTATCAGCACTACAAATGCCAAGAAAACCTTCAAATCATCAAATAAAATTTTTATTTTGCCCTACACATGTGCCCACTGTCTAGGTAAGTTGCCATGAGTCAGGAAATGTAGGGGGGAAGGAGGGGAGCCCCAAAAAAATGTTTCGATCTTTTTCAGCCTATCACCCATAATGTAGAAAACACGCCAGCGTTTTTTGGGACTTAGAAAAAATTTTGACTTTTTTTGAAGCAATCCCTATCTACTCTATTGCGCTTCGCCAGGTCTGAGGTGGCGAAGGAAGTCTAGCGTAAAAGGTAGCGTTCAGTACACTGCGCAAGTTAGTGAATTTGCGTAGTTCCGTCGCTAGCGAAAATTCGCCTGGCGTAAGGGTGCGAAGTAACACTAGCGAAACTACGCCAGCGTTCGTTAGTGAATTTGCGTAGTAACGAAAATGCCAAACGCTATCGAATTAACGCTAGCGTTCGGCGCTTCGTCGCTTAGTGAATTTGCCCCCTAGACTGGCCATCAGTAAACAAGCACCATATCTCACTCAGCTGAAGGCTGGTTGGACCTCGATATACTACAAACTACAACAATAAATATGAATGCAAAGAGGCTGAAAAGGCTGAACTAGCTACTAGTTAGAGTGGCCACTTAACAAAGGGCCCAACATATTTACTGTTAAAGATGACCCTGCTTGGGTTGAGCGAATACAGAGAGGCTTCCAATCTGTGATCACTATCTATGAGAAGCAAGTAGAGCCTTCTACAGACACTGCACACAAGATATGCTAAGCAACCTTTTTTGGAAATTGTCTACTTTTTGCAAAATGACCCCACAATATTTATAAGGAAGCGACATTTTCTACGCCAATTTTTTTCTCATTTAGCAATTCAGCAAAATCTAAGTTTAACACAGCTCATCTTTGTTGGTTTTATTCATAATGTTGCACCAATGGATACAAAAAAAGAAATGAATAAATGAACCTACGCTAAACATTCAAATTTCCTGCCGGACTCCTGCAGTTCCCGTTCCAGCAAATAAAGGCATTGGCTGCAGACCAGCATGATCATTATGTAAAGGGGGCCATGAATATTGGGCAGAGTGCAGTGGATTTTCTCTTCCCCTATGTTTCTTCGGCTTTGGATTATTTTATTTGTGAAAGGGCGACACAGTAGGAAGTTGTTGTTGCAGAAGAATAGCGTCCTGATATATGCAATGTGAAAAATCTATAATTCAGTAGCAAACCGACCAATGAATAACATGCGCAATCGGATAACGAGAGCTGAATAGTTCCACAAGGGAAGTGGAGAATATGAATCTGGGGATTTGTGCTGTATAGAAGTGAGAGTTATGGGCCTCAGATAAGATATGGTTACATTGGGGCCCAAACAATCAGATGGTCACACATGCACATAAAAATGGGATTGGCACACTCAGACCCCTTATGGCATATCATTGAATAAAAACAAGGAAAATAAATATTTGTTCTCTAATCTCAGCATATGACTAGGAAAGTAGAGACCTCTGCAACATCTTAGTGGTCAATTTCACATCAGTACCAGTAGCAATGGAGCTTACAATCTAAGAGCACATTTACATACTCTAGGGTTAATTTTATCATGAGCCAATTAAACTGCCTCTATATATTCAGTGTCAGACTGGGGGGTCCAGGGCCCACTGGGGCTGCAGCTTCAGGGGCCCTCCACGCCCCCCCTTGTCCCCTACCCGCAGCACCCACCCCACATGTACCTTATTTCTTCAACTCACGGCTGCAATCGGGGATGGGTGAGAGGTCATTGGGCAGCCCACTGGTTTTTTTCCTGGTCTCCCAGCCTCCAGTCCGACCCTGTATATATTTGGAGTTTGCTCCAGTCTAGTTATTTACATCACCCAATCCCATGCTTGCTGTCAAGCAGGTGAACAGTTAATACTATCTTCTGATTGGTTTCAAAAAGAGATGCTTCCTGTAGAATAGTCTTCCTGTTTAAGGAACCAGCTCTTAGTTTACTCTTAAATCTCATTAAAATCCCAGGAGAATTGTTTTGCGCACTACAGTAATGATGTACATTTAACTGATGTCGGCAGATGGTGGGTCCATAGCAAGAACTGTTGGCCAATGTGTTTTTCACAAATGAAATATGTCATCCCAGGGTACAAAGAAAGCAACGTTATTCACACAAGGAGTGAATCTATTTCTAATTTAAGTTCATGTAAATGTTCTAATTCTAACCACCCCCCACACAATATGTTAGGGATTCAAAGTCTCAGCAAACTGCCATTGTGCCTGGTGTAGGCATAACCTATATAACCTAACATTTATTTATACTTGATTCTAAAGACCACAAAGGAATAAGTCTAAGATAACATGCCCTGTGGCTCGATCCAAAACTCTGCTACTCCTGTGGGAAAAGGGTTTTTCTTGTAACTGTTCCCTTCCCCATGCACAGGCATGCTTAATTTATGGCTTATCTGTTATTTATACACACACACACACACACACACATATATATATATATATATATATATATATATAGTCCTCCAAGAAGCCAGCACTCTCGAAAAATAGCTTTAAATGCCTGGGTGCAGCATCGACAGTTCCGATCTCCACATGGACAAATAAGATCCGCACTCACAGGACTTATGAAAATTATAGAAAATTTATTGCAAGAGTCTAGACTCTTGCAATAAATTTTCTATAATTTTCATAAGTCCTGTGAGTGCGGATCTTATTTGTGCATGTATATATATATATATATATATATATATATATATATATATATATATATATATATATATATATATATATATATATATATATATATATTATCATATATTGGATGGCACACCGCTTCCACATTACACCCGGTTGCACGGTTTAAACGTTAATATATGTCCATGGAAAGAAACCAGCAAAACACAGGGTATTCTTGAAAAATCAATAAAGTGTATTAGAGAAAAGCATATACAGCCAACGTGACGTTTCGGTCCCTATTGCGACAAAGTCCCAATAGGGAGACGAAAGGTCACGTTGGCTGTATACGCTTTTCTCTAATACACTTTATTGATTAGATATATATATGGTATGCCTTGAGCAGAACTGAACTGGGATTCAAAATAGGCCCTGCCATTTCTAATACACAGAGGCCCAAACAGCCCCACCAGCCCACTAAATAGCGACTGTCTATGGCAGGGGTCCCCAACCTTTTTAACCCGTGAGCCTCATTCAAATGTAAAATGAGTTGGGGAGCAACAAAAGCATGAAAACTGATGTTGGCCAAATAAGGGCTGTGATTGGCTATTTGGTAGCCCCTATGTGGACTGGCAGCCTATAAGAAGCTCTACTTGGGACTGTAATTAGTTTTTATGCAATTAAAACTTCATTTCAAGCTTGAAATTAAAAAATAAGCCCCTTCTTTGAGGACCCTGAGAGCAACATACAAGGGGTCGGAGAGCAACATGTTGGTCACGAGCTACTGGTTGGGGATCACTCGTCTATCGCATTTTACAGCAGCCCTTCTGTTCATTTGCCAGAACCCACAGATTGCCTGGCCTTGAAAAAGGTCCCAGTGGGGCCTGAAACGTTATGTTGCCTATACATGCTAAACGCAATATATACTTTTTGTTTTCAAGAATATTGGTTCTTTTTTAGGAAAAAAACCAAAACCAAAGCAAAATATATATATAAGCTTTATGGGAAAAGACAGTTATGTCACTCTGAAAAACCTTTTTGGAGCAGGCACTCAATGAAGGCAAACTTCCACCAGGCAAATAATTGTGATGTGAAGAAAGTTTATTGAGTCCACAGCCTTACGCGTTTCGTGTCAAAAACACTTAATCATAGGCTAACTTTACAGAGCCATGCCTCAAATATTGAAACACAAGTGCACCAATCAAAACACGGCACCAATTAAGTATTCAACCAATCCAAAGACCTTACCAAGGAGCACCAATCCCTATTCATTTTTAATGAGTGTGGATAGAGGTCAAAAAAGTTAAAACCTTGTCTCTTATTTAAAAGCCATATTGGTACAAAACAGACACAACAGAATGAATTTTGAATTTTGATTAAGTGTTTATGACACGAAACGCGTAAGGCTGTGAACACAATAAACTTTCTTCACTTTGAATTATTTGCCTTCATTGAGTGCCTGCTCCAAAAAGGTTTTTCGGTTTGTCCGCTCCCCATGCTGAGGGTTCAGGGCGGTGCACCTGGGTCTCTTCCTTCTTGTGGTGAGTTATCACTTCATCCTCGGAGACCCTAAATTTCAGATTTATTATAGTTATGTCACTGTACTGCACATGTGCTGGCCCGGGGTCATTGAGGAATGAAGTTGCAGAAGAAGATGATGGCTCCGTGGTGCTCCTACGTTTTACATTGATCAGGAGCACCTGGCGGCAGGTGTTTTCAGGGGATGTGCCGCCTGAAGAAGCAGCAGTGATGATGCCCCCCCCGCTCCTGGGTGTCAGGTAAGCACTTATAATCACTGGGGCAGGGAGGTGCCTAACATATGTTATCCCCCTGTGAATTTACTCTTCCTTCTTAAAGGGATACTGTCGTGGGAAAACATGTTTTTTATAAAATGCATCAGTTAATAGAGCTGCTCCAGCACAATCCTGCATTGAAATCCGTTTTTCAAAAGAGCAAACAGATTTTTTTATATTTAATTTTGAAATTTGATGTGGGGCTAGACATTTTTACATTTTCCCAGCTGCCCCCAGTCATGTGACTTGTGCTCGGATAAACTTCAGGCACACTTTACTGCTGCACTGCAAGTTGGAGTGATATCTCCCCCTCCCTCCTACCAGCTAATGTAATGTAAACAGAGCCTTGTCTGGTCAGCCTGTCAATTGAACAATATACAGGTATCACGATAACAGCTCTCACTGACAACTCTTCAGAAGGATTCTGCTGGTTGGACTGAGAGGAGCTCTGTAGCTGCCTGCTGTTACCAGTGCTTTGTTTTGACTAAAACAAGGCTGCAGACTGAGTTATACAGGGAAATCTGAGTATCACTCATGTATTATAAGGGATAATGTACCCCCTACTGTAAATGATAAGGATATTAGAAGTCACTGAGGGGTTGTTCTGTGACCATATAAAGGCACAAGGCTGCAGGCTGAGTTATACAGGGAACTCTGAATATCACTCATGTATTATAAGGGATAATGTACCCCCTACTGTAAATGATAAGGATATTAGAAGTCACTGAGGGGTTGTTCTGTGACCATATAAAGGCACAAGGCTGCAGACTGAGTTATACAGGGAAATCTGAGTATCACTCATGTATTATAAGGGATAATGTACCCCCTACAGTATATGATAAGGATATTAGAAGTCACTGAGGGGTTCTGTGACCATATAAAGGCACAAGGCTGCAGGCTGAGTTATACAGGGAAATCTGAGTATCACTCATGTATTATAAGGGATAATGTACCCCCTACAGTATATGATAAGGATATTAGAAATCACTGAGGGGTTCTGTGACCATATAAAGGCACAAGGCTGTAGGCTGAGTTATACAGGGAACTCTGAGTATCACTCATGTATTATAAGGGATAATGTACCCCCTACTGTAAATGATAAGGATATTAGAAGTCACTGAGGGGTTGTTCTGTGACCATATAAAGGCACAAGGCTGCAGGCTGAGTTATACAGGCAACTCTGAGTATAACTCATGTATTATAAGGGATAATGTACCCCCTACTTTAAATGATAAGGATATTAGAAGTCACTGAGGGGTTGTTCTGTGACGATATAAAGGCACAAGACTATATGGCACTGCAAGGAGAGTACTTGGATGGAAGTACCTTTAAGGCTAGGGCTAGAGGGGGACATAATCAGCCTTTTGGAAACCGCAGGCCGATTTCAGTCCCTCACATGAGCAGTATTGTCTTCTTCTTATTGTCTTCTTCTTTTGGTGCGAAATGCAAAGTCTTGCATTTCTTTGCTGAAATCAGCTGAGTGTATTCACACTGGAGCAGACACAATAGTTCCGGATGCAAATGAAGAAGACAATACTGCTCACGGTGTGGCACTGAAATCGGCCTGCGGTTTCCAAAAGGCTGATTATGGCCCCCTCTAGCCCTAGTCTTAAAGGTACTTCCATCCAAGCACTCTCCTTGCAGTGCTATATAGTTGTGCCAAGCACCATTGAATTTGTCCTGTCTCTTCTGGTAAATCGCATGCAACTGTATCTACTTGGTACTGGAGAACCCTGGAGCTGCCATCATCATGGACATGCTGGTAATTCAGTGGTTCCCACTAGTGATGGGTGAATTTCTCCCATTTCGCTTTGCCAAAAATTAGCTAAACGGCGAAAAATTCGAGAAAAATCTTGAAATTTGAACGTTTTCACAAAAATAAAACGAAAAATTCAAACGTTTTCATGAAAAAATTCAAGCCATTCGAACGTTTTCACTAAAAAATCAAGCAATTCGAATGTTTTCACGGAAAAATCATCGCAAATTCACGCCAGGTGAATTTATTCGCCCATCACTAGTTCCCACGGCACATTGTGTCAATAGGTGTCCATAAGTTTGTGCAAACAGTAAAGAGGGGGTCATTAAGCCAGTAGACAGTAGCCCAGGGGGATTTCAGGTGGTCCTCGTTTTTATAAAAGTCCATTGCCTAAAAGAGATCATTGGGCAGGTGTTGCCTTTTTAGGCTACTCAGAAAAAGGGCAAAAGGGGGTCAATATTGAATATTTGTGGTCATTTTCATGTCATTGCCCCAGCACACCATTCACTCATTTATCCCGGATCCATGTTCCTGCCGCAGGGCAGAGCCGGTTATTTTATGGAAGGCCCGTCTGGCCCGTCATCTCGGAGAAGAATATTACAAATAAAAATATTAAATCAGAGAGTCGTTAGGCTGAATGAGTCATACGCTTGGAAACGTAATAATAAGTAATTACAAAATATGCAATAGGATTGCGGCGTATTACAGGGAGAAAAAAAAAGAGACGACTACAAATTTTATTTACTCCACTTCAGTAAATCAATCCCTGTGGAGCTTTGCCTTTATGAACTATCATTGTCTGAGGCCTATTTACATATCAAGCCACAGAATGTATCAAAGGATGTTCCCTGGAAGGCTTAACGCCAGAGCCTTCTCCTCTTCTCAATCTGATGTTGTCGTTTACATGAAATAAATGAGTTTGCTCTTCTCATCAACATTCCGCTATTTATGCCTACTTGATCCATGAAGGCAAAAAAGATGTTTTGCATGCAAATCTAATATGTCTGAGGATGGATGTGTTTCTCCCCTTACTCGGGATTGCTAATTCAAAATCCACCCCGGAGCAACAGTTCTATCAATTCTTTATGCCCCGTAATCAGTTTTGCAACCATGTATAATGAATGAACGAGAAAGTTTTTATGAAACGTGCAGGAGTAGGAGCACATGGATAGAAACTGAAAAAAGAATGATATACTGTATATATATAAAATCAGAGACGGGAGGGATAAAAATTCCCTTGTGGAGCCTTGGAATCTCTGGGACTTGAAGGGACACCCTTACTGTACTTTCATATCCCATTGTATTATTGGAAGTAATGAATTTATTATTTTATCTCTTGTTTCGCCTCTTCTTTGGGCGACTGATCTCCCTGAAAAGCCTTCCCATCAGCTTCAATCTAAATCGCCGATGGGATGGCACTCAGAGAGCTTTGTTTTAGGAAGTTGCCCACAGTCTCCTCGTGAGGAAAACGAAGCGATCCAAGTGCCACCCCGCCGGTGATTTAGATTCTAGCAGGTGGGGAGGCAGTTTGGGAGAAAACTTGCCCGAAGAAGAGGCGATTTGCCGTGGGCAACTAAATCTTCCTGAATCTCCTCGTCTGTCTCTACCCTTAGTCACCCACCGATAAATCGCCTCTTCTTCGGGGAGACTGATCTTCCCGAGCTGCCTCCCACCAACTAGAATCCAAATTGCTGGGTGGATGGCACTCGGAGTGCTTCGTTTTCCGAAGTCGCAAGAAGTTTCCTCGTGAGGCAACTTCGGAAAAAGAAGCGCTAGAATGTAAATCGCGGATGGGAGGCAGTTCGGGGAGATTAGTCGCCCCGAAGAAGAGGAGATTTGTCGCTGGCCGACTAATCTCCCCGAATCTGAGCATGTGTCTCTGCCCTTAGATTCAGTGAAGGTGTTTTGGATTCATCTTGAGATGCCGAGGCTACATTTTATTACATCTACCATAACTCTCCACTCGTGCCCTTTACAAGAAATAATTAGGGTCCATGGTCTAGTGGCCATTGTCTAGGAGTGTGATATAATAGCTGAAGATACAGTGCAAAAATGAAGCAATTAAGAATTAGAGGGAACACTGCTCACAATGTTTTAGATGCTGAAGTTTTACATTTGATTATTTATTTATTTTTTAAATCGTTGCTCTTTATAATTATAAAATTTGAGTTTTGGAAACCGTAGTTTGATTCAGTAAGTTTAAGGAGGTTATTTCAGGTTACGTTTGTGAGGTTTGTGAGGTTTTTATACCTCGAATAAACTCAAATGTTTTCTGATTTATGAAAAAACTTGAATGGCAAAAACTCGAATCAGCAAATTGGGGGTGAAAAACCAAAATACTAGATTTTATTGAGTTTTCTGCAAAAAAACTTGAATCACTCTAATTAACAGAGTTTCTACATGACCTCGACAGGTTTTAGCTCGAGTATTTTCAGATTCCAGCTATTTCCAGCTTTGGGGTATAATAAATTTCAAAAAAATTCAAGCTGTTTTTTTAAAACCCCTGAAAAATTCAAGTTTTGATTTAACCCAGAAATGTGAATATCCTTCGAAAATTCAAGGATAAAAAAAAAACAACTCAAACTTTAATAAAGTTTAAATAAAAAACCCCTAAGTGTAAAAAAAAAAAAATATCAAATCATGGTAAGAATTCCAATTTGAAGGTTGATAAATTGGAAATCCTTAGAATTTCATATATTTTCAATTGAAGAAGTGATATAATCATTTCGGACAAATGTTGGTTGAAGAATCGGTTGAAAATGAATTTGCAGCATAAGCACTTTTTATAATTTAAATATTTCAAAAAATAAAAAGCTTTTTTTAGTTCACGGTTCTTTTTGTTATTATTGTAAGACTCATGCTCTGATAGAATCTCAGCTGCAGAGCAAGGCAGGACTGGCACATGAGCACCAAGAATTATGCTCCATAATTTTAAATACAAAAAAGCAACTATAATTCAATGTCCCCTCCAAATTAAATTTGCTCAATAGGACATATGGTGGAACTGGAAACTCTACCCTATGGCTCCATTCTGCGCCCGGACTGTATATAACTATAGTGGCATACTTCTATGGCTCCAGACCTAGGAGACAACAATATTCCTTCCAGAATTGCTATTCCAATAGAAAATGATAGTGCCGAGGCTCCGCTGCTCAATAGCCCTCAAGCAGGTGGGAAACCGGAGCTTGTGGCTGATAAATAAGGCAATTATCCCTTGAGCAGTAGTGGCACACAAGTCAATGAGTTTGTTATAAAGCGGCAGTTGAGGACAGAGGGGATTATCATTGGGTGTACGAGTGGCTGTAATTACACAGGGTCCCTGTCTCTACATCTAATCCATTACCAGTGATCAATAACCTCTCCATGATCCTTTCACAATCATCTGGCAGACTCTTATTACTAGAGAGCTGCGGGGTTGTGAATATGTTGGGAAATCGGACGTATCTATCTACAGTGAAACCTCAATTTTGCCGCCATCAAGAATATACAGAACCAGGGGCCGCAACTAGAAGGTTTTCAAGAAAAATAAAAACCAGGGTTCCATTTAGTTTCCAATAAACCAACAGCAAAGTATATTTGAGTAGGGTCAGAAATTATTTTGACATGCAGGTTGGGTCCATATACAACTCTCTTGGTGCTCCATTAAGGAGTTTGTATGTTCTCCATGTGTCTACATTAGTTTCCTCTGGGTACTCCAGTTTCCTCCCACACTCCAAAAACATACAGGCATTGGCTCCTGATAAAACTGGCTGTGTAAATGTGGTAGGGAATTTAGAGTGTAAGCTTCACTGGGACAAGGGCTGATGTAATGCTGAACAATCACTGCAAGGAACTACTGACTAAGTACAAAATGCGAAGTGTTTTATTTAATTCAACTGTAGTAGTTGTCTAATTTAATTTATTAGTCCAACCAGCCCTAGAATTCTATTCTGTAGAAAATACAGGTATGGGGTCCTTTTTCCGGAAACCCTTTATCCAAAAAGCTCCGACTTAGCTGGCGCAAGGCAGTTCGGGGAAATTAGTCGCCCCGAAGAAGAGACGATTTGACGCCAGGCAACCAATCTCCCTGAATCTGAGTGTGTGCCCTGACCCTTATTTATCAAAATCCAAATTTTTCGGAGTATTTAAATAATAAAAGTCAGAGCAAACTAGAATCCACGATGTGACCTTATTTATTATTAAAAAAAAGCACAATTTAATCGGATCGGGGAAAAACTAGATAAATTCGAGTGAAAATCCGAATCGTATGTTTTCTTTCAGATTTGACTTGAAAAGTCAGAATTTTATGGATTTTTTCCGAAAAAAGCCTGAAATAGTAGAATTTTCAGGCTAAATCCAGCGAAGACAACAGAAATTTCTAAATAGGATAGGGACCTCTCCCACTGACTTATATACAACCTCGAAAGGTCTGAGATGGAGGATTTTCAGATTCTGACTTTTTCAGTCTTCGGGGTATGATTAATCTTGAAAAATTCGTGTTTTTCCACTAAAAATTCAGATCAAACTTTTTGAGTTCTTTGCATTCGGACTTTAATAAATAACTCCCTTAAAGTATGAAGATCCGAATTATGGAAATTTCCTTTATCTGGGAAAACCCCAGGTCCCAAGCTTTCTGTATAACAGGTTCCATACCTGTATAAAGTTTTCAGAGTTAAATTTAATTAACCTGATCTAACATTGCCTTTACTTACTTACTCATAAATAAGGTTTTTCAGGAAAAAAATCAAAGAGTTTTTATTTGGAGCATAATCTCCCTGGAAGTGGAATATGCTACCGCCATGTGGCAACTCCCACCCATAAAATTCCATAAAATAACGATCCTTTGTGAGATACATTTATTATACATTTACTTTGCGTTTGAGACAAAACAAACAGAAGTTAAACCCTGCTTATAAATAACGTATATTTGCCTTCCGTTATCCAATTCAGATGCATAATGCATATTTTTTTCGGAAAACGTGAGATCGAAGTGAATAAATCATTCTCTAGAAATGGAATTACACTATCCATTATCTTATTGGGTTTGATGGGAGAGTTAAAATCTGAGTTTATCCAAAGAGTTCTGTGGGTTCTGTTCAAGTGCAACGTTGTGCCTCCCCATGGAGAGAATCTGGCGCCTGATTCACCGCCCCAGCGCAAAAGGACGATGAAACTTTGATAATTCCCTTCTCTCGCCCAATGTAAAATAACACGTTATTGATCGGGAGGAAGACGGTATGGAATACTCTTATAAAGTAGGCATGAAAGCTTTTTTATGGATTCTCAGAAGTGTTCCCAATATCAAACTCCTGCAGCGCTGCCGGGATTTCAAGCAAACGTCTTTGCTCAGAAACAGATCACTAATCCCTGAATTGGTTAAAAAGGACTGAATTAAATTTAAAAAAAAAGAAAAATCAAGATCTCCTCTCGGAATTCACTTCAGTGCGTATCCCGGAGGCCTGGTAGAACCGTTTCTCTTGGACCTTTCCAGAGCCAGCGCTGAGCTTTTCCTCCCGCCTTACAAGAGCTGACAGTTAAAGAATATATTGCTTTCCTGCCAAAGGCTCCCGTGTACCCTTTACTGAATTAATAACCCCGGGTCAATGTAAATAGCAGTCGATTCCTATTTATCTGATTGTGAGGGCGTTTGTTCATAACAAGGCGCAGCTAAAGATCTCGTCACGTCAACATTCTGCCTTCTATCAAAAGAAATTTGTTAAGCATTGAAAATGGAGATTGATCTATTTTACTGTATTGGGTGGTAGAATGGAATGGACCGTACAAAGGCTTGACCTAAGAGGAGGCTCAGAACTGAGGCTGGGGGGGTCAGGGTGGGAATTAGGGGTAGGCAGGATAGGTGGCTGACAAGGGTGCAGCTGCAGGGTGGGTGCAAAAAAAAAAGTATAAAGGTCAGTGGGGAAGTGGGTGGTGGTAGGGGGACACTGGGGTGGATGGGTGAGCAGGCACGGCTGATTGGGAGACAAGTACCTCTTGGCCCAGCACTGCTAGGGGTGTTCAATTTTAAGCCCATCTGAGTTAAAATTTGGGGTCAATTAGGGTTGCCACCTGGCCGGTAAGAATGATGGTTGAGCCCAATATTATAAATAGGGGAAAAAGATAAATATATAGGAAGGCCGGTATTTTTTTCCAGAAAAGGTGGCAACCCTAGGGTCAATGACTCCCGGAAGATAAGCCTGAAGGTCAACTGCAGAAAGATAGGGAGTGAACATCTATTTTCTGCACTAGACATTTTGGAACTAAGGCTGAATGATCTTTATATGTCTATAACATAGGGTTGACTTCTTACTGGTCCTTAGGTTAAGTGAAATGGCATTGTGGGGCTTTGATTAGGGATGCACCGAATCCTCTATTTTGGATTCGGCCGAATCCTTTGCGAAAGATTTGGCTGAATACTGAACCTTATCCGAATCCTAATTTGCATATGCAAATTTGCATTTTTTTTTACTTCCTTGTTTTGTGACAAAAAGTCACGGATTTCCCTCCCCTAATTTGCATAAGAAAATTAGGATTCAGATTCGGTTTGGCTGGACTGAATCCGAATCCTGCTAAAAAAGGCTGAATCCTGGCCAAATCCCGAACCGAATCCTGGATTCGTTGCATCCATAGTTATGATGCTGCTGGGTTGTGATATCACAGGGAGGACAATGGGCTGATCCAATCAATGGACAGCTGTGGTCAAGGCTGTATATGTATTTATATATAGGCACCCAAGGGCCTGTGCCTAGGCCAGCAGCTTTAAAAGGGAAGCTCTCTGGTGCCTATATATTTAAGTGGGCACCTAAAACAGCGCGGATACAGAGCTATAGAACTGCAAGTTAATTACAGAATTGAGCAGGAAGGTAGGAAGTTTAAGGGAAGTACATGTATGGGATCCGGTATCCAGAAACCCGTTATCCTGAAAGCTCCGAATTACAGAAACACTGTCTCCCATAGACTCTATTTTATCCAAATGATACAGATTTTTTTTAATGATTTCCTGTAATAATAAAACACAACCTTTTACTTGATCCCAACTAAGATATAATTAATCCTTATTAGAGTCAAAACCAGCCTATTGGCTTTATTTAATGTTTACATGATTTTCTAATAGGCTTAAGGTATGAAGATCCAAAGTACGGAAACATCTGTTATCCAGAAAACCCCAGGTTCTGAGCATTCTGCATAACAGGTCCCATACCTGTACACATTTATCAGCAACTACATTGCCAGTAAATTTATAACGCCGGCCTAGACTTAGTACATGATTTACCGGCCGGGTAACACCCATACAATAATATTATTATCAGCTAAGGGGACCCTGACCATATGTTAAACCTCAATGGGGATCTCAAGAGGAAAAAGTCTGAAAAACACTGGCAAAATAGTTAAAAATAATCAATCTCGCAAAATGCGAGGTGACGTGAGCTGTGGATCAAGGTGGGGGGGGGAGATTAATTATAAAAATAGAGGAGGTTATTATTATTATGGGCTGGCTGAATGTTTGAGTGATGGACGCAAGTGTAGAGAATTAGTAAGATAAAACCAGCGCTAATCAATTGCTGATCTACACAGGCAGAAGATGAGCCCCCGGTCTGAAGGAGGATTCACATTCTTCCTTTAATAGAGCTGCCGGGTTCTTTAGCCTTAATTTTAATCGGCGGAACAGAAGTAACGACATTCAGACGCCTGCCTTACATAAAGGGACGCAGCAGAACTAACGGCGATAATGAGGGCCGGTTCCACACGGGCTATTTATAGTGACAGCGCCATGTAACCAGCTAGAAAACGACTTACGCCCATTATACATGCAAAAGGTGTTGCCTTATTGTGTATTACAAGTTGGTTTGATGATAACACAAAATTCTGGTTGTTAGATGATTAGCATTATAATACAGGGAATAATGTAGCCTTATTGTAAACTGTAACAATATTAGAAGTCACAGATCACAAATCTTACCCTAAGTGACATTGAGACAAAAGGAGCCAAAAAATGGCACTGGGACAGAATGTTCTGTTATACAGATAGCTAGAATCTCAGCTGCCATAAAGCAGGGCAGGACCCCCGCGTCCAATGGGGATCAGATAGGATCTGTGCAGCCACTGGGACAGAATAATCTGTAATACAGATAGCTAGAATCTCAGCCATAAAGCAGGGCAGGACTCCCGAGTCCAATGTGGATCAGATAGGATCTGTGCAGCCAGTGGGACAGAATGTCCTGTTATACAGATAGCTAGAATCTCAGCTGCCATAAAGCAGGGCAGGACTGCTGCATCCAATGGGGATCAGATAGGATCAGTGCAGCCACTGGGACAGAATTTTTTGTAATACAGATAACTAGAATCTCATCCATAAAAGCAGGGCAGGACTGCTGCTTTTCAAGAGAAAAGAAGGAGACGCGCTAGTGAGAATAAGAGGAAATATATCCCCCATTCAAGCAGCAATGGGACAGTGGTACTTGTTTCATAAAAGCTGATAATTTATTTCCAATTTATTTAGCACTTGTTAATTAAAATGACACATTGTTCCCAGGCACATATACACAGATTATAATGATGACGATGGTGTTCCTTACATGTAATAAAGTCTGGGATTTTCCTGTTCTTGCCTTGGAGAAAAGCAAAACGCTGACCTTTATTTCAGTAATAACTGTTGGAAGCATTTCTGCTGCAGCCTTTTAAGTTCCAGCAGATTCTTCCTTGAGCAAAAGGAACATTGAGTGTTTCATGGGGATGTTTGTTTGTTCTGCCGCTCCGTCTGCAGGCCCAGATATGGAAGAATTTCCTGAGAGTGGGACAGCGGATACAGCACAGTCTGCTATATTTTCCAAATATTCTATATTTACATCTGAGCTTTACATTCAGCCGGTGCTCACTTTCTGATATATACTGTAACTGTATGTCTGATTCCAAAACAAACATCAACTCAGCCCAAACCATCATTATTATTATTAGCCTTTATTTATTTAGCGCAGGCATATTCTCCACCTTCTATACATCATTCACATCCAGCTATAAAGTACAGCTGAGAAAGCAGAAGCCATATTGCATTTCAGAAGATATAGTAATCCCATTCATAATAATGCTACAGGTATGGGATCCTTCATCCAGAAACCAATTATCCAGAAAGCCTCAAATAATGGGAAGGCCTTCTTCCATTGAGTCTATTCTAAGCAAATAATCCACACTCTTAGGGGCCCATTTACTTAGCTCGAGTGAAGGAATAGAGGAAAAAAAACTTTGAATTTCGAATGATTTTTTTGGCTACTTTGACCATCGAATTGGCTACTTCGACTATGACTTCTACTTCGAATCGAATGATTCGAACTAAAAATCGTTCGACTATTCGACCATTCGATAATCTAAGTACTGTCTCTTTAAAAAAAACTTCGACCCCCTACTTCGCCACCAAAAACCTACCGAGGTGCAATGTTAGCCTATGGGGAAGGTCCTCATAGGCTTCCTAGCAATTTTTTGGTCGTAGATCGTTCGATTCAAAGGATTTAATCGTTCGATCGAACGATTTTTCGTTCGATCGAACTAATTGCGGTAAATCCTTCGACTTCGATATTCGAAGGATTTACATTCGGCAGTCGAATATCGACCCTATGTAAATCTGCCCCCAAAAATTTGTTTTCTCAGTACATGTATGGGATCTGTTATCCAGAATGCTGGGGACCTGGGGTTTTCTGTATAACGAGTCTTTCCATAATTTGGATCTTCATACCTTGTCTACTAGAAAATCATTTAAACATTAAATAAACCCAACAGGCTGGTTTTGCTTCCAATTAGGATTAATTATATCTTAGTTGGAATCAAGTACAAGGCTCGGAGAGGAAGGAAATTTTTTAAAATGTGGATTATTTGGGTAAAATCTAGTCTATGGCCTTCCCATAATTTGGAGCTTTCCAGATATGAGTTTCCGGATAATGGATCACATACCTGTAATAATAAAACAGTAGCTTGTACTTTTTGGTAACTAAGCTGCATGAATCTTTATTGGTGGCAAAACCAGCCTATAGGGTCTATTTAAAGGGGTTGTTCACCTTCAAACACTTTTTCCACTTTAGTTGGCTTCAGATAGTTATATTAATAACTAGAAATAAAGACTTTTCCCAATTCCTACATTCTGTTTTCTATATGTGACCATTTATTTTAATATTGAAGAGTAAAGTTTTGTTTTTCACATTCTAAAGCTTCTCCGGAAGGAGGGTCGCCGACCCTGTAAACTGTTCTAAATTGACACATTGAGTTAATACATTTGCTGAGCAGAATCAGGCCACTGTTAGAATTGATACAATAGTTGCTAATATTCCACTACTGAGAAATGTATCAACTAATTGTATCGAATTGTAACAGTGCAGATGCTCCTGGATCACTGAGCTGCCAGACTGAGACACTAAAGAAAAGATAAAAGATGGAAAGCAATTGAAAAAAGCCATTGTTTCTGGTGAACAATCTGAAAACAACTGAACTGAAAAAAAAAAAGAGTTTGGATGATGAACAACCCCTATAATGTTTAAATGATTTTCTAGTAGACTTAAAGCATGAAGATCCAAATTATGGAAAGACCCCTTATACGGGAAACCCCAGGTCCTGAGCATTCTGGATAACATATTCCATACCTGTACTAAGCAAATGCCCCGTTCACAGGCGCCATCTTCTTCTCTACAGAAATCTTCACGATGAGACCGGCCTGTCGGCGCATGCACAGTTGGAGCATTGCTGAAGCGCCGGTTTGATTCAGAAGATTAACGAAGCGGCTGAAGATGGCGCCCATGAACTGCACCGAGGGATAAGTAAAATGTTAGGGGCATTTACCCGGGGTAACACTTAGGCTGGGGGGAGGTGAGTCTATGTAGGATAGGGGTTTTTAACTTTTGGGTTTAGTTATTTTTTAAAGGAGAAGAAAATTCCTTTTACACTTAGGGGTGCCAAATTTTAGGCACCCCAAGTAATCGCATTTACTTACCTGACACCTGGGCCGGTGCTCCTTTCAGTATAAAACTGCACCAGCCCGGAGGTTCTTCCAGCGAGCACCACGGATAGATCCTCTTACTCTTTCCTGGCTGCACATGCTCAGTAGAGCGAAAAAGCCGAACGTTATTGAAAAAGCCGACTATTTCATTCTACTGCACAAGAAGGAAGACGATTGACCCGTGGTGCTCGCTGGAATACTCCAGGAGCACCGGCCCGGGGTATCAGGTAAGTAAATGTTATCACTTGGGGGTGCCTAACTTTTGGCACCCCAAAGTAAAAATTTCTTTCCTTTAAAGGGATCCTGTCATCGGAAAACATGTTTTTTTCAAAATGAATCAGTTAATAGTGCTGCTCCAGCAGAATTCTGCACTGAAATCCATTTCTCAAAAGAGCAAACAGATTTTTTTATATTCAATTTTGAAATCTGACATGGGACCAGACATATTGTCAATTTCCCAGCTGCCCCTGGTCATGTGACTTGTGTCTGCACTTTAGGAGAGAAATGCTTTCTGGCAGGCTGCTGTTTTTCCTTCTCAATGTAACTGAATGTGTCTCAGTGGGACATGGGTTTTTACTATTGAGTGTTGTTCTTAGATCTACCAGGCAGCTGTTATCTTGTGTTAGGGAGCTGCTATCTGGTTACCTTCCCATTGTTCTTTTATTTGGCTGCTGGGGGGGGGGAAAGGGAGGGGGGTGATATCACTCCAACTTGCAGTACAGCAGTAAAGAGTGATTGAAGTTTATCAGAGCACAAGTCACATGACTTGGTGCAGCTGGGAAATTGACAAAATGTCTAGCCCCATGTCAGATTTCACAACTGAATATAAAAAAATCTGTTTGCTCTTTTGAGAAATGGATTTCAGTGCAGAATTCTGCTGGAGCAGCACTATTAACTGATTCATTTTGAAAAAAAATTTTTTCCCATGACAGCATCCCTTTAAGCCAGGTATGGAGATCCAAAGAACAGAAAGATGTTATATCTGGAAAACACCAGGCCTCAAGCTTCCTCCATTATAACTGTGGTGTATATGTGTATATGCTGTTCTGGAACACAAAGCAGATTGTTGGCACATTGCACTATTAATGGACCATTTTGTGTGGTAGGGGTCAGCTGACCAAGTAGTGATCCAGAAAAGGTCCCCTGTTAGATGGAAAATAAGGGCTGCCCTCTTGCACCCTTTACTGATCCAGCACTTGTTCCCTGGAGAAAGTCAATGACCCCTGTCCCTGCAGTGTTTTGATATGGCAGCAAAATCAACAGCAATAGAGGTATAAAACCCCCAAAATATTAGTATGTATTGTTCAAAGTGGATAGATTAATATTCATAGTGTCAGATTTAATGAGGGGCATAACATGTTGTTTTAAATGGCAATTACCTTTAAAAGACTAAAATTGATTTATTTGGCCAAAAGAAATAGAAATGTCAAAAACATCAGATTTGTGCAAAATAATAAACGTCTGTCGGGACGAGGAACAATTCTCAGAGTAACAAAAGAGCATTTTAAATAAAGGTTTATTTATGTAAAGGAATTCTGCTTCTTTTTGGGGAGCAATTCTGTTACAGATCCTTATTTAGATTCCCTGGCTACTAAGAAGTAGTGCATCATGGGAAATATGAAATTTAAAGCTGTAACAATCTAAACCACACGTCAGCCTGGAGCATTAACCAAATAAACCAGAAGAAAAAGAAAATATTGGCAGATTCCTGATAAGCTTCTGCTTCAAATTGTGATGGACAAATCATTCAGTGAACTCCGCGTCACCTCTGTGTTTATTCTCTCCTTTTTGGTCATATGACTGGGCAATGGTTATCTGTGCAGCCAATCCAGTTGAGGCTCTGGTTCCCAAACATCTGAACTGGCAGCCATGGAGGAACCATTACAGAGACTGGGAGGGAGCTCAGCCACAATAACAGGGTTCAGAGTTGGGGAAACTGGAACTAGTGACAACAGAATAAATTCAGCAGGCATGGATTTGCTGCGAAATTTCGTGTTTCGCCGCCTGCAAATGGTTTTTCAAAACTGCAACAAAAATTCGCAGGTGAAAAATCTGTAAGTCAAAAATTATTCTTTATGCATTTGGACATAAATGCATTTGGACAAAATTGTCGATCAAGTCAAAAATTTACGCTCAAGTCAAAAATTGTCGCTCAAGTTAAAAATTGACGCTTAAGTCAAAAATTGACGCTCAAGTCAAAAAATTGTTGCACTTCAAAATTATTCTGACGCCCATTGACTTCAATACGTTCGCCCATTACTAACTAGAATTAAAGTAAGGTGATCACTCTTCTTATATCTGTAACTGTGGTACAATCCAAGGGAAACCTTTATCCAATTTTAGCCGACATAGGGGGATTTGAATTTAAAAATCTGGAAACCTCTGTTATACAGACTGCAATCCATACAAGATTTATCCATGATTCTAATTCATGAACCTAAAAAGCAACACCTTCCAGGCCCTAGGGACATTCAGAAAGATCAATATGGCTGTGCATGTGCTTGACTCTTCCTTCCCATTGTAAATAATCTGAGAGGTGGCATCCCAAAGTGTCACTTAATTTGCCTGAATGATATGGGACCTATTATCCAGAATGCTTGGGCCTGTGGCTTTCCGAATAATGGATCCTTAATCCAGAAACCAAATATTCATAAAGCCTCAAAAAATAGGAAATCCATCTTCCATTGAGTCCATTCTAAGCAAATAATTCAAGCTTTAAAAATTGTTCTCCTTTTTCTCAGTACAGGTATGGGATCTGTTATCCAGAATGCTCGGGAACTGGGGTTTCCCGTATTACGGGTCTTTCCATAATTTGGATCTTCATACCTTAAGTCTAATAGAAAACCATGTAAACATTAATAAACCAATTTTTTCTTACAATAAGCATTAAAGGGGGGATTCACCTTTAATTAACTTTTAGTATGTTATCGAATGGCCAATTCTAAGCAACCTCTCCAATTGGTCTTCATTGAGTAGTTTTTATAGTTTTTTAATGATTTGCCTTTTTCTTCGCACTATTTCCAGCTTTCAAAAGGGGATCACTGACCCCATCTAAATACAAATGCTCTGTAAGGCTACACATTTGTTGTTATTGTTGCTTTTCATTACTCATCTTTCTATTCAGGCCTCTCCTATTCATATTCCAGTCTCTTATTCAAATCAGTGCATGGTTGCTAGGGGAATTTGAACCATAGCAACCAGATTATTACCCAAAATATCTTAAATTGTCATGTGATTCTCATAAGGGACCATGGATGGAGCAACAATTGTAATTTTGTATCTATGAGTAAAGAAAGTCATGATTGACCCTTACTTATAACCACTGATATTTTATATAGATTTATGTTATCTGCTGTTGGCAATGCAAGGTGGTTCCTACTGCCCAATCCTGCAATATTGTTATTAGGAATTTATTGATACAACTGATGCAAAAACTCTATAAAGGACAATTGTTAAGGGTTGAGAGGGATGCCCTGCTTGACAACCATTAATCGCTACTCAACCCTCTTGCATTTCTCTTTATAGCATCTCCTCTCCCACCTGGTGGCATGAAGGCTGTAACAACTGAACCCAGACTTATCGGGAACCTCTGTGGCTTTTCCCTCCCTTGTGACACCGTAGCTGAAATCAATAAGTAACAGAATTCTCTTCCCTCCATCTCATTGCACAATGGCTGTACAAGTGTCTTCTAGGGAGAGGGGATCTTGTTTCTTTCTGACGTTATCTCTCCTCTGATGTCTTGTATTATTGTATTTTTCCTGGCATTATTAGCACAACAGTAATACCAGAGTAGGACATTCATCTGTCTCAATATATATATATATATATATATATATATATATATATATATAAAAATGACCCATTATTTTTCCTGAGCATATCCCAAGTATAGTAAAGGATAAATAGAACATACTAGTAATATAAAAAATTATTAATTTATAGTAAATAATTTCTAGAAATGTGGAGCAAAACATATGGATATTGTTTATTCTTAACATGAAGACTATTTATCTGGATATTTATTCTTAATTTTAATATCCATAATTGGGGTGCATAACGTCTCTTTAAGCAGCGGAATTTCAAAACGGCATTTAAGGTGGCCATAGACACAGATATTGGGCTCATCCCTAGGGCCCCAACGATTGCGTCGCAATGCATCTGAAACAGGCGGTCGGTTCACAGGACCAAATACACGCACAGATGCGGCCGCGATCCAACGGGGTTTTTTAACTTGCTCGATCGAGATCTGGCTGACTTTCGGCCAGATATCGATATGGGAAGCCCGTCGGATTGCCCCACACACGGGGCCACTAAGCTGCCGACTCAGTCTGTCGTCTGTATGGGGGCCTTTACTATGAGGCTACTGGGAGCAATATTAATGGGAGTTAAGAGCAACATGTTCCTGATGAGCCATTGGTTGGGGATCACTGGCCTAGGTAAATGGCCTTCAAGAGAAACAAGTGTTATTCCTCCAGGATACAATACAAGGATCTAGCATTCTGTCTCCATAGATTTCCCACTCTGTGTTCTTACCCAGTCTCTCCATTCTGGTGTTTGGCACCCAGAGATTTACCGCTGCCCCCCTTGAAGGAGCACAACCCATTATTACTAGCTAACCCGTCTCACTCACAGCTCCTAGAGTCTGCTCGGAGAAGAGTCTACTGTAGGGGTCTAGGCTTCACATTAAAGGGATTCTGTCAAAAAAAGGAGATTCCAAATATCCACCAAATATAACAAGAAGTAACTAATAACTTAGAATGTGAAAAAGCTGTGCCATGAGGTATGAGAGAGAAAAGAATAATACAGGAAACATATAAATGTTGGCTATCTAAGAACAAAACATTAAGCCTATATTGTCTAGGACTGTCTTCAGTAGTAACTACTCTGGAAGGTATAAAATCTTTTTTTTGTTTTGTTTTTTTTATTAGATTTATAGTTAATGTTAGACCTTACTCCTTAGAGAAGTATATGAAGATAAAATGTATGTATTTGTTGGAAAAATACAATAAAAAAAAAAAAAAAAAGGTATTCTGTCACATTTTTTTTTAACAAAATCTAGTTCCTCTAGCCTTGACATCAATTTTTCAAATGAGCACAGATTTTGAATTTTATTTAATTTTGAAAACTGAGGAAGGGCTAGACAAGTTTCCCAGGTGCCCTCAGTCATGTGACTTGTGTTCTGATATACTTCAATCACTCTTTACTCTTGCACTGCAAATTGGAACGCACACAGTATAAATTAGTATTAATAACTATACCATATAGCCACACACATCCTTACAGTAGCAAGTTCTCTACTAGCGGCAAATTGGAAGTGACCACAAATTCCAGGTCAGCAAGCATTGGTAACTAAGGGAAACTGGATCAGCGCAATGGAATCTATCAGGGACAAACTCCCATATAGGAGCTATGAAGTGGATCTGGAGTGGTACCAGTGGGCTCAGCACCTGGAAAGCTTTCAGTCCAGGACCAATACTGCTCCATAAGGTTCGACATATAGAACGTGAGAGGTGTTTAGTTCTTCTGTTGAAATACAATGAAACCTGAACAACTTTTCTATACTCTCTCCACCTTTTGCTTTGCTCCCTTCCTCGTTTTTTTTTTCCTTCTTCCCCCTCTTCATTCTTCCCACCCCCCCGCCCCCTATTGTGCAATGTGGCACAGCGGATATATGACTGAACTATATGATGTAATATGTCAAAATATCCAATGAGGACACATAAGCTGCTGTTTATATGCAGTTTCTCTATTTATCATTTAAAAAAAAATTACATAAAAAAACTATACCATAAAATGTATGAAGGAATCCCTTTAATGTAGCCTCCCTACTGAGGCCTCCTGTCTCATGATCGCCTGCAACATCCACTCCCTTCACCGAATAGAGTTGAAATAGAAATAACTAAGGAGCTTCCCATTTATTGACTAGGGAATACCCATGACACTCTTGGGCTATTCGGGTAACATACAGGGAGGAACCACAGAATCCCATAAACCCATTTAGTCAAAATCCTGATCTCCTATTCCAGCCAATCCTGCCCCTTTTGTAACCATGACTTCAAACAGGCCCCCGAGAAGACTCCATCATATCTGTACCTCCAACAGAGACCTTCACCAACATGGCTTAAATGCCAATAAATGAGATTTCCCATAGTATTGCAGAGACGTCATCTTAAAGGGATTCTGTCATGATTTTTAGGTTGTACTCTTTATTTCTAAATGACACTGTTTACACTGCAAATAATTCACTCTACAATATAAAATTTCATTCCTGAACCAGCAAGTGTATTTAGTTGTAATATTGGTGTGTAGGTGCATCTCAGGTCATTTTGCCTGGTCATGTGCTTTCAGAAAGAGCCAGCACTTTAGGATGGAACTGCTTTCTGGCAGGCTGTTGTTTCTCCTACTCAATGTAACTGAATGTGTCTCAGTGGGACCTGGATTTTACTATTGTGTGCTGTTCTTAGATCTACCAGGCAGCTGTTATCTTGTGTTAGGGAGCTGCTATCTGGTTACCGTCCCATTGTTCTGTTGTTTGGCTGCTGGGGAGAACGGGAGGGGTTGATATCACTCCAACTTGCAGTACAGCAGTAAAGAGTGACTGAAGTCTATCAGAGCACAAGTCACATGATTGGGGACAGCTGGGAAACTGACAACATGTCTAGCCCCATGTCAGATTTCAAAATAAGATTTAAAAAAATTGGTTTGCTCTTTTGAGAAATGGATTTCAGTTCAGAATACTGCTGGAGCAGCACAATTATCTGATGCATTTTGAAAAAAAATATTTTCCCATGACAGTATCTCTGTAAGTTACTGGGCTCTCAGCAAAATTATTGTATGGCTGTAATAGTCGAATGACCAGAAGTTACCGGGCCCCACAACAAAATAATTTTAGGGCCCAAATAAAACTCACAGTTTTCATAAACATAATCTGAAATAACTTATTGTTCAATTGCCCTTTATTTATCCTGGACCCCCCTGGGCGGTTAAAGGGTTAGCTTCTTTTATAGATACACTCTTGTTTCCGAACCTTGGAAAAGATGATTTGATTTGCAAACGTATTACATCTGTACATCATTGCGCTCACCCCTCCTGCAAATTCTTTATATTCTTGCCCCTCAGCTGCCACTGGGTCTGCCTGTACTTGTTGCTCTCCATCTCAAGGCCCCTCAAAGACGTCTTGCACTCCCCTAAATACAGCTCTGCTGAGTGATACGTCTCCGTGCTCAGTTGCATCAGTATTCTCTGTATTGATCCGTCCTCAACTCAATTTATGTCTCTGAGAGTGTTTAACCCTTCCCTGAGCACAAGGGACATAGGAAAACATAGCGAGGGAGGGGGGGATGACTACAGTAAGGTCAGATGGAGCAATAAGAGGAATTAAAGAGGATTGACATATTAGAAGGGTTATACAGTGAACTAATCTCTCCAACTATCACATACCATAATCCTCCCTGATAAGCAGATCTTTATCCCAATTGAAACACAAGCAATAGGTTTATTATGCGCAATTCAACCTGAGCCGGAATATCGTCGTTTTCTGACTCCTGTCCCCGGCATTTCCATGCAAAAACAAGTGCAGAACTGGGATCCGACAAACCCCACAAATCCATTCTCACTGCTCTGTGTCATCATTTAAAAATGACAAAAAAAAAAGCCATGGAATTTCATGCACTTAGAGTGAACGACATCAAATCTTTATTTTATCCCTGTCATATTAAATGTTTTTAGCACATGGCTGAATTAGCATTATTGTTTATTATTTATTATTTATGAAGGGATAAAGTACTAAATAAAGCAATGCACCCTGGGATTACAAACACAATGGGAACAGTGGGAATCCTTCAGGCTAGCAGGAGAGGGGGGCAGAATACATGAGTTTCAACAATCAAGATCTCAGATGATGGATACTTGCCAATAATCCACTGTACACGCCATCTATATCTGCCTGGTACACTCTTTAAATGAGAACTAAACCCCAATTCAGTGGTGGTTCCATAACAATTAAAGGGGTGGTTCAATTTTAAGTTAACTTTTAGTATGTTATAGAATGGACTATTCTAAGTAACTTCAATTGGTCTTCATTATTTCTCAAAAGAGCAAACAGATTTTTTTATATTCAATTTTGAAATCTGTCATGGGGCTAGACATATTGTCAGTTTCCCAGCTGCCACAGTCATGTGACTTGTGTCTGCACTTTAGGATGGAATTACTTGTTGTCTCCTACTTAATGTAACTGAATGTGTCTCAGTGGGACTTGACTTTTACTATTGAGTGTTGTTCTTAGATGTACCAGGCAGCTGTTATCTTGTGTTAGGGAGCTGTTATCTGGTTACATTCCCATTGTTCTTTTGTTAGGCTGCTGGGTTGGGGGGAGGGAGGGGGGTGATATCACTCCAACTTGCAGTACAGCAGTAAAGAGTGATTGAAGTTTATCAGAGCACAAGTCACATGACCAGGGGCAGCTGGGAAATTGACAATATGTCTAGCCCCATGTCAGATTTCAAAATTGAATATAAAAAAATCTGTTTGCTCTTTTTAAAAATGGATTTCAGTGCAGAATTCTGCTGGAGCAGCACTATTAACTGGTTCATTTAAAAAATGTGACAGTATCCCTTTAAGACACACATAGAGGGCTGTAACAGTTTCAACTTCATGTATTTCAGAACACAAACCCCATAAACCCATCTGCAACTGCCTGTACCTGACATCAGTGACAATCGACTGAAACACGTCACCTGGAAGCATGTTTGGGCCTATCAGACATCATCGGCCATGGATAGCGAAGCATATCTGGTAATGACATAGAAGTAGCTGTAAAAACTACCCACATTTTGTACAGAGAGGCTTCAACTTTAAACTGTGGCACCATTGGCAGCCCCTGAACTGGGTACAACAGCACAGGAACATGTTTAGAGTATAACTGCAATTTTAAAGGGCAAAGTTGAAGGGTATGGTCTCAGACTGGGAAGCTAAAAATAACTTACTGAAACATCCACAGCATAAAACAGCAACATCTAGTGGCGAAACAAAATAATTCAGGAAATGCAAAGCATGGCCTCCTGCTATATGGCAGCGCTCACGCAGGTTTACACTGAAATATTTAGAGAAGGAAGGTTTGCCTACTATAATATTATATCTGTATAATTTACATTCAATATTCAGGACATTACACTGGATCAGACAACATATGGCTGCGGAAGTGGGGTCACATAGTGGTGGAAGTCTGTAGGGTCTATAAGTAATAATATTGAGTATAGTAAGGTATGATGGCATAACTGTGTAGAATAGTGTAGGGAATGATTTCAGTGGTTTACATTCAGTTCTGACTTTCAACAACCTGGTTAAATAAATAATGCTCCTTATTTGCTTGGTGACTCCTACCCCCAGAATTCAGGCCATCGAAATGTATTTTGTTTTCTGTCCCTTCCTTATTCATCTCCCAGTCTGTCATTCAAAACTCTGCCTGGTTGCTAGGGTTACTTGCTATAGAAAAGAGGGCAGTGTAACCCTTTTTCTGCCAGCAATTCGCTGGTTAAAGGGGATAGCAGACCCATAAAACAGGAAACGGAACTCCTGGTGGGAAAAGGGCTGAATTCTAAAAATGGTAAATAAATTATTCAATTATTTGAGTAACCCTAAGAAATATATAATTATTGTTCATTAAGTAACATTCCTCTTCTTATGGGCCGATGATTGCCCTTATTTTTACTACAATGGCTTGAGGCAACTGTCACCGGCACCCTCCCTTTTTATTAGTGTTATTACTTTAAAATGACTGGTGCATTGGGGGGTACATGCACTTAAACATGAAAAATAAATCGTTTTAAGGTGGGGTTTTTATTTTATTGGATATTGGACATATATATAGAAATAAATATCTGTGCATTCACCTTCACTGGGGCAGGGGCTGATGTAAATTATATCTCTGTGATGCACTGCAGAATATATCAGCGCTATATAAAGGATAATTATAATAATACCATTTCCTATGAATAATATGCATTTACAATGATGCTATAGATATATTTTTTTATATATATAAAACCTTAAATCATCTGTTTTAAGCCACTTCTGGAGGCCACATTCAGTAAAGGCCAAATGACACTGACTGCCTGTTTGGGGCTTATTACCTTAGATTGATTAAAGGCGGATATATATCTTATATATATTAATATGAACGGATTCCCTACGGAAAATAGACATATTGCCAGTGCTAATGACACATATTATCAGTGTTCTTGGCAATGGAATTTAATGTGACAGGGGCTGCCATGCACTTTGGGTATGGAAAGGTAAAACATGAAAAAGTGAGTGTGTGTGTGTGCAATTATTATTATTATTATTATTATTATATCATCATTATCATCAATAACAGCATATGTACCATTATATTCTGCATATACAACAGAATGGATTGCTGTATCTATCAAACATACAAATACAGACTGATAAAGGGGGCTCTGCTCAATGGAGCTTACAATCTAAAAGAGATGATATCATGGTCCCCATTGCTCTCTGTACAATGCCAGGTCTGCCCCCGGGTTCTGCTGTTAATATTAATAACCGGGTTTTCAGGCTAAGAGAACAGAGGGATAATATCAGTTTGGAAGGTAATTTCCTTCACCAAGTGATAAAAACACCAAAATCTGGAAGAATTAAGGTTTATTATAACTCACAATTCTAAATGAGCATTCATTGCTAGCGCTGCTTAGTGAATCAGGGCCATAATGTTCCAGGCTATGCGGTGTGATTTCTTTATAATCTGAATTTTTGGCCCATGTTAATTTATTTCCTGCTTCTGTACTAGATTTAGGGTGGGACACAAAAAACATTTGGGGGCATAGATAAAAAGACAATAATAATATTATAATATATATTATTATAATAATATTATAATAAATGTTAGATATTTACAGTAAATACAGTATAATGGGGTTGTTTTCAAAGGCTGTTGGGGAGATTCTGGGAGATCTAGTTTAGGGCTTCTTGCTTTTAACAGGGGGCTCTTTACATGCTCTCTTTTCCTCTCTCTTTTTCCTTATTTTCTAGACATTCATTTTCTGCCATGATTGGTCAACGAATCCCTTATTATAACTTTAAAGGTGGACTAAATGGGTTAGATATATGCTAAAACCCCTAAGCAGTAATATACCCCCCTGTTTATTACAAGGCCTTGAAAGAACCCACAATCATATAAAGGCACAATATATAATAAGGCAGAGGCTTCATTATTTCTTGTAATCCAAGAGTTTCAGAGTCATGTGATACACAGATTAGTGACATCACAAAGAACCATTATAATAACGGATGACATCACTGAGCACAGTTATTACGGATATATTTCACATGGCATTTCTGTGGCATAGGTGGATTGTCATGGCGTCAGTATGTTGAAATTTCCTTTAATATGTATTTTTGAATAAAAAAATTGATTTTAAAGATTTTGGAGCTAAGGGATATTTTTTTGTTATATGGTAATTTCTGTATATAAACATGTAGGCAGGTTACTTGCCTTCTGCATGATGCTGGTGTGTGTTGTTTGAATGTGATTAGATTGTAAGCTCCACTGGGCAGGGATTCATGGGAACGAGAAATGGTTTCTTGAAAGCTCTCCTTAATTAATATAAATTAAGGATGATTATAATTATACACACACACACACACCCCTGCATACACGCACACTCACACACAAGAGCAAATTATTTTATTCCAGGCACTAAATATGAAAATGTAATTTCTTGATTATGTTTTAATGGCAAGCATTATATCCAAAAGTCTCTGCTCAGGGGCCAATACAATGTACTCTTTCATTTGCATTACAAGTACAGTATGTTTAATAATGTCATCATAACTACTATAAAAAATGTTTAATTTTTTGTAACCAGAGTCTAGATTTTTTTAATACCCCCAGTTACCATGGGAACCTTAACAGGTAATAAATAAATCTCTATTCATCTGATTTTTAATTTAAATCTGCCATATACATGGAATCGAATATCCAAGCCTTTCTTAGGTGAGTGAGATAGTCCTTTAATTAAATTTACAGCATACATTTTCTAGAAACATTTGCAGCCTTGCTCAAATATATATATATATATATATATATATATATATATATATATATATATATATATATATATATATATATATATATATATGTGTACACACAAATGTTTTCCCCATGTCAGACTAATCTTGTGTCAGTTTTCATTTCTTTACTTTCTTTTCATATAAATATTGTGGAAGTTGCATAGCCCAAAATTAATATGTGCTAATGATCAAGTAGAGCATTTTGAGCTTGTATGCAGGACAAGAAAAAAATATGTGTATATGTATGTGTGTGTGTGTATATATATATATATATATATATATATATATATATATATATATATATATAAACTAAGAGATTATTTTATTCTGTTTATTTGTTTATTAATAAGAATATATATATATATATATATATATAATTAATAAACAGAATAAAATATTCTCTTCCTTTTTATAAAGCCACTAAATATAAAGCCAAAACATTAACTGATCAGAGATGTAAAGGGTTAAACCAGGAGGATTTTTCTTCCGGTAAAAGGTGTAAAATCTGTTTTATGTCCCTATAAAACTGTTTTTGTTCTATTATTAAAGAGCTGTGCACTCCCACCAAGAAGGTATTGTAAGGCCAATGCTCCATCGGGTTGGGGGGGGACTGTTCTATAAACAAGGGGCAAATTGACGGTAAATCGTTTTATTTAGGAAATATTTAGAGAGGTGCGAAATAAGTTAAAATATTTGTATTGGCTGATTTGTTAGTAAAATTATAATAACTAGCAAAAATTCTTATTATTTCGTATACAACGTAAGGGTATTGGGAGATAATATAAAAAAAAAAACTAACAACAAAGAAACAAAAAAACTATTTTATCCCTTTCGCCAATATAAAAATATAACAAAAATATTATTTCAAATTCCTTTCACTGACAAAATGTAGTTTGTGGCCTCTGATTTCAAGCCACAATGCTTACAAAAGAATTGCCCGCTTCGATAGATATTAATTCTGATTGTAAAAACTAAATAAATAACAATAAAAAAAAAAAATCCGAATTTGCGGTTTATTTCTAAAGCTTCGTATGGAGATAGGATACAACTAAAACATAGAAAATCTTTCCTGGAGGAATAATTGAAGCGGTGCCCTAAAAGTTACTAAGAAATCCAACCAAATAATTACAATTTTACTCCTGTAGTGTAATAGAAATGATAGATTTATTGATGATTAAAACACAATATCAATCCCAATATTTTTTAGAGAAAAAAAATAACACGAAAAAAAAATGAACAAACGTATCAGTACAAATTGCAAACGAATTGTGACGAATCCCTAAATTTGTTACACTATTTATTCTATACAGTTATTTATTCTATTTAGTTATTGCTCTTTTATATATGGTGCAAGTAAAACGAAATCAATATCGATTTTAGTCCTATTCGTTCCGATTATAAATATATAAATTTAAATAGTATATATATATATATATATATATATATATATATATATATATATATATATATATATATATATATATATATATATATGGGACTAGTGATTAATTAAATGTGTCCGTTTCAAATAGGTAACAGACATTTAGTTGGGCATAAAATTTGCAGCAAATTCCAGGGTAACAGGATTTAGACCCTACACACTGATTCTATTGTCACCATGTCACTAGACATATTCGTATCAGTTAGAAGAAGGGAGAGAGAGAAAATGAAGTTCATTTCGTTTATCACCATGTAGTAGAAAAGGCCCCACTGCTTGGCATGTCACAAAGCAGCAGATTTAGCATTGTGTTACCCTATGGAAATAAACACACACACACACACACACACACAAGCTGCAGTATGAAATGTTATGTGCATCTTCAGCTTTCCATAAATCCCAGGGCACAGCTATTTTTGGGCAGCCTATAGGATGAGAGGTGTCATACAGTATGTGGGACAGTGGGAGCAGCTCAGGGGCAGACTCAGAGGCACCAGAATGATCACATGGAGACATTGTGATGAGTCAGGATTTTAGCCTCACACTCCCCTGCAAACTCCTATTTGGCTTTTTTTATTTATTTATTTATTTATTTATTTATTTATTAAATATTTTTGCCTGAGCGGTGTGAATTTAAGTTGAAAAGAGCAGAGAGGTAAAGTTTGCAGGGGAACCATATGTACAAGGAGCAGGAATCAGGAGCAATGGATTGAGGAGTGTGACCTGGGGGATAATGGGCTGCTGAATGCGCTGCAAAGGGTTAATTGGGCTCCCCTGTGGTTCGCGTTGTACTTACAATACAAATACAATTTTTAGGTCACTCGGTTGCGGCTACTGATTGTGTCGCTGTTAATCGCAAGACCCTGGCTCCCCCTCCCTGGGGTATTTGCGCCCGTGAGCAACAAGTCGGGGGTACAACAGGGTGAGGTTCTGTCACTTACTTATTGGCAGGGGCTCCTTGGATTTGGGGCTTTTGTACAGTCGCTTGGAGTCCGGCTTCTTGTTCTCTCCCTCCCCTGCTCATTAGGCGACTTGCTCGCACTCTCATGACTTTTTGCAGCGATCTGCAGCTCAACTGGGAAGGTCGCACAAAGACTCCCAGTCTGGCACTGGTCACTAACTGGGAAGGAGGCCGGGGAAACGCACCCCCCCCACACACACACACTCTCTTACACACACACACACAACTCTTACACACACCTACACACTCCCTCTCTTACACACTCATACACACAAACTCACACACTTACACACTCCCTCTCTTACACACACACACACAACTACACACTCCCTCTCTTACACACACACACAACTACACACTCCCTCTCTTACACACACACACAACTACACACTCCCTCTCTTACACACACACACAACTACACACTCCCTCTCTTACACACACACACAACTACACACTCCCTCTCTTACACACACACACAACTACACACTCCCTCTCTTACGAACACACACACATACTTACACACTCCCTCTCTTACACATTCACACACCTACACACTCCCTCTCTTACACACACACACTCACACACACCTACACACTCCCTCTCTTACACACTCAAACACACCAACTTACACACTCCCTCTCTTACACACAGACACACTTACACACTCCCTCTCTTACACACAGACACACTTACACACTCCCTCTCTTACACATTCACACAACTACACACTCCCTCTCTTACACACACACACACACACACCTACACACACCCTCTCTTACACACACACTTACACACCTACACAATTATGCTCTCATACAGTAAAACTCACAAACACTTTTGCTTTAACACACACATCCATACATAGGATTTCACACTCTCACTCACACACACACATCAAAATACACTTACAGCACATACACACACAAGTAATCTCATACACATACTTTCTCTAACACACACACCCAATAATACACACACCTACAAATTTATAAAAATACACACCCCATAAGCACTCTCATACTTCTCTCTCTCTTACACACAATCACACTCATACACACAAACATATTGTAATGGCCAATGGGGAGATTTTGTCGCCTGGGATAAATCTGCACTACTGCTCGTGAAAAATCTCCTGAAAATGCTTCTCCAATAATTGACAAAATCTGTGCGCTGCTTCATTTTTGAAAAGTTGCCTAGCAAGGAAAGTTTGGACGACTTTGCGCACGAGGAGGGTTTATCACTGGAAATTCCAATTATTGCTGGTGATGAAGCATTTTTGGGAGATTTGTCGCGAGCAGTTGCACAAATTTATTGCGGCTACAAATCTCAAGTTAGCCTTGGTGGCAGACATGGAGATTAGTTGACCAGCAAGAAATCTTCACTTCTGCAGGCGACTATTCTCCCCAAAATGCCTTCCGGCCAGCAAGGAAGACTTCCAGCGACTTCAGAAATCCAAAGCGATTCATATGCCACCCCACCGCCAATTGGTATTCTTGCTGGCGGAAAGGCATAATCTCCCCGTGTGCCACCACCATTATTAATATACACCCTCTCATACCCCAAATACACACTCATACATGTACCTATTGACTCTCTCACACAAAACACACACACAATAAAGAAAGACATTGATACACCCACACATTTCTGTTCTTTCTCTCATACACACATTCTCTTTCACTCAGCGATTTTGGGAGACTGAAGTGACACGTGGGTTTTACCACCAGCTATTCATATTATTGTCTATGGGAAAGCTTTTACTGGAGATTTCAGGAGATTAGTCGCCCGCAGAAGCAGAGATTTATCTTTAGCGATTAATCTCCTGGTGTGACATTGTCGTCTGCACCTACAACAAAACATCTGAAGTTCCCTTTCTGCTTCCAGTAATGTTCATTGCGGGTGCCAGTCAAATTGAAGTATTGCATATGCTTCACATAAGGGTAGGGACACACTGGACGATTTGTCGCCAACGTTTTAAAAAAGTAAATTGCGGCGACAAGACGATCGTCTTTTTTGAACAGATGATTCACAGCGACTATTGGCACAGAGCGATTTGTATCCCATTACTCTGTGCGGTACTTGCTTCACCAAAACCGAAACGGTTTGTGCTTCCCGCTGTAACCTGGCGTCTTTACGTTCTTGCGTTCTTGCGTCATTGCGTTCGCATTGTAATTTGAATACAATTGCTGCTACTTATCTGTATGTGTGTGCGTGTCTAGGAGATTTCAGTGCTTTTCTAAGTACATCCTATTTCTGATAAATCGCTCGGAAAAGGGTCTCAGTGCGTTTTGGAGCTACAGGCGATTCACAAACGCGCTGTGGGCACAGGAGCTGGCGTCTTTCATTTGTTTTTGTTCAGAGACAAAACGAGCGATATGTCGCCGCGATTTGCTTTTTAAAAACGTTGGCGACAAATTGTCCAGTGTGTCCTTACCCTAATAGCCCCGAGATTACTTGCATGGGAACACACACACTTAATAATTGCTGTCTCTTATGGCCTGCCCTGAAGAGCTTACAATCTGACTCTAATATACAATGTACATATGAAACCTGCTTTTGCTAAGGATCTTGCATTCCAGTCTACACAGACAATACAATTTATATTATGTATCTTTATGAAAGAATCGTGTGCATCTGTGCTTGCTTGAACCAAAGTGCCCATCAGTTTGGAGGTGACAGTTGAGTAAAACAAGGGCACTGCCATGTCTGGGATATGGCAGGTTCAAGAGGTATTTCTTGGTGACCTCAACCAGGGATTCCATGGAGATCCCGGTTCCATGAGGGAGTTGTTGTTGCTGTTATGGAGAGATCCATTGGTCCATTGTGCTGCTCTTGTTGCACCCTCAGACCACAGCCCATGTGCATTCAGGGCATTTATAGTGGGATGCCTATAGACCCCCTTTTCTGCACTTGCTCCTCCCCCTCCCCCAATGGAAGAATCTTGCACCTAGCACCCTGCTCTTGCACCCAACCAACAGTACTGGGGACTGGCCAGGCAGTAGATATGGACAGCTATTTGAATCTATCAACCAGTCCCCTGTGCAGATGTAGTTGGGTGGCATGCTAGAAGGGCTATGAAAAGGAAACATTGAGCCAGTCAGCCTGTGAGACAATGGCAGCATTTGCAAGCAGGGCCACCATCAGAATTCTCAAAGCCCCGTACAACAAAATTTGGGCCCCTCTACAAGTAAAAAAAAACATTGGTAGCATGGGCCCCCTACAAGTTAAAAAAAAAACCAATGGTGGCCAGGGACCAGTGCAAGTAAAAAAAAAAAACCCTGGTGGCCAGCCCCCCCAAGTTAAAAAAACATTTGTAGCCAGGCCCCCCCCCAGTTAAAAAAACATCAGCTGCCAGGCTCCCCCAAGTTAAAAAAAAAAAACCAAAACATCAGCTGCCAGGGCAACCCAAGAAGAGTGCCCAAAGGCATGTTCGGCATGGCTCAGCTCCTACTTCAGCGCAACTCGGCTCCTACTTTGGTGCAACTTGGCTCCTACTTTGGCTGCTACTTTGGCTCCTACTTTGGCAAAACTCAGCTCCTACTTTGGTGCAACTCGTCGGCTCCTACTTTGAAAAAACTCAGCTCCTACTTTGGTGCAGCTCGGCTCCTACTTTGGTTCCAACTTTGGTGAAAACTCAGCTTCTACTTTGGTGCAGCTTGGCTCCTACTTTGGTTCAACTCGGCTTCTACTTTGGCTCCTACTTTGGCAAAACTCAGCTCCTACTTTGGTGCAACTTGGCTCCTACTTTGGCTGCTACTTTGGCTCCTACTTTGAAAAAACTCAGCTCCTACTTTGGTGCAGCTCGGCTCCTGCTTTGGTGAAACTCGGCTCCTACTTTGGCAAAACTCAGCTCCTACTTTGGTGCAACTCGGCTCCTACTTTGGTTCAACTCGGCTCCTACTTTGGCAGAACTCAGCTCCTACTTTGACAAAACTCGGCTTCTACTTTGGTGCAACTCGGCTCCTACTTTGAGAAAACTCAGCTCCTACTTTGGTGCAGCTTGGCTCCTGCTTTGGTGCAACTCGGCTCCTACTTTGGCAAAACTCAGCTCCTACTTTGGTGCAGCTCGGCTCCTACTTTGGTTCAACTCGGCTCCTACTTTGGCAAAACTCAGCTCCTACTTTGCTGCAGCTCAGCTCCTACTTTGGCAAAACTCGGCTTTTACTTTGGTGCAGCTTGGCTCCTACTTTGGCAAAACTCGGCTTCTACTTTGGTGCAGCTTGGCTCATACTTTGGTGCAACTCGGCTCCTACTTTGAAAAAACTCAGCTCCTACTTTGGTGCAGCTCGGCTCCTGCTTTGGTTCAACTCGGCTCCTACTTTGGTTCCAACTTTGGTGAAAACTCATCTTCTACTTTGGTGCAGCTTGGCTCCTACTTTGGTTCAACTTGGCTTCTACTTTGGCTCCTACTTTGGCAAAACTCAGCTCCTACTTTGGTGCAGCTTGGCTCCTACTTCGGAGCAACTTGGCTCCTACTTTGACCCAATTCAGGTCCTACTTTGGCCCAATTCAGCTTCTACTTTGGCAAAACTCAGCTCCTACTTTGGTGCAGCTTGGCTCCTACTTTGGCTCCTACTTGGCTCCTACTTTTGTAAAACTCGGTTCCTACTTCATCAAAATTTGACTCCTACTTTGGCGCAACTCGGCTCCTACTTAAAGTTGGCCCGGCTAATCCAGGAAATGCAGCATGGCTGGCCCCCCTTAACATATAGCCCTGGACAATTGTCCCCCTGTGCCCCCCTGATGGCGGCCCTGTTTGCAGAGCTGACAATGCAAGTCCTATATTCAGAGAAGCTGGGGAGAGGGGGGGGGGCAGATAAAAAACAAATACATGCCATTATTAAAACTAAAACATGTAAGTGCCATTTGATGATATACCAGGGTGAGGGCACATATATGGAGGGAGACTGACTGTACGTACTGGCTTTTTATCCTGTATTTCTCCTTAGGGACCGAGGGTCATAGGCCACTGGGAGAACGATGATCATTACGCATGTTCCATTCAAACTGTCAGCGGGCAATTGAAACAAATATTTCTCCCCCCCCTTTTGAAACAGCCCCCCCTCCACAGTTTTGGTGACATCCAACTTTTACTGTCAATCACTTTATTTCAGGCTCATTTGGTGCCATAGACTCTGGTCTTAATTAGGCTAATTACACGAGCGAAATAGATAAAGTTAAAGGCTGCGTAACTAATAGGTTTGTAGCTTAGAGGCAAGTTTTCTCCGGCTGGAGAAGCGGCAGTGGAAGGTGGCACTGAGACTCTGAGAGGAAGATGCCAGTGACAGGCAGGTGGCAGTTGGGTGCCCAGTCCTCTGGCACAAACATCTGACCTTTAATTAAAACAGACAGGGCAGGAAGCCTCCAGAACTCCCTCATCCACCCCCCCAGCTAACCCCCTTCCTTCTCTCGCCTATTTTTTTTATGCCTTTTGCTGTTTGAGAAAGGGAAGTTGCCTTTGTGTGTCCATAGGTCGGCCCAGAGATGGGTCCCACAAAGCTGTAACGCTTCCTGAGCACAGAGAAAGGCCGGGCCCTGGAGCCAAGGCCTCTGGCAGCCCCATTGTTTGGCAGGTGAAAGGGGCTGCATTGCTAGAAAACTTCAAGTTCATGGTATTTAAAGCAGAAAGCCCAGAGAATATTGCACCAGGCCACATATCCATATCCTGCTATTGTATCCGGCTGCTGTATAACTGCTTAACATGCGCCAGTCTTACTGTGTCACAATTCTATCTGCCACTTTGTGTGTCAGCAATCTGCCACTTTATCTGCCCCCTCACTCACACACTATTCTCTCTTTCTGTTTTATATTTATATATCCCCATTCAGAACAGTCTCTCTCTCTCTCTCTCTCTCTCTCTCTCTCTCTCTCTCTCTCTCTCTCTCTCTAGATATATAAATGTCTTGTATCTTCAACCCTCTATCTCTGCAAGATATTTTAGCCCATAACACTCCCTCTCTCTCTCTCTCTCTCTCTCTCTCTCTCTCTCTCTCTCTCTCTATATTTATATTACATGTACATTACATAGTAATTTAGTAACATTGTAAGTTTGTTTGAAAAAAGCCACACGTCCATCAAGTTCAACCTTTTAACTCTATTTGATCTAACTAAAGGAACATCTAAAAACAAAGTGTTTTAAAGTAATAAAAATATAATACAGTGTTGCCATGCACTGGTAAAATGAGTGTGTTTGCTTCAGAAACACTACTATAGTTTATATAAACAAGCTGCTGTGTAGCAATGGGGGCAGCCATTCAAAGGAGAAAAGGCTCAGGTTACACAGTAGATAACAGATAAGTACTACTATAGTTTATATAAACAAGCTGCTGTGTAACCATGGGGGCAGCCATTCAAGCACAGGATACACAGTAGATAACAGATAAGTACTACTATAGTTTATATAAACAAGCTGCTGTGTAGCCATGGGGGCAGCCATTCAAGCACAGGATACACAGTAGATAACAGATAAGTACTACTATAGTTTATATAAACAAGCTGCTGTGTAGCCATGGGGGCAGCTATTCAAAGGAGAAAGGCTCAGGTTACACAGCAGATAAGCTCTGTAGTACATGATAGTGTTATCTGTTATCCACTGTTTAACCTGTGGGACATAGCCTTTTTTTCAAAGCTGCTGCTACACAGCAGCTTGTTTATATAAACTATAGTAGTACTTATCTGTTATCTACTGTGTATCCTGTGCTTGAATGGCTGCCCCCATGGCTACACAGCAGCTCGTTTATATAAACTATAGTAGTACTTATCTGTTATCTACTGTGTATCCTGTGCTTGAATGGCTGCCCCATGGCTACACGGCAGCTTGTTTATATAAACTATAGTAGTACTTATCTGTTATCTACTGTGTGTCCTGTGCTTGAATGGCTGCCCCCATGGCTACACAGCAGCTTGTTTATATAAACTATAGTAGTACTTATGTGTTATTTATTGTGTATCCTGTTCTTGAATGGCTGCCCTCATGGCTACAGAGCAGCTTGTTTATATGAACTATAGTAGTGTTTCTGTGGCAAACACACCAGTTTTACCAGTGCAGGGCAACACTACATGATATTTCCATTACTTTAAAACACTTTCATTTTTTGGAGTTACTGTTCTTTTAACTCTATTTAACTCTGTTTTGATATATCTGCCTGTCCTCTTATCCGTGCATCAGTCTCAGTGTAAATCGCTCTGTCTATCTTTCCATCTATGCTAATCTGCTGGGGAAAGTAGAAAATTGCATAATGTGCCGTCACTCTATGAATCTATCAATCTATATGTCTATAGCTGTCTGTCTACTGTATATATCATCTGTCTGACTGTCTGACTGTCACAGGGCTCGGGGGGGAGCAACGGTCACGAGGAGGGACAGAACATTTCATCCGTGGGGAATATACACATGTACACAAACTGCACATACACACCATTCTAGGTATTGTGAGCTATATAACACACATTCTTACTGATAGATACAAAAGCACACAACATTGTATCTATAGGGAATACATTGACACACACACAAACATGATGTTACAAAGTAACAAACACAAACACACAGGCACAATCTCTCATACACAATCACACAGAAATATTCACAGTTGTATGTATTGGAAACACACACACACACATACAGTATATGCTTACACACAAACACGGAGCATTGTCACATAAACACACACTTCCCAACACACACACATACTCACACGAATACAAACATTATATAATATAGTGAATAAAGTACCCCCTCTTGTAAAATATAAGGATATTATAAGTTACCGACGAGTTTCATGACCATATAAAAACACGAGTCCGAAGGTCATGGAACTCCTTGGTGGGACATTGGGAAAAAAACCCAGTGTTTAGGCCAGGACTGGGAATCTGTGGGTTCTGGCAAATGCCAGGGGGCTGCTATAAGGTCCCATAGAAAGTCAGTATTTAGTGGGCTGGTGAGGGCTGTTTGGGCCTCTGTATACCTGAAATGCCAGGGCCTATTTTAATTCTCAGTCCGGACCTGCCCAGTGGGACCCGCCCCTTGTGAACCATGCGCCTCAGCTAGGGTTGCCACCTTTTCTGGAAAAAAATACTGGCCTTCTTAGATATTTATAGTTTTTCCCTATTAATAACATTGGGATCAACCATTATTTTTACCGGCCAGGCCAGTAAAATACAGGCCAGGTGGCAACCCTAGCCCCAGCTGTAACTACAGAGGAAGCAGGGGCTCTGGAGGTATAGGGGCCCCATGAAGCCCTAATTCATATACAGTTCCAATAAATACTGGTAAAACAGGTACAACCTCTAGGGCCGGAACTATCAGTAGGCAGAAGAGGCACCTGCCTAGGGCACAACAAAAGTTGGGGGGGGGGCACTGGGCAGGTAACTGTCCTCTGCCTACCCCTAGTCCATGTTCACTACTTTCGTTCCCCTCCGGCGATCTCTCCCCTCCTCCCCGTTCCGACGCTCTCTTCCAACGCTCTCTGCCCTCCAGTGCTCCCTCCCCTTCTGCGCATGTGCACACACCTTCCGACATTCTCTCCACTCCAACGCTCCCCTTCTGCGCATGTGCGCAGACCTTTCGATGCTCTCTCCCCTCCAGGGCATGTGCGTACAGTCAGTCGAGGGGGAGCGTAGTGGCCGGCCGGGTCGCCTAGGGAGTCCAGTCGGCTTGGCTCAGCACTGACAACCTCTAGACATTCTGTGAAAACACGCTGAAGCTGTAGTTACGGCATGCTCACCCCGAAGAGTCGAAGAGTTGGAGTCTGTGATTGGGGGAGCCTCTAGGTGGCAGCCCTAGTGAGCTCCAGACACCCCAATCTGAAACCATTTCTCCCAGAGGTTGGTTGCAGGCAGATGTTGCTCAGTATTTGGCGCCAGCCCAGTCAGTCCCTGCCCCTCTGCAATGCTGCTTATATACTCACACTAGCCCCACCCCCTCCAGTGACATCATGGATAGGGTGGGGCAGGTGCATAGGTGCAGGGAGGTACAGGGTGTGACAGGGGGTCAGGTCAGTTATAATTTGGGTTAGGGCAAGTTAGTGTCAAGTGCTGGCCAGTGATGGGTGAATTTATTCGCCAGGCAGGGCTGGAACTAGGGGTAGGCAGAAGAGGCACGTGCCTAGGGCGCAAAGGTGGAGGGGCGCCAGGCACGTACCTCTTCCGACGCCTACCCCTAGTTCCAGAAGCTGTGGCAGAAGTTTTTCTCCGCTTGCGAGTGTGCGCGTCCTCTGCGCATGCGCATTCGCATGTCCTCTGGGCACGTTTGCGTGTCATCGGCGCAGTAGCATCATTGGCGCATGCGCATTCGCGCGTCATCGGCGCATGCGCATTCGCGCATCATCCGCGCTCTTCAATACAGCAGGGGGGCGACGTAGTTGGCCAGGTTGCCTGGGGCGCCTGGCCGACTTGGCCCGGCACTGTCGCCAGGCAAGGAGTCACGGCGAATTTCCACATGAACGTTTTTGCGAAACTGCTGTGAAAATTTGCTGTGGAAAATTTGCCCAGACAAAAAAAACTGTCAAAATTATTCGGACGCCCATTGGACATTTGGACAAAAGAACCGTGCGTGTAAAAATTGTCCCTCGTGTCAAAATTGTCACGCGTCAAAATTATTTTGATGCTCATTGACTTCAAAGCGTTTTGCTAACTTTTCCAGTTTTGTGAATTTTTTCCGCTGTTTTGCGAATTTTTTGGCAAAGCGAAATGGGACAGATTCGCTCATCACTACTTACTCGTAGTAAGCTTACAAACATTCGCACACTGTCACATACACACACAAAGAATAAGGTGCAGATCAGTGTGTGTATGGATCTATATATCAGTATGTGAGTCCATGTTTGGGTTGAACACTACACTAAATCACTGTACAAATGGGTAAATTAAACCTTTGATTGGACATTGAAGCTTTAAAAGCCGCACAGGCTGCAGCAGCAATGTATATATATATATATATATATACCCCTGTGTGTGTACCCGGGTATAACTGACAGTTGCAATTAGACATTACATTCAGCCAGAATTAGATAGGGTGCGAGACAGAGTTTATTTAAACAGCAGAAAGTTTTTCGGGAGGAATGCGGCATGAGCCGGTGTAAAAGAACATTCAATTTGTACTTCTGAGGCTGCAAAAATAAATAAGCCTGTAAGGGGAGAAAAAGTCAGGAAATTGAATGTGTTTTTTTTTCTCTGGTGAAGTCTCCCTTGAGTGGTTTCATTTTGTTGCTGTCTAGTCTAGCAGCATGTAAAACTCCCAGGGCCTTCAGCAGCCTCCATGAGCCAAGCATCACATACCTATAGCGAGGCCACAGACAATGCATTTGTCATGTAGATGTGTCATTTCACAGTCATTGTAACACACACACACACAGCAATAGGATTAGCCGAGAATATCAGAAAGGTAAGTAGGATTAATGGGGACGTGGAATAAATTGCAGGATTCTATCAGGGCTCAGCATATGGCTCGGGCCTACTTTATATTTGCAAAAAAAAAAAAAAA